>NC_088373.1:26675438-26697938 GCF_034508935.2 Berghia stephanieae | reverse complement strand
CGTAAGAGCATCCTCCATTGTTCCGATGGTTACCAGGTTACTATGAGTCATTACGAGGGAAGGGAGAAGTGACGTCACGACTGTTGCAGCCTATTCCGGATGTGTTCCCAACCGCTGCACGAGCTTGCGATTGCGCGTTGGGAACAAAGTTCGAATGCCAAAACACAAGAGTGTAAGAAATCTTTTATATTATTCTCCCCTTCAGTCGATTCTGATTTCGTCATCTTTGACTAAAAGACATTTATTTTTTTAAATATATATGTATATGATACTTCTGTCTTTTTTTATAATTGAGCTTTATATAGCTCAATATCCAATAAATGTGCTCAAAGCGTTTTACAAGGGGTCCCTGGTCAACAGCTACATTTAACATGTAGGACGGGACATGACACCTGTTAGGCGATATTACAATTTTTCGGACAAAGAATACGCTGTTAACGGCCAGGTACTCATTTTACACCTGAATACGGTGAGAGAATGTAAGTAAAGAGCCTTTTCCAAGGACTCAACTATGCGCCGAGCGCGAGGCTCGAACCCAGGACCTTTCGATCCGAAAGCGAGTGTCTACCACTAGACCAGATAGCCGCACAAAATTTAAAATCTAATTTTAGTGAAATTAAACGTTTGATAATCAGACGTAACAAATCATTATTGTAAACATGATATCACTACGTGTTACTATTTAGGACGAGGGTGGAACAATATTGATAGTTTTAAAAAATAAAAAAAATTAATTGATCTTTTATATCGTGCAATATCCACTAAACGTGCTCAAAGCGCTATACGAGGGATCCCTGTCCAACAGCAACAATTAACATTTAGGACAATAATACACGACGCCTGCAAGGCGATATTATAATTTTGTTAGCGGCCAGGTACTCATTTTACACCTGAGTACGGGGAGAGAATGTGAGTAAATAATAGCTTTTCCAGCCAAGGACTCAACAATGCGCCGAGCGAGCGAGGCTCGAACCCAGGACCCTCCGATCCGAAAGCGAGTGTCATACCACAAGACCACATTATGGCTGCACCACATATTATTATTACTCCGAAAGTAGACTTGAATAGAGACTTGAGAGAGAGAGAGAGAGAGAGAGAGAGAGAGAGAGAGCAGGAAAGAGAGAGAGAGAGAAAGAAAGAGAGAAAGAAAGAGAGAGAGAGAGAAAGAGAGAGAGAGGGGAAGAGAGAGAGAAAGAGGGAAAGAGAAAGAGAGAGAGAAAGAGAGAGAGAGAGAGAGAGAGAGAGAGAGAGAAAGAGAAAGAGAGAGAACGAGAGAGAGAAAGAGATAGAGAGAAAGAGAAAGAGAAAGAGAAAGAGAAAGGAAGAAAAAAGAAGAAAAAAAAGAGAGAGAGAGAGAGAGAGAGAGAGAGAGAGAGAGAGAGAGAAAGAGAGAGGATAAAGAAAGTATGTGTGACTATGTGATTATGGGACTTCGCCGAAGTCCCAGCTTTGAGAGTTTTTGCCAAGATGAGAGTCATTTAAATCGATCGAATATTTGAAGGACGAGTTTTCTGGCCAAATTTTTAAATATGTGACCCCTCGTCTCAAAACGGTATTAAGTCGGGATGATTAAAGTGCTGAAAATGGAATTTGTAGCCTGAAATATCAGACTTAAGTTGAGTTTATTATGCTTTATAGAGGAGAATGAATATCTTATTTTACTGTGCTAAAGACGAAAGTTTCTTGTTTTAGACCAGTTTAACTATAATTTCACTCTGTAGCATCTGGTCCATACCAACATAATACCGTTTTGAGACGTTGGGTCACATATGGTTTGTTTTTCCAGAGTAAGGCTGAATGACACGGCGAGTAAAGTTGGAAATGAATCGTGAGGGAATTAGTCTATTTCACAGAAAAAATACAAGTCCTAGGGAATACAGAAATTGTGCGGTGTGTCTTTTTTACGAAACCCGACGAAACCCGACGAATCCCGACAAAGTTATGGGAAGTAGGTGGTAGTGGGGAGTGAACCTAGAACTCAGGGAAGTTTACACCATTGGGGAGTGAACCTGGGACTGGGTTTCGGCGGGTTTCGTAAAAAAGAACTAGTGCTTTTTTACGAAACCCGCCGAAACCCGCCGAAACCCGACAATATCCAGCAAAGTTATGGGAAGTAGACAACTGTGGGGAGTGAACCCGAGACTCAGGGAAGTGTACACCAGTCGGGAGTGAACCTGAGACTAAGGTTATTGGCCGTTTTCGGCGGGTTTCGTAAAAAAGAATTAGTGCTTTATTACGAAACCCGCCGAAAACCGCCGAAACCCGACAATATCCGGCAAAGTTATGGGAGTTTAGCAACAATGGGGGTTGATCCTGGGAATCAGGGCGGTGTACACCAGTGGGGAGTGAACCTGGGACTGTGTAAAAAGGACATCAGTGGGAAATAAACCTGGGACTAAAGGGAGATGGATACCATTGAAAGTTGAAGCCAGATATGGGAGTTGAGTACCTGAGGAGAATGAACCTGACACCATAGGAGATGGGCGCCAGTGTGGAGTGAACCTGAGACTCAGGGAAGTGCACATCAATTTGGAGTTAACCTGGGACTGTGGGAGATGGATAACTGTGGGTATCCGGGCCGAACTATAGGAGTTGGGTGCCAGAGGAGAATGAACCTGACACTATAGAAGGTGGGCGCCAGTGGGGAGTGAACCTGGGACTCAGGGAATTGCACACCAGTGGGGAGTTAACCTGGGACTGTGTAAAAAGGCTATCAGTGGGAAATAAACCTGGGACTAAAGGGAGATGGATACCATTGAAAGTTGAAGCCGTATATGGGAGTTGAGTACCAGAGGAGAATGAACCTGACACTATAGGAGATGGGCGCCAGTGTGGAGTGAACCTGGGACTCAGGGAAGTTCACACCAATTTGGAGATAACCTGGGACTGTGGGAGATGGATAACTGTGGGTATCCGAGCCGAACTATAGGAGTTGGGTACCAGAGGAGAATGAACCTGACACTATAGAAGGTGGGCGCCAGTGGGGAGTGAACATGGGACTCAGGGAATTGCACACCAGTGGGGAGTAAACCTGGGAATATGTAAAAAGGATATCACTGGGGAAAAAACCTGGGACTAAAGGGAAATGGATACCATTGAAAGTTGAAGCCGGATATGGGAGCTTGGTATCAGAGAAGAATGAACCTGACACTATAGGAGGTGGGCGCCGGTGGGGAGTGAACCTGGGACAATGTAAACAGGATATCAGTGGGAAAGAAACCTGGGACTAAAGGGAGATGGATACCATTGAAAGTTGAAGCTGGATATGAAAGTTTGGTACCAGAGGAGAATGAACCTGACACTATAGAAGGTGGGCGCCAGTGGGGAGTGAACCTGGGACTATGTAAACAGGATATCAGTGGGAAATAAACCTGGGACTAAAGGGAGATGGATACCATTGGGAGTTGAAGTCGGATATGGGAGCTGGGTACTAGAGAAGAATGAACCTGACACTATAGGGGATGGGCGCCAGTGTGGAGTGAACCTGGGACTTAGGGAAGTGCACACCAATTTGGAGTTAATCTGGGACTGTGGGAGATGGATAACTGTGAGTATCCGAGCCGAACTATAGGAGTTGGGTACCAGAGGCGAATGAAACTGACACTATAGAAGTTGGGCGCCAGTGGGGAGTGAACATGGGACTCAGGGAATTTCACACCAGTGGGGAGTTAACCTGGGAATATGTAAAAAGGATATCAGTGGGAAATATACCTGGGACTAAAGGGAGATGGATACCATTGAAAGTTGAAGCCGGATATGGGAGCTTGGTATCAGAGAAGAATGAACCTGACACTATAGGAGGTGGGCGCCAGTGGGGAGTGAACCTGGGACTATGTAAACAGGAAATCAGTGAGAAATAAACATGGGACAAAAGGAAGATGGATACCATTCGGAGTTGAAGCCGGATTTTTTTCCCACTGATATCCTTTTTTAGATATTCACAGGTTAACTCCCCACTGGTGTGCAATTCCCTGAGTTTCAGGTTCACTCCCCACTGGCGCCCACCTTCTATAGTGTCAGGTTCATTCTACTCTGGTACCCAACTCATAACCAGAAATGAACCTCGTAAGTACTAATTTTGATTATTCGACAAAGAACATCCCGATCCCGACAAGCAAACAATACCTAAAATCTCTAATCGACAAAACCGAAAAATTTATAAGAAACACCAGATGGCGAGCTTTTTTCTACCTAAACCCTGACCAAACAGTTAAAAATAAAGAAACTTTTGGATTTAGATCTACCAGACCAGCCCCATCCATACCTGAACTACGAGAATTCGAGGATGGAATGACAGACATCATCCGAAATATAAAATTCAGACAAATCAACGACACCTTCCAAAACAAACTACAACAAGACATACGATCAATACATCAAGACCCCAATGTTTACGTCGCCGCTGACAAAACCACAAACTTCTACAAGCTTACCCCTAAAGAATACACACATTTACTTGAGAAAAATATACAAGCAGAGTACAAGAAACAAACACCATCTACTACACCTGACATTACAGCAGAAGACAAAAGCATCGCCGAAAACCTACAGCTAAGTGACAGAATAGACACCACAGCAAAATCTAACGCCTTCATCACTATCAAAGACCATAAACCAAACTTTCGCAACAACGTACAATGCCGTCTCATAAACCCATGTAAATCACAAATCGGAAAAATAAGTAAACAGATTTTAGACAGAATCAACACCAAAATCGTCAAGAAAACCGAATTCAACCAATGGAGAAACACCGCTGAAGTTATCAACTGGTACAGAAACACAGAAAACAAACAACGACAAAACGCAATCATCTTTGACATCTGTAATATCTACCCTTCAATCACCAAAACCCTACTCCTCAAAGCACTACAGTTCGCAAAAACCTTCGACAACATCACCGAAGAAGAAATACATATTATCCTGCACTCGAAGAATACATCACTTTACAATAATGGAACAGCATGGACAAAAAAATCAACAAACTTTGATGTCACCATTGGGAGATACGATGGAGCAGAAACATGCGAGCTCGTCGGACTATATCTACTTTCTCAAATGCAAAATCTCGATATAAACATTGGACTATACAGGGACGACGGACTCGCATTGTGCAATAAAACACCGAGACAGACAGAATTGATAAAGAAAAAAATATGCAAAATCTTCCAGGACAACAATCTGAAAATTACAATCGAAGCCAACAAAAAAACATTCGACTTCCTGGACATAACCATCAACCTAAACGACGGCACCTATCAACCATTTTCAAAACCCAACAACATCCCATTGTACGTTCATAGACACAGCAATCATCCGCCATCTATAATAAAAAACATCCCCGAGAGCATTAACAAACGACTATCTAACAACTCTACAAACAACAACATATTCAACGATGCAATCCCATCGTACACAGACGCACTACAAAAAAGTGGATATAACTACAAACTAGAATATGAGGAAGAGACCATTACCACCCCAACAAAAAAACGACAAAGAAAACGACACATAACATGGTTCAACCCACCCTACAGGAAGAATGTGACAACTTCTATCGGTAACAAATTCTTCAATCTACTACAAAAATACTTCCCTCCCGGTCACGTTCTACACCCAATCATGAACAAAAACACCATCAAAATAGGATACACCTGCATGCCAAACATACAAAACATTATTTCATCCAACAATAACCGAAAACTATCACAGCCAGATCAGCCCAGCAACAACCTATAGAAAAAATGCAACTGTAGGACCCAGACAACATGCCCACTAAACGGCAATTGCCTGACTCAAAACGTAATTTATCAAGCCACAGTAACACGACCAGATACACCAAAACAAGAAACATACATTGGCCTAACCGAGTGTCCATTCAAAACCAGATACAACCTGCATACATCTTCCTTCAGAAACATACACAAACGACATTCTACTACACTAAGCGAACACATTTGGAACCTCAAAGAAAAAAACATACAACACAGCATCACATGGAAAATCATCTCCAGAGCACAGTCGTACTCCCCCTCTTCTAAGATTTGCAACCTCTGCTTGGAAGAAAAATTCTTCATCATCACTAAACCGAACATAGCAACACTCAACAGAAGAAACGAAATAAATTCCTCATGCAGACACAGAAACAAACACCTTTTATGTAATTACGAACCTCCATAAACACGAATCTATAAAAATACGAAAACAAAACAATCTACTTTCACTTCCACTTCCTGATGAGAGCAACGCTCGACAACAACGTTGTAGAAGTCAAACTATCTTAATTTTATTTCAAATGTTTATAAATAGCTCCTTTTATACTAAAGTTGAGCACTATTATTTCATGGTTTTTATTTTATAATTTATATATATATATATATATATATATATATATATATATATATACAATTAAAAATAATAAAATATATTCCATTTCTATATTTTAAAAAAGTATTTATTTTGGACATAACAATAAAGACATTATTATTATGATGATGATGATGATGATGATGATGATGATGATGATGATGATGATGATGATGATGTTGATGATCGTAATGGTGATAATGATAATGATAATAATCTAATGTAAAACCATATTGTAAAGGGAATGACGACGTCATGCTTTATAGGAAATAAATGCATGATTTATTTCCAAGAAACCAATTGAGAAATGAAATGACACAGCTAGGCTATATATATATATATATATAATATATATATATATATATATATATATATATATATATATATACTAAAAGGAAAACGAGGAAGAGAAACAAATCTATACACAGTGAGAGAGAGAGAGAGAGAGAGAGAGAGAGAGAGAGAGAGAGAGAGAGAGACAGAGACAGAGACAGAGACAGACACACACACCCACACACACACACACACACAGAGTGACAGAGAGAGAGAGAGAGAGAGAGAGAGAGAGAGAGAGAGAGAGAGATATGGTGGTAGAACAGAGGGGGAAGGAAAGGGGGAGAAAAAGAGAAATAGTAATAGTGAGAGATAAGGAAAAGAAAAAATATAAACAGAGAGAAGAGAAAGATACACATATATATATATATATATATATATATATATATATATATATATATACGCGCACACACACACACACACACACACACACACACACACGCATACACAAAAGAGTAGACTGAAAAGTCTGGATGGGGCTCTTCTATAAATTGATATGAAATAGTGTTCAACATTCGTGATGACACCTCCCTCGTAATGATGCATAGTAACTTAGTAACTGGTTCTAAACTATCAAATAACGGCGGACGCCCTAATGAAGTTTTACTTCTCCGACGATAAGATAAGTGTATCCAGTGGAGGAAATCATTATAAATCTGATCATGTTTCGACTTTTTAACATTCTGATCTAGCCAGCATAATGAATACAAAGTACCGATTTTCGTTGTTTTGAACCAAGCTGCTGGTTGCTAGGCGGAGGTGACATCAGACCATTGAATCCTGTTGACAAAGGTATCAAAATCAGTTTATATCCTTTACGGTTATCATTTTAAATTTCAGCATCGTCACCATTCACATCCATGCAGAGCCGTCAACGATTCACCGAGTCGAAGACGAATTCATGTGGCGAATTTTGACACTAACGAGTCGAGTCACCTCCGCGTGCACTTCGCCACCACTGTCAAAATTTGCGCCCTTGGGGTGTCTCTTAAGTCTTAAGAAAAAGAAAAAGTCACTCAGAGCTAAATCAGAACTGTAAGGGTGGTATTCTACGACTTCAAGAAAACTTACTCTTTCAACGTTATCATGCGTTTGTGTGAGAATTCTCGATATGCAACGGGAACATTCCTTTCTGTAACCCAGGATTTCTCCAACAAGATATCCATATCTTTCTTATGAAATTCCAAACCTTTGTGAAATGTCAGATTGTTTTATCCAGCGATAAGCAAGATAAAGTTCAATTTCCTTGTTTGATTTGCTGCGGTTGATGCACTTTGTGGACGACCACTGCGAGCCTGCTCATTAATGATGGTGGAGAAAGCACCAGTTCCAGTAAAATCATTTTGACTCACCTTTTAACAGTTCGAATACCCATGAGTGACCATAAACAAGATTCAGCCGTTTTTGGAAGTTTACGGGTGCAAATAATTTACAAAAGTTCGCTAGTCAACAGCAACACTGAATGTGTAAGACAATTTATAACGCTTGTTCAGCGATGATCCAATTTTTTTCGAATAAAGACAACAACGCTGTTTACGGCTAGCTACTTATTTTACACTTGAGTACAATGACAAAATTTGAAAAAATAAAGCCTTTTTTCAAAGACTCAATTATGGACTGCTCAGTGCGGGAATCGATCCTAGCACAGCGTGGCTCAGCTGCACGGTCCGAATTTGTTTCGTTGTAAAAGGTACGGGGTTCGATCACCCTCGGCGCTGTGTGGCCTTGAGCAAGTCACATCACCCTCGCTCACTTTGTGGCGATGCACTGCGGCGAAGAGCCTAAAGACAAATTTCCCCATGGGGATGAATAAAGGGAATTTTATTCTTATTATTTAAGTCTCAGACCACAAGACTATTTGTGCGGATATGTGGTATAGTGGTATGACACTCGCTTTCGGATCGGAAGGTCCAGGGTTCATCCTCGCTCGGCGCATAGTTGAGTCCTCGGAAAAGGCTCTTTACTCAGATCTCTCACCATCCTCAGGTGTAAAATGAGTACCTGGCTGTTAACAGCGTTGTCTCTGTCCGAAAAATTGCTATATCCCTAACAAGCGTCATGTCAAGTCCTACATTTTCTGTTGGCCAGGGACCCCTTGTAAAGCGCTAAGAGCACGTTTAGCAGATATTGCGCTCTATGAAAGCTCAAGCTCAAGATACTATAGCCACAAATGAGTAAATTGTAAAGACAGTATCAATGTAACATTATCAAAGGTTCACAGATTAGTTAGTTTCCATTTTTTTGGTTTAAAATTGCAACCCACAGTATCATAACGGTGCAATGTCACGTTGGATAAGACCAGGAAAATTCAATTTACAATTGACATCTTCGGAAATACGAACGTTGTTGGCTCTTTTTAATCTCGAAGTCTTTAAGAACTTTGTTTATAAATAATTAGATCAGCTTATTTTTGAATTTGAAGGTAGATTGTGTTTATTTTATCATTGATATCTTGTACTCTATATCATATAAAGTTATTTGTCACTGTGATAAGGCTCCAAAGACTACACCATTGGCCTAGTTTGGATCTCATTAAGTATTGAATTGTACTGATGACGTATTATTTATCAAGGTTACAGGGCTCCAAAGACTACACCATTGGCCTAGTTTGGATCTCATTAGGTATTGAATTGTACTGATGACGTATTATTTATCAAGGTTACAGGGCTCCAAAAACCATAATATTGACCTTGTTGGGATCTCATTAGGTATTGAATTATACGTACTGTATAACGTAGTATTTATCACGTTTACAGGGCTCCAAAGATCACAATATTGGCCTTGTTTGGATCTCATTAGGTATTGAATTGTACTGTATAACGTAGTATGTGGTCATCACAATAAAGAATAAAAAATAAACCCAAGTATATAATTGTGGCAGGAGATTCACTTTCCTGCCTTTAATTCATCCAGACATGATACCGCTTTGATATGATGGGTCACGATTAAGACATGATACTAGAGCTGCCTACTTGAAACTTTTAAAAAATCGCAGTTTCCAAGAGGAAACATTTAAAAAAAATCAATTTAAATAGCTTCAGAATTAAACAATTGGCTCTCAACATGGTCCAAAAATGCTTCAAAGTTCTGAATATAGGTTCTAAAAAGCTAGACCTTCATTCTCAACATGATGCATTGAGTCAAAAAGACAAATGCAGCTCTGTAGCGGGAACCAAAAATTTGTTTTTCTACAAATTTTTCGTGGTACTAGGCAGGTCAGTAAAACACACTTTACAGTAACAAAGTCTTTATGATTTTACTCAAACTTTTATTTGACACACTTAGGCTTCAAATCAAACACGTAATAAGATGATTCTATTCGTAATATAGGATTCTTATTCTCTTGCTTTTTGAAATTCCGGACATTGTCCCAATCGCTGTATAAGCTTTCAAATTCCAAAATGCAAAAGGGTAAAAAAATCTAATATTCTACTCCCAATTGATTCTGTCTTCGTTTTCTCTAAATAAATAACATTTTCAACACCAACAAAATCTAACTGTTTCTGTTTATTCTTTGTTAGAAAATCTAATCTTTGTCAAATGTAACGCTTGACTTTTTGGCGTCACAAATTATCATTCTAAACTTGATATCATTACGCGTTACTATAATTTATATTCCTGTAATATAAGATGGTCTTTATTTCGGGTCTACTTGCTATGGTGTTCATCTAAAGACAGGTCGAAGTTAGTTTTGATGTCAAGCATTACTAATCAAATTCCAGGGAGTAGATTTCGCGTCCAGGGCACTCCTTGAAAAAAAGAATAGAAAACCAAATAGAAGTATTAGAGATTAAACAGAAATCGAATATTCACTTGAACAGTACAATGCAATATATATATATATATATATATATATATATATATATATATATATATATATATATATGTATGTATACATACATAACATTTCAAGTATAATTATGATCAACTTCTACAATATTATTTCAAGCGTTAGCTCTCATCAGGAAGTGGAAGTGAAAGTAGATTGTTGTGTTTTTTTTCTATTTTTCTAGATTCGTGTTTATGAATGTTCATAATTACATAAAAGGTGTTTGTTTCTGTGCCTGCATGGGAATGTTAGTTCGTTTCTTCTGTTGAGTGTTGCTATGCTCGGTTTTGTGATGATGAAGATTTTTTTCTTCTAAGCAGAGGTTGCAAATCTTAGAAGAGCACGACTGTGCTATGGAGATGATTTTTCAGTAATCTGGTTGTATGTTTTTTTTTTCTTTGATGTTCCAAATGTGTTCGATTAGTGTAGTAGAATTTCGTTAATGTGTATTTCTGGAGGAATATTTATGCAGGTTGTATCTGGTTTTCAATGAACACTCAGTGAGGCCAATGTATGTTTCTTCTTTTGGTGTGTCTGGGCGTGTAACTGTGGCTTAATAAACAACGTTTTGAGTCAGGCAATTGCTGTTTAGTGGGCATGTTGCCTGGGTCCTGCAGTTGCTGGACTGAGCTGGTTATGATTTGTGATAGTTTTCGTTTATTGTTGGAGGAAATGATATTTTGTATGTTTGGCATACAGGTGTATCCTATTTTGATGGTGTTTTTGTTCATGATTGGGTGTTGAACGTGACCGGGAGGGAAGCATTTTTGTAGTAGATTGAAGAATTTGTTACCGATAAAAGTTGTCACATTCTTGCTGTAGGGTGGGTTGAACCATGTTATATGTCGTTTTCTTTGACGTTTTTTTGTTGGGTTGGTAATGGTCTCTGCTTCATATTTTAGTTTATAGTCATAGCCACTTTTTGTAATGCATCTGTGTATGGTGAGATTGCATCGTTGAATATGTTCTTGTTTGTAGAGTTGTTAGATAGATGTTTGTTAATGCTCTCTTGGACATTTTTGTTATAGATGGCGGGTGATTGCTATGTCTATGGAAGTACAATGGGATGTTGTTGGGTTTTGAAAATGGTTGGTAGGTGCCGTCGTTTGGGTTGATGGTTATGTCTAGGAATTCGAATGGCTTTTTGTTGGCTTCGATTGTAATTTTCAGATTATTGTCCTGAAAGATTTTGCATATTATTCTTTATAAATTCAGTCTGCCTCGGTCTTTTAATGCACAATGCGAGCCCGTGTCTCTGTAGTCTAATGTTTATATCAAGATGTTTCATCTGGGAAAGTAGATATAGTCCGACGATCTCGCATGTTTCTGCTCCGTCGTAGCTTCCCATGGTGACATCAAAGTTTGTTGATTTTTTTGTCCATGCTACTCCATTGTTGTATAACGATGTATTCTTCGAGTGCAGGATAATATGTATTTCTTCTTCGGTGATGTTGTCGAAGGTTTTTGCGAACTGTAGTGCTTTGAGGAGTAGGGTTTTGGTGATTGAAGGGTAGAAATTACACATATCAAAGATGATTGCATTTTGTCGTTGTTTGTTTTCTGTGTTTCTGTACTAGTTGATAACTTCAGCTGTGTTTCTCCATTGGTTGAATTCGACTTCCTTGATGATTTTGGTGTTGATTCTGTCTATAATCTGTTGGCTTATTTTTCCGATTTGTGATTTGCATGGGTTTATGAGACGGCATTGAAGGTTGAAACGAAAGTTCGATTTATGGTCTTTGATACGAAAAACACAACAATCTACTTTCACTTCCACTTCCTGATGAGAGCTAACGCTTGAAATAATATTGTAGAAGTTGATCATAATTGAAATGTTTTATAAATAACTCGTTTTATCAAAAAGTTGAACACAATTATTTCATGGTTTTGTTTTTATAATATATATATATATATATATATATATATATATATATATATATATATATATATATAGTATATACATATATATATAATATATATATATATATATATAGAGAGAGAGACAGAGAGTGAGAGAGAGATAGATAGATAGATAGATAGATAGAGAGAGAGAAAGAAAGAAAGAAAGAGAGAGAGAGAGGGAGAGAGAGAGAGAGAGAGAGAGAGAGAGAGAGAGAGAGAGAGAGAGAGAGAGAGAGAGAGAGAGATGATTGACGGACAGACCTATGAAGTCCCGATTTACTCTGATCCGCCCAAAATTAAATGAAACATGTTTGTCTGTGGCCTATACCCTGACCCAGGGTGAAAAAGGCAATGATGATGATGATGATGATGATGGCGCTTAAAGTCCGTATGTAAACGGGTCTAGATCAGATTCTTGATCCGCCGTTCGTAAAAATCGAGACTTCAGAGGATTTAGCCACGAACCATCGATATATATATATATATATATATATATATATATATATATATATATATATATATATATATATATATATATATATATATATATATATATATATATATCGGATAGATAGATAGATAGATAGGTAAGATAGATAGATAGATAGATAGATAGATAGATAGATAGATAGATAGATAGATAGATAGATAGATAGATAGATAGATAGATAGATGGATAGATAGATAGATATAGAGAATGAATGTGAGAGACATATAGGGATATTATCACATCATTCAATACAATAAAACGTATCTATGAATTACTAAGATCGACCTATATTATGCCGTTTTGTGAAGATCACTCATTTTTATTTTACAGACTAACCTGGTCTAAGTATTGATCATCAAAATCCTTTACATCTTCATCGTCTAACTCAGCTGAGTTTTCCCCGGATTTAATTTCTTCATAAACTCCATCCTGGTGAATAAAAGAAATCAGCTTTTATAACAATATTTTAAGGTTTTCCCTTTACATGAAATATTGGCAAGGTGGAGAATAATAATAATAATAATAATAATAATAATAATAATAATAATAATAATAATAATAATAATAATAATAATAATAATAATAATAATAATAATAATAATAATAATAATAATAATAATAATAATAATAATAATAATAATAATAATAATAATAATAATAATAATAATAATAATAATAATAATAATAATAATAATAATAATACAGGGTACCCATAACGTCCTTCCCTCGGTCACTTGATTTATGAGCCTCTCGCATCTCTGTCGTCGGACTGGGATGCCTCGGCTGCCTCCACCAGGTCGTGCTTTAGGTCTAACCAACGTTGTCGATCCGAAGCAATCGTCAGCATTGCCTGAAGATTCTCAATGGTGTTTGAGATTCAGTTGCTGATCTTCCAATGTCCTTAGATCATGGTTGAGCTTGACGGGTAAGGCTGTTATTGACCTACGTATGATTGAGTTTCCACAATTATTTGAAATGCGCGGTCATCGCGATATTGGCAGGTATTTTCCAATCTCGTCTTAGAATAATATGACTAAAATGACGCCATCTCTGTTCAAGGATTTTCTACGGAGAATGATCTTTCATGATTTAAAAAACAAGGAACTATTTGTGACTTTGGTTGGATTCGAATGAAGAGTATTTTTCTAAATTGCTTGCGGTGGAATAAATCTAGCTTTCCTGATTTCAAAAACTTATTATTCTAAAACCACTGTAGAGATTTGCATCTGGTTTTCAGCATCTTCTAAGAAAACAAATCATACATTGATGCCCATTAGTCGTGAATCTTCATTACAACGCCAAATTTATCGAAATGATCTCATTTTTCTATCCTTCTATTTCGGAATCACAACAATTCGACAAAGTGCTCTCTCTGTAATGTAACGAAGTGCTTATTCGCAGTAGTACTGCGAATAGTGGGGTCCCCGTGGAACCACTATTCTCAGTAGTAGAAGTGCTCTGAAAATTAGTTTTTGTCCCTTCACTGATCACAACACTATTTTCTGTTGAAAATGGCGTATTGTCGAATGGCTAGAAGTTGAATGAGTGTGGTAGTTTGAGACGGAACGAAAAGACGGGATGATTGAAAAATTTTGTGTGACTGAGAATTTAGATTTTGAACGTTTCAACTTTTCCTTCAAGTCTGAAACTTGACAAGATCGTGTTTTGTTTTGTTTTTGTTAACCCAATCCAATCCATGAAAATGTCCCCGTCCCCACCTCTCCGACTTGATCATTCGTCAGATTACTTGAATGAGAATAGTTCCGTCCCATTTATTGTATTATTTACAGTTAATTAAATATATTTTATAAAGTTCCAGGAATCTCTCTCTCTCTCTCACTCTCTCTCTCTCTCTCTCTCTCTCTCTCTTTCTCTTTCTCTTTCTATATATCCCTCTCTTTCTCTTTCTCTCTCTCTCTCTGTCTCTCTCTCTCTCTTTTTCTCTCTCTCTCTCTTTCTCTTTCTCTCTCTCTCTCTCTCTCTCTCTCTCTCTTTCTATATATCTCTCTCTTTCTCTTTCTCTCTCTCTCCCTCTTTCACTCTTTCTCTCTCACTTTCTCTCTCTCTCTCTATCTCTCTCTCTCTCTCTCTCTCTCTCTCTCTCGCCGTTGCTCGACTCATATCTCAGTGCTCCTGCAAATAAGAGAAGTTACCATCAATGCTACCTCTACTACCACAGCCACCACCACAACATCATTACTACTACTACTCCCACAGCATCATCATTATATCTGAATAGCTGAATAGCGACGCACAGTTACACCTATGTGATGAATTCTTTTGATATTTATTTGTTTCATGACAACATTTCACTCATTTACGTATTAAACGTTGTATGATTGTTCGTATTAATGAATGGTATGTACTTCAAACGTTAACGTTTAGAGTTCTGCTTCAAATCCTCGGAAAAATCGTTCGTATCAATGTTTTTGTCTCAAGGAAATCGAAATGGCGGCGGCCTTGTTTACTTCCGACACAAAAGTGCACCGCTAATTTCATCTTATTTCGCGATTTGTTGATTGAAGACCTATCCTTCGCTTAATATTATATAAAGCGTTGTATGATGATTTAGAATTACAAAGAGGCATCAAAAATAATAAACCATCCTCTTGATGAAGTAGAAAGAATTCATGGAAAAGCAATAGAAAGGAAAGCATTCTCAATTACCAACAATAAAAAAAAAACATATTTTATACCATGAATTTGGTCTTTTGCCATCTTGGAGAAGTTTTTGTATGGGTAGAGAGAATGGGTAGGAGTGAGGTGTCTGTTCAATGTTATAGTTATCATATAACGTTATGACAAGTGTAACTAAATGACAAATTGCCATATTTATGGACAATAAAGATCTATTATTATTATTATTATTATTATTATTATTATTATTATTATTATTATTATTATTATTATCCTTATAGTTATCATCACTACCACCACTATATCATCAACACCACCACTACAATCCCAACCACCACATCAGCACCACCACCACTACACAACAACAGACACATCGTGGTCGTCAACGAAACGCAGAAAAACAATAAAGACATAAATTAAATACATTACTAAATGTAATTTCTGTCGTCTATCTGGAATGATTGAAGACATTCTTATTCCGACAGGCTTTCTTTTGATTATGTGTATAATTAGCGTTGTTCGTGTACTGTGTGATTAAGTTAATTATGTTATGCGCCCAGAGCCCTCCTGATGAAGGGATGTTTGGCGCACTATAAATCTATACCATTATTATTATTTATTATTATTATTATTATTATTATTATTATTATTATTAATGTAGTAATGTATTTATGTCTTCATTGTTTTTTTGCTATTGGCTGAAGAAGAATTTTGAGCCCGAAACGTTCCGTGTTTTGTATTTTGGTCTTTTTTGAATCTGTTCTATTCATTTTTGTTCATAACTTTTTACAATCCACAGCTTCTAGCAGCTTAGTATCATATACACTGAAACAAAATTCTCATCAAGGTAAAAGCAACTTGAAAGAATATCCCTTTACAATTTATCTGATTCGTTAATTAACCAGTGTATTCTTGGCCAATCAAAACATGGGATTTATGACACATCTTTAAGATTGCTAGGACAATGAACACAGATTGTTTCTAGTGACAAAATGAATTAAATCCGTATCTCTCTGCTCTCTTATAATTATCATTTTAAACTGCCAGTTGTGTGACTAGTTTTTGCTAGATTCTCTCAATCGGACTGTAGAGACGTTTTAATCTAAATATAGTATTGAGTGGAGTGCTATCGGTATTTGGGTTTAGTGCTAGTGAGTGTTTGTGTACTCCAGAAGGTTGGCTTTACACTTTCAGTGGGACTGGAACCGGTTTTTTGGTTGGATTTTTTTTGGGTCTTTTTTTTTTTAACTTTACATCATTGTTTTGCGATGAGATACAAAAATAAAAACAAAAACCCAACAACAATAACCAAAAAAAAAAAAGAAACATACAACCTACCGCAACATCATCTACCTTCACACTGATTTTGAGAGATTCTTCCAACTGATCAGTGGTTGAAACAACAAAACATTTTTTCTGGCTGATAGCCACGATGAGTGACGGATATTTATCGTCCTGGAACAAAAGAGAGATTAATAATAATAATAATAATAATAATAATAATGATAATAATAATAATAATTAATAGATAATAATTAATAATATATAATAATAATAATAATAATAATAATAATAATAATAAAATAATAAATAATAATATAATATAATAATAATAATAAATAATATAATATAATAATAATAATAATAATAATAATAATAATAATAATGATATATATATAATAATAATATAATAATAATAATAATAATAATAATAATAATAATAATAATAATAATAATAATAATAATAATAATAAATAATAATAATAATAATAATAATAATAATAATAATAATAATAATAATAATAAAATAAATTAATAATTAATAAATAATAATAATATAATAATAAATAATAATAATAATAATAAAATAATTAATAATAATAATAATAATATATAATAAATTAATTATTAAATAATAATAATAATAATAATAATAATAATAATATAGAGCCAACATCGCATGCAATCTGAGCTCTAGGCGTTTTACAATTGCCATAGCAATTAGATACAGACGAATATATATTCAATACTTAAAACGCTATCAACATATGAAAACATGAATACGAAAATCAAGGAAAGGAAAGTTTTCTAGAGTTAATTGTCTACAGCTTGCTCATGAATGTCTCCAGGGACTCTGAATTTCTAATCATAAAATGTAATTTATTCCAAATAGAGGGGCCAGATGATATAAAAGCTTTTTATCTGCATTTAATTTGTTCTGGGCAGTTCGTGACAAATGCACATCTGAGGATGAACGTAGGTTCCAAACAGGGGATTTCAATTCAATAAGTTCATTATGGTATTTTTAATCAGATCCATGGAAGCATTTACAAACCAGTGTTGTTACTTTGTAGTCAATCCTACAAACTATGGGCAGCGAGTGCAGCTCTTACAGCATTTACAAACCAGTGTTGCTACTTTGTAGTCAATCCTACAAACTATGGGCAGCGAGTGCAGCTCTTACAGCATTTATAAACCAGTGTTGTTACTTTGTAGTCAATCCTACAATCTATGGGCAGCGGGTACAGCTCTTCCAGCATTTACAAACCAGTGTTGTTACTTTGTAGTCAATCCTACAAACTATGGGCAGCGAGTGCAGCTCTTACAGCATTTACAAACCAGTGTTGCTACTTTGTAGTCAATCCTACAAACTATGGGCAGCGAGTGCAGCTCTTACAGCATTTACAAACCAGTGTTGTTACTTTGTAGTCAATCCTACAATCTATGGGCAGCGGGTGCAGCTCTTACAGCATTTACAAACCAGTGTTGTTACTTTGTAGTCAATCCTACAAAATATGGGCAGCGAGTGCAGCTCTTACACCATTTACAAACCAGTGTTGCTACTTTGTAGTCAATCCTACAAACTATGGGCAGCGAGTGCAGCTCTTACAGCATTTACAAACCAGTGTTGTTACTTTGTAGTCAATCCTACAAACTATGGGCAGCGAGTGCAGCTCTTACAGCATTTACAAACCAGTGTTGCTACTTTGTAGTCAATCCTACAAACTATGGGCAGCGAGTGCAGCTCTTACAGCATTTACAAACCAGTGTTGTTACTTTGTAGTCAATCCTACAATCTATGGGCAGCGGGTGCAGCTCTTACAGCATTTACAAACGAGTGTCGTTACTTTGTAGTCAATCCTACAAACTATGGGCAGCAGCTCTTACAGCATTTACAAACCAGTGTTGCTACTTTGTAGTCAATCCTACAAACTATGGGCAGCGAGTGCAGCTCTTACAGCATTTACAAACCAGTGTTGTTACTTTGTAGTCAATCCTACAATCTATGGGCAGCGGGTGCAGCTCTTACAGCATTTACAAACCAGTGTTGTTACTTTGTAGTCAATCCTACAAACTATGGGCAGCGAGTGCAGCTCTTACAGCATTTACAAACCAGTGTTGTTACTTTGTAGTCAATCCTACAATCTATGGGCAGCGGGTGCAGCTCTTACAGCATTTACAAACCAGTGTTGTTACTTTGTAGTCAATCCTACAAACTATGGGCAGCGAGTGCAGCTCTTACAGCATTTACAAACCAGTGTTGCTACTTTGTAGTCAATCCTACAAACTATGGGCAGCGAGTGCAGCTCTAAAAGAGGAGGGGTTGCTTCATGCGATTTTTTTTTTACTAACACTAATCTTGCTGATGGTTTTGAATAACTTAGCAATGTTTTTAATTTTTAATTTTGTATACCGGACAAAATTAAATTGCAACAGTCAAGTTTCGAAAATACGAATGAAGATATCAGTTTTTGGCATGTTTCTTTTGATGTATATTTCAGCATGTTACTAATTTTCTTTAATTCAAATCATAGCTTCTTTTTCAGATTCTCTTATTGCCAACCAACAACATTTCTGTCATTTCATCATTAAATCTCAAATAAATTTCCTTCCATCCATGCCTTGACGTCTTCAATGCATTTTTCATATTATTGTGTCTTTTTCGATAAAGGATTAACGATATATAAGTCATACATTTGAGTGCCATATGCATTAAAGTGATACATTACGCAGTGAGAGTTTATTTTATCTGCAAGTGGAAAAATATGCAGAGTGAAGAGGACAGGACCCAGTACAAATCCCTGAGGAACCCCAAATAAGAGTAGTTGTTGCTCAGATTGAGCACCATCAATAGAGACAAACTGGTTTCTGTCCGCAAGATAGGACTGAAACCAATCGAGTGCAGGGCTGGTAATACCAAATAAATACAACCTGCAGCCTTCGTGTCAAAATCGTATGATCAATTTATCAAAAGCTGCATAAAGGTCGAGCAACTTCAGCAACGTCAATTTCCGTTCATCAATAGCGTTATTTAGATAATTAATAATCCTCAAAAGTACAGATTCTGTCGATTGATTGCTACGATACTCTGATTGAAAGTAACTCTGCAGATTGTTAGATTCAAGGTGGTTCGTCAACTGCTTAAGAACACGTTTTTCTAATTTCTTTGACAAGAAAGGCAAGTTTGGCACTGGTCTATATTTTAAAAATAATCGTTCTACACATAATCCTGATTCTTTTTAAATATCAATGGGATTCTCATGGCGGTTTCATGCATATCTGGCACGTCTCAGGTTCTTAATGATTGGTTTATAATGTTAGTTATTATGGGAAGAAGCAAATCTACATTTTCCTTTAATAATTATGTGGGTATGGGATCAAGTTCACAGCTCTTACTATTTGATGAGCGAATTCCATTTTCAACGTCAAGTCATGTTGCCTCCCTAAAAAATGACAGTGATTTCCTTATAAAAAGATTCCCTTCTACACACATATTGGAAAAAAATCAAAACCCTCTCTAGTTTTAATAATTTTTTCAATAAAATACTTTGAAAAGTTTACAGCTATTTCTTTTTTGGTATTACATGTTGGAAGATTCTTTTTGTTTTCTTTGGTCGTTAATTCTATCTAAAATTGCTTAGGATGGGTGGCATTAGTTATTCAAGAACGATAAATTAACACGGTCTTTAAAGTTTGCATATAAATCCCTATAAAGTGTTTAAAATAATGTAATTCTAAAATATTTGTAACGGTTGATCTATCACTTTCTTTTTCTGCTCCTCCTCTTCAGTTTGAATACAACAACAACAACAACAATAACTACTACTACTACTACTACTACTACTACTACTACTACTACTACTACTACTACCACTACTACTACTACTACTACTACTACTACTACTACTACTACTACTACTACTACTACTACTACTACTACTACTACTTCTACAAATACTACTATTACAACTACTATTAAACCAAGGACTGACATATTGATTGATTGACCAATTGATAATGGTGATAATTTGATGTCAAATTGCCTCAAATGTGATAGTTTGAAAACGATATGCAACTGTTTATATGTTTATATGTTTGTGCACGTGTGAAATAAAGAAGGAAGAGATATGCACTGTGGCTGACGCCTGGACTAATTCAGTCTTCTATAAGAATAGACGCTAAAGATAAATTCTCGTTGGGATAAATGAAGGGAAAATTCTTCTTCTTTTTTTTTCTTTTATTGAGGTAAAGATCAGACATTTGACATCACTAAGGGAGAGGGGAGAGGAGTGCAATCACAAACATTCCAAATAGTGGTCATCTATTTTTATCCCCATTTACTCTTAATTTTCACATTGATTAACATGTGTTCATGACCATATTTTGCTTGGTTCCAATTGTATTTACTCCGCCCCCCCCCCACCCTCTAACTCCACCCCTATCCCGACTATTCGAACAATAAAGTTAAAATTTAGTCCTTCAGATCCATTAGGCCCATGGAACTGGAGTTTATCCCGGTTTGTATAGAGTGAAACGGACAATAGCAATTGCTTGTTATTCTTTTGATAGAACGCTAGTGTATCTCAAAGTACTTTCCACCAGATCTTACAGACCCATATACCCATTCACTGCTGGGTATACAAAGGAATCAAAAAACAATCTCGACTGCACCCAGGATCGGTCTCGGTTCTTTTGCGGGTAAAGCGAGTGCTCTACCAACTGAGCTATCGGGTGTCTCCTCCAACAATAAAAGATAAAGAAAATAAAAACTTCGACAGCAGTCTACTGATACCGGGCCTTTTACTAATCAGCGAGAACTCCATTGGTTGTACTCTCAAAATCTTTACCTATGGCTTCTATTTTTACTCTAATAATTTATGCGGCTATGTGGTCTTATGGTATGACATTCGCTTTCTGATCGGAAGGTCCTGGCTTCGTGCCTCGCTCAGCGCATAGTTGAGTGCTCGGAAAAGGCCATTTAATCGCATTCTCCCACCGTACGCAGGTGGAGATTGAGTACAAGACCGTCAACAGTGTTGTCCCTTCCAGGAACATTGTAATATTGCCGTACATGCGTTGCATCTCGTTCTGCCTGTTACCTGATGTTGTTGGTCAGGGACACTTTGTGAAGCGTTTTGAGCATATTTAGTGGATATTGCTCTATATAAAAGCTCACATTTTCATTCTTATTAGTTGTATTGTCCAGAAAAGTGAGTGATAAAACCAAGAAATGAACCGAGTAGGAAAATGCCGGAAGACGATGGGGGCTCATACGGTAGAGTCACGATCTCCCCGGCCAGGCGGAGTTGTCGTGCCAGTAGGGTCGCGAAGTTTTTATTCTATGCTGTCTTCTTACACTTTCCTATTCACCTCATTTCTTTGTATTTTCCATAGGAAAATAACCAGAAATAAAGCAAGTAGAGAAAGACAAGAGGACGTTCGCATTTCTGAAATAATTTTCAAGGGAAATAATGATGAGAAAACTTACCGATGACTTGTGATGTTCAATCCTGTATTCACCCCTGTTACCAAGTACACTTTTTTCATAAGACACTTTTTCACTGTCAACCTGGAAGAGAGATTAAATATAGAATATAGGTTAATGGAAGAGAGATTAAATATAGAATATATGTTAATGGAAGAGAGATTAAAGATAGAATATAGG
>NC_088373.1:26655438-26670438 GCF_034508935.2 Berghia stephanieae | reverse complement strand
GAACTATCTATTGATTATTATCTTTGTTACTTTCATAAGTATTGTTCAATGAACGGTGCCAATTCAATTGTATTCAAAATAATAAGAGGTGACACAGACTACCATCGACTCAATAAATGCAAATACTCCCACCTCATTGTTATACTCGCTAACAGGAAGGTGACACACAACCGACGTTTTGAAAATGATGGCGCCTGTTTTCCGTGGGATTTGACGGGGGGGGGGATGATTTTTCGGTAAGATCACCACCATATCTATCTAACCAATCTCAAGATCCACGCAAACATCTTCACGTCAATTGTAAAATTTGGTCCAGTGGTTTTGGAGCCTCGGTGTTACAAATAAACCAAATTTACCAAATATATAATAAGATACTTTGAACTTTGTTCATTAAAGATTTATTTGATCATGAACAATTTTCAATAACTTCAGTATTTTTTAATAGAATTTTTTTCGACTTTCCATTGCCGTTTTGATATGTTTTTCCTTACATTCAAACTTGTGTAAAACTGTCTGTGAATTATACAATTATAAAACTAATCTTTTGACTCAGAGTCGCCAAGTTCAGATAGAAAATTGCGCGTTTGTCTCAAAGATATGGTAGTGGCAATGACTCAATTACCGATATGCGACCTTTTATCCTATATATGACATCAGAGTTGTGACAAGGAATACTAACATTTCTGAAATAGCAGAAGACTAATATCTTACTCAACATATCATAGTACTCCATACTTCATCGTCACTAATACTATACGCCTGTTTCCCTAAGACATATCAGTACAACGTAATATAAACAAAATACATAGTATTTCTTGGTCTTACCTCAGAGACAGCCAAAGCCAGCACAGACAACAAAGTAAAGAAGACCCTCATTCTGGAAGAATTGGATTCGTAGTTCGCCGGGGAGAGTGAGAGAGAGTGAGAGAGGGTGAGAGAGAGAATGAAATGTTAAAACTGAAGATTGACACTACTTTTATAGTAACAACACAAAATTATAGAGCCGACCGGTGGGAATTTCAACATGTGTTTTAGTCGTGACGATTGCTTTATCTTGACTACATTTTTGTTTAGTCTATTCTGTTTACTTGGCCGAGACTTGAACAAAAAAATAGAGGATTTTTCTTCTTCACAGAAAAGCAGTATAGCAATCTAACAACGAGCAATAATAGGATTTAATAGTCTGAAGTCATGTCCGCCCAGCAACCAGCAGCTTGGTTCTAAACAAAGAAAATCGGTACTTTTTATTCTTCATGCTGGCAAGAACTATTTCACATGTCATGTGATCAGAATGTATAAAAGTCAATACATGATCAGATTTATAATATTTTTCTCTTCTGGATACACTTTTATGCTCGTCGGAGAAGTATTTCATAAGGGCGTCCGCCACGGTTCCGATAGTTTAGAACCAGTTACTAAGTTACTATGCGTCATGACGAGGGAAGTGACGTCACGACTGTTGAAGCCTATTGAGTGATTTCAACGGCATACCTAATCTCATGTCTACTGTGTTAGAAGTAGCAACGGGATATAATATGTGTGTGTATATATGTATATATATATATATATATATATATATATATATATTATGTCAAGGGCATACCTCATCTCATGTCTACTGTGGTGGTAGAAATGAAGGGAGATTGTTTTTGTTTCTAAGGGCTTTACGGCGCTTGCAACACATTAAGGCCATATTATCAGCGCCAGTAAAAAGAAAGATATTGGGATAGTAAAAAGTTTTAGAATTACAATTAAAGAATCCAAGAATAAGGCAGACAAAGGGGAATTTGTTCAAATAGGGAACAGATGTAGATTCCGAGAGCACACTATCAGTTTACTTAGTTTGAGATCACGTGAAAGTCTCATCCAGACACAAGCACATAAGGTCCCCACTAAAAGGAATACACTCAAGTGTTTACAAATCATATATAATACATAAACAAAACATAATACAATGCATAAGAGAGATATGATTTACAAGGAAAAAAATATCATCTCCCAAAACTAACTACATTTGACTGTTTCCCTCCCAGCCAGGGAATCCGACCAGGGCCAGGACAAAACCAAGTAATCTCATTCCAAGTCAAAGACAGAAAACATGTTAGAAAGCAGACATAGTGGGATAGAAGACACAGTATGTACCTCCCTGCCCACTATGGGAGGTCAGGAACCCAGAACGTAGGGAGATAATCTGTGCTCTACTATCATACAGTAGGTGTAAATGGCAACAAAAATTAGTCCTTCGCAACCATTAAACCCATGAAGCCGGACTTTATCCCGGTTCCTATAGCGTGAAGCAGACAATAGCAATTGCTTGCTATCATTAGGATAGAACGCAAGTTTATCACAAAGTATTTTCCGCTAGCTATGAAAGAACCTGCTACACGATCACAGCGGGGTGGCCAAGAGGGGGTGGGGGTGTCCGAAAAAAATATCTACCACACCCTTGAATGATTTTGGTCTCTGTGTGGCGACAACAGAGGGTAGTTTGTTTGTTTGTTTTAAGGGTTTTACGGCGCTCGCAACACATTTAGGTTATATCAGCGCAAGTAAAAAGGAAGAAAATGAGATAGTAAAAAGTTCTAGAATTACAATTAAAGAACCTAAGAAAATGTAAGACATGGGATAACTGGAAACAAGTAGGGATCAGATGTAGATTCCAAGAGCATACCATCAATGTACTTAGTTTGAGATCAACTATAAGTCTCATCCTGACACAAGCACAACATCCAACAAAGAGGAATGCACTCAAATGCTTAAATTATACATTCCAAATAACAAATATAATAATCCATGACAGAGAGATGACTTACAAGGAGGAAAATCAATAGAATAACTATGCATTTGACTGTTTCGCTCCCAGTTAAGACTCCGGTCAGGGCCAGGACGAAAACAAGTGATCTCATTCCAAGACAAAGATATGTTGGAAAACAGATATAAGGGGATCGAAGACACAGTATTTACCCCCTGCCACTATGGGAGGTCAGGAACCCCACCCAGATATAAGGGGATAGAAGACACAGTATTTACCCCCTGCCACTATGAGAGGTCAGGAACCCCACCCAGAACAAAGAAATCGCTAAAGGAGGTTTAATAAATATATCCCATGGTGTGTTTTGATATTTTAAGGGTTTTACGTAGCTTATGAAACATAAGGTCATTATGAAGACATCAAATAGTCATATAATTATAGATTTACATTTAATAGGACATGATGAAAACTAAGACAAAGGTGACCAGTTCAAATAATATATAGGAGGTGTATAATCCAAAACACACTAGCAGTGAACTCATTTTGTGATAACTAAAAGACTCATCCTGACAGCTGCACATGATCCCAATCAGAAGAACACACTCAAATGTTTAATAATCATATGTTCAAAATAAAATATATAACACACTTGATACCAGAGAGATAGTTTACAAGGAAAATAATAACATCTCCCAATACTATAACTATACATTTGACTGTTTCCCTCACAGCCAAATACTCGGGCCAGGTCCAGGCAGGACAAATCCAAGTAATCTTATTCCAAGACTAAGACAGAAAGCAACTCAGAAAACGAGATTGAGGGGATCGGGGTGCCGGGGGAGGGGGGATTGAAAACACAGTAAATTGTTTCTTTTCTTTTCTTTTTAATGGTTATACGACGCTTGCGACATATTTAGGTCATATCAGAGCCAGTAAAACAGTAAAAAGAAGAAAATGAAATTGTCAAAATATTCTAGATTTACAATCGAAGCGCCCAAGAAAATGGAGGACAAAGGGGAAATTGGTTCAAATAGGGAACAGATGTAGATTTCGAGAGCATACCATCAATGTACTTGAGAAATGATTTAAAAGGGAAAAAAATATCATCTCCCAAAACTGGAACCGTACTTTGACAGTTTCACTCCCAACCAAGGACTCCATCCAGGGCTGGGATAAAACTAAGCCATCCCATTCGAGGACAAAGACAGAAAGTAACTCGGAAAACAGATATAAGAGGATAGAAGACATAGCAAGAGATCTCCTGTCTACGGCAGGTCAGAAGAAACCACCCAGCATTTTTGGATTTTCAAAACATTTTATCCCGACACGACACCATTTACAAGTGACGGATCACGAACCAGCCTCGATTTACAGGCAGTTGCGGTATACCCCCCCCCCCTTACTCTTTCCTGTCAAACCAAAGAATATGTGACCCTACGCCTCGAAGCGGTATTAAGTCGGGATTTGGAAAACGAAGAAAACCGGTTTTAAAGTGGAAATGGTCAAAATGATCAAATTTCAGTTTTTGGTTGTTTCATAAACTACAATCATTTTTCTACATGAAAACATAATAATTCAACACAAGTATTGACGATAAGCTATATATATATTTAAAGTTTTAAAAAGCAACAATCGGTGAAATATTCAAAATAAGAATTGACTTTCTCTCAGAGAGCCACCATTTCCAAGGCTGCACTTGCCAATAATAGTTAATAACAAATACTTCGACCTCAAACTTTAGCCTCGTTGGTTTTTAAAGTTCGTGTTGCTCTACTTATGACTTGATGCACTTTTAGCACTCTCTCTCTCTCTCTCTCTCTCTCTCTCAAACACACACACACACACACACACACACACACACACACACACTACAGCCACCACCACCGCATCTTCATCACGACCACTACTACTACAATCGCCACCACCACCGCATCAACACTGCCACTACTACTTCAACCACCCGCACCGCATCATTATCACTACTACTACAACCACCACCACCACATCATCATCACTACCACTACTACTACAACCACCACCACCACATCGTCATAACTACTACAACCACCGCCACTACTACAACCACAGTCACCACCACCACCACCACCACATCATCATCACTACCACTACTACTACTAAAACAGCCATTATGACATCATCATCACTACTACTACTACTACAACTACTACTACTACTACTACTACTACTACTACTACTACTACTACTACTACTACTACTACTACTACTACTACTACTACTACTACTACTACTACTACTACTACTACTACTACTACTACTACTACTACTACTACGACTACTACTACTACTACTACTACTACTACTACTACCACTACAACCACCAACACAACATCATCCTCACTACCATCATTATGTTTTGGAGCTTTTCTTCACTTGAAATAAGGAAACTTTGGGGTTATATTTGGCAATGTGCTCATATATCAGAAAATATTTGTAATCAGTTATCTATTTCGATCTATACAATATGTAAACACAATACCAAATATCATCCCAATTCCCTTTTTGTGTGTGCGGAAATTCCTCTTTCGGTATTGAAATTCCTCCGAGTGGTGTCTGAAATTCCTGTGTGTCAAATTGAAAATTGGCGTCTCTGCAAATTTTACTATTCCCGTATCTGAGGAGTTATCTTTGCCCCATTGATTTGATTATGTGTGAAAACAGTGCCTCACTTCAAAGTCGATTTTCTCAAAACTTGGTTTTTACACTCTCCTTACTTCAAACGGTCATAGTTGGGCAATGAATAATCAGAAATTTATAAATTTGGTATCATAGGCTATGATTAATTGTGTACCAAAATCCCAAAATTGAAAAATCCGACTTAATATCGTTTCGAGGCGGAGGGTCACATATGAGGACCCTCCGCCAACCCCCCCCCCCTCTCCCAGACACACATACACACACAAATCTTGATATGTATAAAATCAAAATGTTCCACAAAATAAACGAAAACAAGACAAAAAAAGATAAGGAAGTGAAATCAACTTAATTTTTAAACGTCTATTGAAATATTTATAATTGTATAATCTCGATTCATTTTATAAATAACACGTATCAAAGAATATGTAAAAGTAGATAATATGTAACAAAAATTCAAAATATTTGATAAATTATTATCACAGATGCAATTTTACACAGATCAAATGTTGAAATAAATATAAATAGGTAAAATACCAACATATGTCTAATACAAAATGAAAAGATATCAAAAGTTTGTTTGTTTGTATTGTTTTTAAGGTTTATATAGCGCTTGCGACACATTGAGGTCCTTTTAGCGCCAGTAAAAAGTAAGAAAATGGGAATGTCAAAAAGTTAAAGTTTTACAATTGAAAGCACAGGAGAAAAGTAAGACAAAGAGGAATTGGTTCAAATAGGTAACAGATGTAGATGCCAAGAGCGCATCATCAGTGTACTTAGTCTGATATCACCAAAATGCCTCATCCAGACACAAGAACACGTCATCACTAAGAGAAATGCACTCAAATGTTTACAATTCCCCATAGAATTAAAACAAAAAATGCAGCAGTACAGAACAGAGAGATGATTTACAAGGAACGAATATAATCTTTCAAAACTATAATTATACATTTGACTGTCTCCTTGTCAAGGACTCCTGCCAGGGCGAGGACAAAACCAGGTAATCTCATTCCAAGACAAAGACGGAAAGCAACTCGCAAAACAGATATAAGGGATAGAAGACACAGCGTGAACATGTCAAAGAGAACAAGTGACCCATTGTCTCAACACGGTATCAAAACGGGATGATTCAGATGTTAAATAGTCGAATTAAAGCCAAACTAATCAGAAACATAATGATGAGCAAACCTACGAGGTCCCGATTTTAACGATCGGCGGATCAAACCTCTGAAATTTACATACGAGTTGTGCGCACCATGTTTTATTTAATTTTGGGCTGATCAGACCTCTGATGTCATCAAATTAAATAAAACATGGTGCGCAAAACTCGTATGTAAACTTCAGAATTTTGATCCGCCGATCGTGAAAATCGGGACCTCAGAGGTTTGATTCGCTGACCATCGATATTATTTTGTCTTTTTGTTTGTCGCGCTAACAATCTGCAATCATTCTCTTCAATAAAACATATAAACTTAACGCAAGACTGATATTATTGGACATCAATTCACTAATGAGTATTTTAGCCATTCTGATATAATACTGTTTTGATTTGATGAGCCACATCTACATTAAGTAAGGTTATGTGGTCTTGTGGTATGACACTGGCTTTCGGTTCGGAAGGTCCTGGGTTCGAGCCCGCTCGGCGTATAGTTGAGTAATTGTTTGTTGGGTTTTAAGGGTTGTATGACGCTTGTGATACATTTAGGCCAATCCAGTGACAGTAAAGGTAATCATAAAATCACAGAGAATTTCAATTAAAACATCCAAGAAAAAGTAATACAAAGAGGAGGGTTCAAATACAAAACATGAAGAATCCAAAACTACACTATCAGTGTATTTAGTTTGAAATCATCTAAGTCTCATCCAGACATAAGCAAAAGATCCAACAAAGAGGAATACAATCAAATGTTTAAAAATTATATGTTCGAAATAAAATATATAGAATACGACCAGTACATAACAGAGAGATTGTTTACAAGGAAAAAGTATCATCTCCCAAAAACCATAACTATGCATCTGATTGATTCCCTCCAAGCTAAGGATTACGACCAGGGCCAGGACAAAACCAAGTAATATTATTCTAAGACAAAGACAAAAAAGCAGCTCGGAAAACAAGTATAGGATATAAAATTAACGGCAATTGCCTCCCTGTCCATTATAGGAGGTCATGAACCCCATCCAGTCATAATTCAATGACAGATAATCGGGAATCATAATGTTGATCCAATACCAAAATATCGAGGTTACTTGGCTTTCGCTGGAGGAAAAAAAATCGATCAGAAATCATATTTTAAAACAGTGGGTATAATTTTACCTTTGTCGGTTTTGTGAAATTAAATGTAATTAAAGCGATGTGTACTTATTTCCAGGTCTAATAACCTATATTGTTATGGGCTCATTGTTGTAATGGAATTACTCTCAAGCTAACACGATAAATTGTCAAAGTGCAACAATCTTAAATCAAGCCCATAATCGCGTTCGGTTATCAGACCTGAAAATATGTGCACGTCGGGTTAAAACAAAGCATGCAAATATAAATAATAAATTAAAAATTCCCCCAACATGTTGAAAAATAAGCCCGAATAAATAAATGGTCGTAAATTTATTTAAAAATACTCGTATAAATAAAAATAAAAGGTAAAATGATATGATAAATTAATAGTGATTAAAATAGACGTTAAAATTAAAGAAAGATACTGTTGATGAATGAATGCGAACAGAAATCATCAATTATTCTGATATTTTTAAAGAGTTAAATGGCATTTGTTTTTATGTTTTTATGACGCTTGTAACACATTTAGGTCATATGAACGCCAGTAAAAAAAATAAAGAAGAAAATGAGGTAATCAAAATGTTCTGGACTTACAAGGAAAAGTTAACGAAAAAAAGTAAGACAAAAGGGACTGGTCAGAGCCAACGGTTAATGTTCTTAGTTTGACATCATCAGACAACAGTACAAGACCCTACTTAGAGTAAATATTTACATCAAAATATGTTTAATTTTATAGATTTTAAGAGTTTTACGGTAATTACAACACATTTAAGCCATGTCAGCGCCAGTAAAAAGAAAGCAGATAGAAATATTTAGAGGTGCCTAAACGAGTCAATAAAAGCTATAGTAAAATAGGAGTAAAAATGACCCTTACAGATTGTTTACTTTGTTTTGTATGTTTTATACGAGTGATTTTTGCTCCCTTTATTTTACTATAAAACAAAAATGATAGTGAGAACATTCTAGAATTAGATGTAAAGGAAAATAATGTTAAAGGGGAATGGTTCAAATTGGGAACAGAAGTCGATCACAAGAACACATTATCAAAGTACTTAGTTGTATATCATCTTAACCCTCTCGTCACATTCGTTACGATACAACCAACATTTTTATGAATCAGAAGAGTTTTGTACATCACACATTTTTTTGTTGGGAAAATTCTTCTTTTTTTTGCAAAGCTTGTTATGCTACACAAAAATTATGTGTAAGTAGGTACCTGTATCTCATCATTTGGGTGTAAATAATCAATTTTTCCTGAAAAAAGGTCCGTAAGGAGAGAGTTAAAGTCTCATCCAGGCAACAGCACAGGATCCCACTAAGATGAACACACTCAAACAATTACAGTGTATATCCAAAACAGAAAACATAACAATCAATAAATAACAGAGAGTTAATGTACGAGATTAAAAAATATGTTCTCCCAAAACCAACATTTGACTGTTTCCCTTGTCAGCCAAGGACTCCCGTAAGAACCAGGCCAAACCCAAGTAATCCCATTCCAAGATAAAGACAGATTGCAATTCAGAAAACAGATTTAGGGGTTTTGGAGACGCAACAAATGACCTCCTACCCATCATGGGAGGTCAAAAGAGTCCACCCAGGTTGTTGTTATTTCACCAGAGTCTAATCACATGTTCTGGGATGATACGTGTGTATTAAGGCACATGTTGAAGGATTTTATTTTTTTGTTGTGTTTTTTTTTTATTTATTTTTTAAATGACATGCACAATTTAGTCAATGTAATAGAAGAAAATGATATATATTTTTTAAAATGTTCATACATAAAAAATAACTGAAATATAGTAAATTAAAGTTTAGAATGCCATTCAGCGAAGTAGCCAAGTCACTCTATTCCGCCTCCGAACAGGACACAATAGACTAAGAGGACATATGTTTACAAAGCTAGGTATTGGAACAACCCCTTATTGCCCATGTGGAACCGACCATGAAACCACTTTACATGTGCTTATGGATTGCCCATTATACAACGTGCAACGTTCGAACCACTGGGTCACCCCTACAACACTCAACACAAAGCTCTATGGTGAGGCTGAGGACCTAAAGCGGACCACAGACTTCATAGCAGATATCGGACTGCAGCCATAGATGTCCATCAGGGGAACGAAGAAGAAGAAGAAGAAGAAGAAGAAGAACGTTTAGAATATCTAAATTGAAAACGATAAATTACATATTTTATTGATCAAAATATTGTTCTAATCGCATTATACATTTTTAACACGTTCTTCAAAAACATAAAAATTTTATTGTATTTTGAATCTCTTTGAGATTTTGGGGGAATTTCTCATTTGTTGAGGCTCAGAATTCATTTCCTAAAATGAGGTGTGGATCGGAAATATCTCTTGTTGAAGGACACACTGATTTCCAAATAACAACAATCTAGTTAATGTTCATAGGGCAAAGTCTGAATACCAGATAAAATTATAATATTTCTTAGCACTGGAGTTAAGGTAATACTTATCTTATCACGTTTATTTAATATTTTTTTTTAGGTGGAGGAAATTATAAATAGTTACAGCATTTTTGAGAATATTATATCCATGTGTGAAATATTATGATAATTCCAACTGTTCTATTTGAGAACAGATAATAACAAAGAGAAGTTACATTGGTGGATTTTTATATTTACATAGAATTGTTATAAAGTGAATAGTTTGGTTATACGGGCTTACTAGTGCTTGCAAGACTTTCAAGTTATTTTATATCCCCCAAAAGGGAGATGTTTGAGGAGATGGTTTAGATATAAAGTTAAAAGCACCAAAGAAAATTAAGACAAGATGAATAGAAGCAGGGAGCAGGAATATAAATAATAATATGCGTAAAATTTATCACTGTGCTTTGTTGACATCGCCTATAATTCCTATCCAGTCATAAGCAAAAGATTTCGCTATGAAGATGTTTAAAGAGTTCAAAGTAAACATTCTGAATATTATAATAGTGACATCGGAAGAAAAGTATCATCTCTTAATAAAAAAAAATAACTATAAATGTAACCGCCTTCCTCTAAGCTAACGATCCCAGCTAGGACTTGAAGGAAACAATCCGAGCAATGTCAATCCAGAACAAAGATGAGAGCAGCACGTTAGAGAAAGGAAGGAAATAATATGGGGGGATAGAATATTATAAGAGGGATAGAAACCACAGATTTCGTGTCCTCTCTGCCTTATGCCAAAAGACGCCAACTCACCATCGATGGATGGATAGTGAAAAATAAATGTTAAGTCGGTGGATGGATGATACTAGTTATAGTTTATATCGTGTTTGGAAAATAGCAATAAACTATTACATTAGTGGACGGATAACAACAAATAAATATTACATTGGTGGACGGATAACAACAAATAAATATTACATTGGTGGACGGATAACAACAAATAAATATTACATTAGTGGACGGAAAACAACAAATAAATATTACATTGGTGGACGGATAACAACAAATAAATATTACATTGGTGGACGGATAACAACAAATAAATATTACATTGGTGGACGGATAACAACAAATAAATATTACATTGGTGGACGGATAACAACAAATAAATATTACATTGGTGGACGGATAACAACAAATAAATATTACATTAGTGGACGGAAAACAACAAATAAATATTACATTGGTGGACGGATAACAACAAATAAATATTACATTAGTGGACGGAAAACAACAAATAAATATTACATTAGTGGACGGATAACAACAAACAAATTTTATATTTTGTAAATGGATAATTTCCAAGAAAAATTACATTAGTGGATATTATTACATTGTAATATTACATTGGTGTATGTATAAAACAAAGTTATGTTATTTTGGAGGGTTGTAATACAAAAAAAAATGTTACATTGGTGAACAAAATGATTAAGAAAAAACTTAATATTGATGCGTTTTATCATATCGCATTATAATGTTTCATACCTGGATATAATAATATACTGCTCAACTAAAGTGTTAGTCATATCTTTACACTATCCAAAAAATGCAACAAAAAATTAATGTAAAATCGTTAGTTATGAAAGAGAAACTAGGTCCATTTAGCAATTATTTCTGATGGTGTTTAGAACAAGTGAAGTAAAACATGATTTGCGACCTAAACATAATGTGACCAATCCCCGTTAAAAAAAATATTGGTTGTTGATTTCCACAATGCTTCAAATTTAGTATCGATAATAGCCTCAAATCGGCGTTGAAGCAAGAAATACACTGACGTTTCTTTGTCCTGACACGTAAGGCCACCTTGATTTGATGGTATAGTCTGCCGTTCTTGTTGCAGGAAAGTGAACGACTTGTCCACTTGTCCCGGTAATTGGTCTTTGTCTTAAACACGACGACAAAGCATGTCTCACGAAGGTTTGATAGACGAAAGAACGGGAAAAATTGTTAGTTGTGTAAAATGGGTATATAATTTCAGGTAAAATTGTTTGATTGTTTGTTTGTTTTTATAGATTTTACGGCGCTTGAAACACATTTAGGTCATTTCAGTGCCCAATAAAAAGGAAGAAAATGGTACAGTCAAAAAAGTTATAGATTTACAAGTCAAGGCAAACCAGAACAAGTAAAGGAAATGGTTCTAATAGGGAATATATGTAAAATCCAAGAAAACACCATCAGTGGACTCGTTTTGAAGTCACCTAATAGTCTCATTCAGACACAAGCACAGCTCTCCACTAAGAAGAACGCATTCGAATGTTTACAATTTATGGTAAACATTCAAAACAAAAATTACATTAGTACATGATAAAGAGATGATTTACAAGTAAAATATATCACCTCACAAAACACATCATACATTTGACTGTTTCTCTCTCAGGCAAGGACTCCTGCAATGGCCAGGACAAAACCAAGTAATCATATTCCGAGACAATGGCAGAAAGCAACCCAGAAAACAGATATAGGGGTAAAGAAAACACAGCAAATAACCTCCCTGCCCAACATCGGAAGTCAAGAACCCCAGCCAGTTAGGTAAAATCCGTAAAATGTTCGGCAAAGAGAAAGTGAACGAAATAAAATGAAAAATATATATTATGTAAAACCAATGGCCGTCTTGTAAAAAGAAATAATAATTCAGGTTTGTATGTCCATTGTTCGAAGCTACTCTAGTCATTTTGGTCTATTACTTCTTACAGTTCATTGCTTCGAGCAGCTTATTATCGCAAATAGAAAAACGGAGTTTTTACACTAACCCATAGGAATTAAGTTGACACCATACATACTTTCATATAGGAATAATAACGAGATTTACATAACAGTATTAAGTTCTTATAAATATTATAAAGATATTTCTTCAAATTTTATTCTGTAAAAACCAAACTTCTGAATATCTAAAAAAAATCATTGAGACCCTGTGATTATTTTTTTATAGTTGGCAAAAAGAGGGTTAATAGAATGGGCCACACAGTGGTTAGCAAACCCGTGCTTGGTTTTTACTGGAGCAAAATGTATTTTATTTTTGCACATTTGTTTCTGATTTGTATGGCACTCATTGTTTTACACACACACACACACACACACACACACACACACAGACTCACATTTTCAAGTCTTTTATATACATAACAAAGTGCCTGCTCCCTAACATGTCACTTGTTCTGTCAATATTGTGCAGACTTCACCTATTGGTCGAGTGGAGGGGGAGGATTTATCCTACGTTGTAGTTCTAGACCGTTTGAAGGTGCCAGTGTAGGAACGGCTTCAACTTCAGGAAGGTCATCCATTTCGGAAGAATGCTCGATGTTAAGACTTGGTTCCCTTTGAGGCGTGCGAGAATCATCCGCTTCAGGAGTTGACTCAGTTTCTGGCGGAAGTTCTATCTCTGTTGAAGCTTCCCCTTCAGAAATGGATCTTTTGTCAGAAAAATGATCTGTCTTTTCCGGGATACTTGAAGATGTTCCGTTTTCCATGGGCCAAACCTTTGGGCTCTGGACAAGTAGAAAGACATTTGTTGTATGTTTTATTTGTTTTAAGGGTTTTACAGTGCTTGAAACACATTGAGGTCATTTAAGTGTGAGTGACATGGAAGAAAACAGGATAGTCAAACAGTTATTGATTTACAATGGAAAGCATAAGAGGAAAAGTAAGACAACGGGGAATGATTCAAATAGGAAACATGTGTATTTTCCACACTCCAGCAAGGCCAGGACAAAATCAAGTGATCCCATTCCAAGATATAGACAGAGAGCAACTCAGAAATCATATATAGGAGGATAGAAGAAACAGGACGGTCAAACGACATAACCAAAGGTTGACATGTGTATAGACCCTTTGGCTCATGTCAATGTTGCTGCTCGAATTGAATGTAAGCTTTAGTTTAATATACGAAAACAGATAAAATGGACGTTTCGGAATTCCCTTCTATCAAGAAAACAGGATAAATGAGACACTAAAGACGAATGAGATAATGTGGTAGTGGCATTGTTAAGATGAATGTTCATTGTTATCCATTTATCACACAAAACGGGATAAAAAATGAAATTGACGACAATCAGATTCTTGTTACTGTTTTTAGCCATCAGAGGTCTAATGCTCCCAATATTAAATAAAACATGGTACGCAAAGCTCGTATAAAGACTTCACAATTTATGATCGTGAAAATCGAGGCTTCAGAGTTTTGATCCGCCGATCATCGTTATATTTGTACAGCTTTCTTCTGCTACACAAAAGCATGTACAGTATTATACACCAATACTTGTTGCTTTTGAATTTGAGTGTAAAAAATATTGTTTTTAATGTAAAGGTATGGCACTTCGTGAAAACGCCTGGATGTTGTTGGAGAGGAGAGAGAAGTAATTCTACGGCATTGACGCATTGCGTTTTGGTAAAATTCTCATAACATCCGCCAGCCGGATACAATGTGCCAACACACTAAACTATGTGTAACCTTAAACGAAGTTTGTTTTGTGTTGTTATGAGTCACATAATCTACTCACTTTATCTTTCTCTTCATATGTGTCACCTTGAGCGTTTATAATCAGAATGATATACGGGGAGTACTTATCATAAAATGGTTATCTAAAGACAACAGCAAAGTGCTGAGTCATGTCAGCTTCATTTGTTCAATTATTATCACAATATAAAAAACGTGAGCTTTTATACAGGGCAATATCCACTAAACGTGCTCAAAGCGCTTTACAAAAGGTCCTGACCAACAGCAACACGTGACATGTAGAACGATACATAACGCCTGAATTTTCTGTCAGAAACAACGTTGTTAACGGCCAGGTACTCATTTTCACCTAAGTACGTGAGAGAAAATGAGTTAAAGAGTCTTTTCCAAGGACTTAACTA
>NC_088373.1:26632938-26652938 GCF_034508935.2 Berghia stephanieae | reverse complement strand
GGTAATAATAATGAAATGGCTGAACAGTCTCTATGGACGCTTCCTGGAATGTTTGCGTCACTTCGAGTTTGTCAGTCTGTTTCTATTATCCTGTTAGTAACCTGCCTCCATAAATCTCTGTCTAGTGCAAGTATTCTTAGCTTTAGAATATCATCATGTGTGTTAAGGTGCTGAGGCAGTTGGATGTTTCCTTGTGTTGTTGAAATCAGTTCTTCGGTTGTTGTTTCTAAATGTATTTGATAATAGGGGGGTGATAGACACAGCATGTGATCTTTTGCCCACCATGGAAGGTATAAAGAACCTCAAACAAGGAGTAGGCAATCAAATCAGGGTATATGAGATACAGCAAGTGACCTACTGTCAACCATGAGAGGTCAAAAGACCACCCAGGATGTATACAATCAATTCAGGGGGGATAGAAGACACAGAAAGCGACCTCCTCCCCACCATGGGAGATCAAAAGACCACCTATGATGTTTACAATCAATTTAAGGGACATAGAAGACACAGAAAGCGACCTCTTCCCCACCATGGGAGATCAAAAGACCACCCATGATGTAGACAATCAATTCAAGGGGCTTAGAAGACACAGAAAGTGACCTCCCCCCCCCCCTCCATCCACCATAGGACGTCAAAAAAACACCCATGTTGCATACAATCAATTCAACAGGGATAGAAGACACAGAAAGCAACCTCTTCCCCACCATGGGAGGTCAAAAGACCACTCATGATGTATACAATCATTATTCAAGGGGGATAGAAGAGACAGAAAGTGACCCCCCCCCACCCCACCATAGGAAGTCAAGAGACCACCTATGATGTTTACAATCATTTTAAGGGACATAGAAGACCCAGAAAGCGACCTCCTCCCCCCCCCACCATGGGAGGTCAAAAGACCAAAGAGGATGTAGACAATCAACCCACCTTTGAGTATCCAGTACAGGTAGATTGATACCAGAATGATGAGAATCAGAAGTATAAGAAGAGAGGCAATGATGAGTCCTAATTCCAGATCAGATGCATCGTCACTGTCTGTGGACTCGTCCACCTTTGGACCTGCAAAATAAAACAAACATTCTGAACACCAACAAAACTTTGGAATGGGTTAGGGTTAGGGTTAGGGTTAGGGTTAGGGTTAGGGTTAGGGTTAGGGTTAGGGATGCGATGTAAAAGTTTGTCCTTCCGAGATATTAGTGAGTTAACGGTTAGAGAGAAAAAGATAGAAAAAGAGGAAAAGAGAGATAAAGGAATAAAGAGAGAGTGAAAGGGAAAGTGGGATAAAGAGAGATAGATAGGGAAAGAGGGAAAGAGCGAGAGAAAAAAGAAAGAGAGAGAGAGAGAGAGAGAGAGAAAGAGAGAGAGAGAGAGAGAGAGAGAGAAAGAAAGAGAGAGAGAGAGAGAGGGAGATAATTAAAGCGAGAAAGAGAGAGAGAATGAAAGAGAGAAAGAGAGAACGATAGAAAGAGGGAGAGACAGAAAAACAGATAAAGAGAGAACGAGAGAGAAAGATAGAAAGAGCGAATGAGAGATAAAGAGAGAAAGAGAATGAGAAAGAGAGATTAAGAGGGAAAGAGAGAAATAAAGAGAGAAATAGAGATAGTGAGAAAAAGAAAGAAAGAAAAATAAAGAGATACAGAGAGACAAAGATAGAAAGAGAGAGTGAGAGGGGCATGGAGAAGGTTGTGACTAAAGAGATTTTAAAAGGAAGTATTAAATATCTAAACAGTTTTGTTGTTCCTTCTATGGTCCAAAATTCTTTACCATTTCAAATGCTATTTTAGTTGAAAAGAAAAAAAAAAGATTAGAAATCTGACTGTTTTTCGCCAAATAACTTCTGTACTCTGGTTTTAAAAAAACGTATTTGAAATTTTGGCCAGAAAACATGTTCTTCAAGTACCGATAAGTTAATTGACACTTATCTTGCCAAAGCCTATCAAACGTGGGACTTTAACTCTCTCCTTACCAGCCATTATCAAAATACTCTTCAACAGTGGTAACGTTATTTCCTTCCTAATGACGCATGGTAACTTAATAACACTTTTCTAAACTATCGGAACAATGGCGGACGATGTATGAAATATTTCTCCGGCGAGCATAAAAGCGTATCCAGAGGAAAAAAACCCCATAAATTTGATCATGTTTTGACTTTTACACATTCTGATCACAAGGCATATGAAAAGTTCTAGTCAGCATGAAGAATAAAAAGTAATGATTTTCTTTGTTTAGAACCAAGATGGCCGCCGTTGCCGGGCGGCGTGACATCAGACTACTGAATGCAATTATCCCCAAATCTTTAAACCCAACTAACACAAAATAGATTTTTTATCACTCAGACATAATAGCAGTGCAATTCTTGGGATACATAATTTCTTTAGTAAAATTTGCTCTACAACACACTGTTTACTTTCGTAAAATTTTATGATTGAAAAAAAGAAATATTAATAAGAAAAATGTTAGTTGTATCGATTTTCCAAAAGTTGGTAAGAAGAGGGCTAATGAAGACCTTGTGAGGTTCCAAGTTTTAGAGTTTCCGCTCTTCTGAGGGTCATTTAAATCGATGGGAATTTGAAGGACGATGTTTCTGGCTGCATTTTTTGAAATCCTGTTTGTTTAAAGAGTACACCAGTTAATTGGTTGTGTGGTCTAGTGGTATGGCAGTCGCTTTCGGATCGGAAGGTCCTTGGTTCGAGCCTCGCTCGCCCGGCGCATAGTCCAGTCCTTGGAAAAGGCTCTTTACTCACATTCTCTCACCGTACTCAGGCGTAAAATGAGTATCTGGCCGTTACCAACATTGCCTCTGTCCGAAAAAAATATAATATCGCCTAACAGGCGTCATGTCCCGTCCTACATGTTAAGTGTTGCTGTTGGCCAGGGACCCCTTGCAAAGCGTTTTGAGCACGTTAAGTGGATATTGCGCTATATAAAAAAGCTCTTTTTTAAGCCTCGGGTATATCAAAAAGATAAATTAGAAAGCAGGCAACGGTGGAGATCATCATAATAGCGTGTCACTCGCAACACCGAACCCATTCCACAGCATCTGGGGAGCAGTTTCTTAGATACCGATCAGTGCAGCTGGGCTCGTCCTGGCATTCTCTAAGGATGTTCTCCATCCTCTGCTCTGGGCATCCACATGTACACAAGCTGGTCTCCGCCAGCCACCCCCCCCCCCCCACTTTTTCATGCTTCCAGCTGTTCTCCCAAGTTTCGCCTATGCTCTGTTCAGTGCTACCCATTCATTCCTGGGCGGGTGTTTAGTTCCGTAGGTCATTGCCTCTCTCGGATCTTCAACAGCTTCATTCATTTGCGTGTTTGTCCTACTCTCTCAGTGTGTAAAGTCTGTAGACAGCTGCATGGTCAGTGTTGGTGTTTTTTCCCCGTCATTGTGTTAGATAAAGAACAGGAAAAGTATGTAGGAAACAACACCAGACAAAATAGAGAGAAAAAGCAAGTAACAAAATCGTCCTCAAGAACAGTCTGTCTCGACATGGGATCGAACCTCGGACCTCCTGATTACCGATCAGATGGTGTTAAAATTACACCATAGAAGTTTATGATAGATCGGAACTATTTAATGCCCTATGTTTTTCACAATGGTGGCACGTCTAACTGGTCACCAGGGGGTCTGAAGTTTGATTAGCAGTCTAGTCAAGCTGATTTTTCGGGTTATTGTTTTGTTTTGTTTTGTTTCTTGTATTCTTCTCTCTACTTCGTCTCAGACTGTTCCATGCTCTTTTTCATACTCTTTTCTATACTTTTTTCCATACTCTTTTTCTATACTCTTTTCTATACTCTTTTTCTATACTCTTTTCTATACTCTTTTCTATACTCTTTTCTATACTCTTTTCCATACTCTTTTCTATACTCTTTTTTATACTGTTTTCTATACTCTTTTCTATACTCTTTCCCATACTCTTTTCTATACTCTTTTTCATACTCTTTCCTAGGCATTTAAAGACTCTGGTATGAACAACGTATGGTTTAGATGAATCAGTCCCCAGTTCTTACCAGATACTTTCACGATTTCGAGGGTAGCATTCAATGGATAATCCTTGCCGTTGTCCACAGTGAATATGTACCACCTGTGAAGAAGGATAACACAGGAAAATTGAATAAGCAGCACGTTATTTTGATTAAGATAATTATGAATACCGTCTTTCTTTAAAATATATTGTTTTTCTATCGTCGTCGTCATCATCATCATCATCATCATCATCATCATCATCATCATCATCATCATCATCATCATCATCATCATCATCATCATCATCATCATCATTATCATCATCATCAACATCATCAGCAGCAGCAGCATCCTCATCATCATTTTTATCATCATCATCATCGTCATCATCATTTTTAGTATCTCTATTAGTATGAATGCTTTTACATTTATAGCAATAATTATGGCTTTTTTGGATAATAGCATAAAGTCACCCTAGACATAGAAACAAATTATAGTTGCTACGCTTACAAAACTTTTAGATTATTTGAGCGCTGGAAAAAAAGAAGATGATAAGGCGAAATTGTAGATCTGAAGATAAAAAGATAAAGACATAAAAAGTGCCAAAGGTATTTGTTCAAGAAGGGGTCTATGGGGTCTAGTGGTATGACACTCGCTTTCGGATCGTAAGGTCCTAGGTTCCAGCCTCGCTCGGCGTATAGTTGAGTCCTTGGAGAAGGCTCTTTACTCGCATTCTCACACCGTACTCAGGTGTACAATGAGTACCTGACCATTAACACCGTTATCCTTGTCAGAAAAAATGGAAACATCGCCTAACACGAGTCATGTCCCACAGTAAATGTTAAATGTTGCTGTTGGCCAGGGACTCCTTGTAAAGCGCTTTGAGCACATTTAGTAGGTATTGCGCTATTTAAAAGCTCATTTTTAAAAAAAAGATTCCACGAGCTCTCAACCAATGTACCATTTTTGATATTTCCTAATTCCCCAAAATTTCCTAAAAGTCCAATCCAGGAACAAGGGAACGAACTATCTATGACAGCAAATCTCTCAAATGTCATCAGAGTACATACAATAATATATTGTATTTGACTGCTTCACTCTCAGCTAAAAATCCACTCCAGGACCACGAGAAAACCAAAACAATGACATTGTACAACACGGAAAATCAAAGCATAATATAGGGGAATAGAAAACACTGCTAAAGTGACTTCTCCACCCAGCAGCATGATAGGTCAGAGGATCTCACCCAAGTTAGAACCTTGAAGATAATACAATTGTTTCAGTGAATGACATAAACAGTCGGATGATGAAAAGGCTTGAACTGGGATGGGTATTGCTAAGTTTAGATAGAAGGTAAATTTTTATAAAAAAATGAGTTCTTGTCATAAATGATTAAATCAACTCTTTTTCTAAATCTTCGGGAAATATCAAAACTTAATTTCACTTCTAAGTTGAAAAAGTATAAAATTTGAGAAAAGTTGCTGGATACCTTTCCCATACATCTGACCATATCTTCATGAAAAATCACCCGATTTACTTCAAATAAAGTTTAAAATGCTCCGGTGAGCATATTCTTTCCGGAAATTTAAAAAATGAAAAAATGCAAATCCAAAATTTTCACCTTTTGAATGATTATGTCATGCACTGACAAAATAGCTAATTCAGCATAACATAACACACTAGCGTATTGTTTTGTCCATTACAAAATAGTCCTTCAGAGCCATGAACCCATGGAGCCGGAGTTTAATCCCGATGTCTATAGCGTGAAACGGACAACATTAATTGCTTGATACCTTTTGGAAAAGACGCTAGTCTATCGAAACGTACTTTCCAACAGAGCTAACATACCCAGCTACCCATTCACTACTATTGGGTATTGATCTCGGTCCCTTTGTGTGTGTGAAGCAATCGCTCTACAAAAATTGAGCTATCGGTAACCCCATCGCCCATTACCAAGTCAACTCAAAACTGTGACACATACCTGGTAACACCTTGCTTCGTATCCAAATCCTGCGTTCTGAATCTTACTATCGTCGTACGACAGTTAATCGTTTCGAAATCAAGGGTGTAGTCACTGCTAGGAATTTGGGTCTTCGTCACGCGTCCAGAAAAGTTATCTTTTGTCTTTTTCACCACGTTGTAGGACTTCGGAGGAGGGTTGGAGACGATTCCAAACTCAGCAAAAACTTTTCCATCCGGTGATGATGTGGCTTGTGGTGGATCGTTTTCCATATACGTTACGGCAGGCGCTCCTAAAATTAAGAAAATATCAATCAACAGAATGATGTCGTGTAATAATTAATTTATAAAGAGCGCAGAATTGAAAAGTGATCAAAGGGGGCTACACATACACAGATTATGTGCAGCACAAAACACTCTAATGTTATCAAAGTACATACAATATATTGTACTTGACTGCTTCACTCCCGGCTAAAAATCCACCCCAGGACCTCGAGAAAATCAGAACAAAGACAATAGTGCAACATGATAATGCAGAAAATGCAAAAAAAATATTATTAAATATTATTACAACTCAAAAGCCTGCCTGAATCGAGATGCTTTCAAGTTTCCCAAAATTACTGAGCTCGGGGTCATGTTTGGTTACTTTAATTATGTTCCACACATTTGGGGCCCCGACAGGGACAGATTATTTATCTAGAGATAACATACATATGGGAATATCAATCATACTTTCATTTTGGCCGGAGTGGTCTAGCAGGTGTATACAATTGTGCGGCTATGCTGTCTTGTGGTATGACACTCGCTTTCGGATCGGAGGGTCATGGGTTCGAGCCTCGCTCGGCGCACAGTTGTGTCCTCTTTACTCACCTTCTTTCACCGTACTCAGGTGTAAAATGTGTACCTGACCGTTAACAGCGTTGTCTCTGTCCGAATAAAAATGGTAATCTCGCCTAACAGGCGTCATGTCTCGTTCTACATGTTAAGTGTTGCTGTTGGCTAGAGACCCCTTGTAGAGCGCTTTGAGCACGTTTAGTGGACATTTCGCTTACAATAGCACAATTTGCTTAATTTGTTTGTACAATTCAAGAAGCTTTTAGTGATAAGACGTGAGGCCAACAAATGCTTTGTACACATAATTATCATTTCGTCTTATCTACATAGTATCCTAATATATTGAGCCAAATAAACAAAGTTCCAGTTTTCACAATTATAATACTGGCTTTCCTTAAAGACAATTTAGGTGACCATCTCAAAATGTGCCAGGACGATTGATGTGGTTAAAATTTACTAAATAGAGTATATATATATATATATATATATATATATATATATATATATATATATATATATATATATATATATATAAGGTTGGTTTCAACTTTACAATTTAACATCTAGATCATTCCGATATAATATACCGTTTTTAGATCACTTCTGTTTGGAAACCAAACTTGAAAGACATGTGCAGATGACTCTATTTTCCTTTTTTAATGCGTCAAGCAAGATGTTTGCGATACTATAGGAATTGAACCAACCTTGCTCCACACACTAAATCAAGAAATTGAAATTTTTTGGTCATGTAAAAAGACACAATTCCAAGATAGAAAGATATTTTAGAGGGCAGAGTTTAAGGCAGAAGACCATAGGGCAGACCACCAAGAACATGGATGATGTGGAACGCTGGAGTGGACCTTCTGCAGCTGAATGTAGCCAAAAAGCATGCACCAGAGAAGAGTAGCGCACCATTTCAAGTGGACCTGGATGGGTGATGTGAAAGGCTGGAGTGGATCTTCTGCAGCTGAATGTAGCCAAAAAGCATGCAACAGAGAAGAGGAGCGCACCATTTCAAGTGGACCTGGATGGGTGATGTGAAAGGCTGGAGTGGATCTTCTGCAGCTGAATGTAGCCAAAAAGCATGCAACAGAGAAGAGTAGCGCACCATTTCAAGTGGACCTGGATGGGTGATGTGAAAGGCTGGAGTGGATCTTCTGCAGCTGAATGTAGCCAAAAAGCATGCAACAGAGAAGAGTAGCGCACCATTTCAAGTGGACCTGGATGGGTGATGTGAAAGGCTGGAGTGGATCTTCTGCAGCTGAATGTAGCCAAAAAGCATGCAACAGAGAAGAGTAGCGCACCATTTCAAGTGGACCTGGATGGGTGATGTGAAAGGCTGGAGTGGATCTTCTGCAGCTGAATGTAGCCAAAAAGCATGCAACGGAGAAGAGTAGCGCACCATTTCAAGTGGACCTGGATGGGTGATGTGAAAGGCTGGAGTGGACCTTCTGCAGCTGAATGTAGCCAAAAAGCATGCACCAGAGAAGAGTAGCGCACCATTTCAAGTGGACCTGGATGGGTGATGTGAAAGGCTGGAGTGGACCTTCTGCAGCTGAATGTAGCCAAAAAACATACACCATTTCAAGTCGACCTCTACCTAAAGAGGTGGCACCATATGTAATCATGTAAGCAAGTAAGTAAGTAAGTTAATAAGTAGGTAAGTAAGTTAGTAAGTAAGTGAGTAAGAAAATAGGTAAATTAGTACGTAGGTAAGTAAGTAGGTAAGTAAGTAAGTAGGTAAATAAGTCGGTAAGTAAGTTAGCAAGTGAGTAAGAAAATAGGTAAGTAAGTAAGTAAGTAGTTAGGTAGGTTAGTAAGTAAGTAAGTAGGTAAATAAGTAGGTAAGTAAGTTAGTAATTAAGTGAGTAAGAAAATAGGTAAGTAAGTAAGTAAGTAAGTAAGTAGGTAGGTAGGTTAGTAAGTAAGTAAGTAGGTAAATAAGTAGGTAAGTAAGTTAGTAATTAAGTGAGTAAGAAAATAGGTAAGTAAGAAGATAAGTAAGTACGTAGGAAAGTGAGTAAATAGGTAAGTAAGTAATTAAGTAGGTAAATAAGTAGGTAAGTAAGTTAGTAAGTAAGAAATTAAGTAGGTAAGTAAGTAAGTGAGTAAGTAAGTAATTTAAGTAGGTAAGTTAGTAGGTCAGTAAGTAAGTAAGTAGGTAAGTAAGTAGGTAAGTAAGTAGGTAAGTTAGTAAGTAAGTAGGGTCATCTTTGATTTCTTTAATTTTGTTCCATACATTTGGGGCCGCGACAGAGACAGATTGTTTAAGTAGGTAAGTAAGTAAGTAAGTAAATAAGTATGTAGGTAAGTACTAAGTAAGTAAGTAGGTAAGTAAGTAAGTAAGTAGGTAAGTAAATAAGTAAGTAGGTAGTAAGTAAGTAAGTAAATAAGTAAGTAGGTAACTAAGTATGTAAATAAGTAAGTAGGTAAGTAAGTAAATAAGTAAGAAGTTAAGTAAGTAAATAAGTAAGTAAGTAAGTAAGTAAGTAAGTAGGTAAGTAGGTAATTAAGTAAGTAAGTAGGTAAGTCAGTAAGTACGTTGGTAAGTAAATAAGTAAATATCTTAAAGTTAAATATGTTTAAGTCCAATTTATATTTATTTAACCAACATCCCTCAAAAAGCCTATACTTACCAATCACGATAAGGTCACGACTCTTCGAATGATCAGATTGGGCAATATCATCTGCACACCTCTTCTGCCTGCCGTGTTTGGTAGGAATGGGGTTTTCGGCCGTACACGTGTACGTGTCCGTGTCCAGCACAGAGATGGACTTGATTGTCACAGATCGCTTCCACGTGTAATTGCCTTCAGAGGTGACTTGTCCCAACAATGTTACGTTGGTCAGGTAGCCTTTGATTGTAATTTCTGGTGCAGGGTTGCCTTTGGCAATACATTCGAATTTCACCTCGTCTCCTGCATTCACTTCTATTTTTCTCGCCTCTGTACCGTTGGTTGTATAGTTTTTAATGAGGGCTGGAACTGGCGAGAAAATAGGAGAATGCATCATCATCATCATCATCATCATCATCATCATCATCATCATCATCATCATCATCATCATCATCATCATCATCATCATCATCGTCGTCATCATCATCATCATCATCATCATCATCATCATCATCATCGTCATCATCATCATCATCATCATCATCATCATCATCATCATCATCATCATCGTCATCATCATCATCATCATCATCATCATCATCATCATCATCATCATCATCATCATCATCATCATCATCGTCATCATCATCATCATCATCATCATCATCATCATCATCATCATCATCATCATCATCATCATCGTCGTCGTCGTCATCATCATCATCATCATCATCATCATCATCATCATCATCATCATCATCATCATCATCATTCATCATCATCATCATCATCATCATCATCATCATCTCATCATCATCATCGTCGTCGTCGTCATCATCATCATCATCATCATCATCATCATCATCATCATCATCATCATCATCATCATCATCATCATCATCATCATCATCATCATCATCATCATCATCATCATCATCATCATCATCATCATCATCATACCATCAATCATCATCATCATCATCATCATCATTCATCATCGTCATCATCATCATCATCATCATCCATCTTCATCATCATCATCATCATCATCATCATCATCGTCATCATCCCTCTCAATCATCATCATATCATCATCATCATCATCATCATCATCATCATCATCATCATCATCATCATCATCATCATCATCATCATCTCATCATCATCTCATCCATCATCATCATCATCATCATCATCATCATCATCATCATATCATCATCATCATCATCATCATCATCATCATCATCATCATCATCATCATCATCATCATCATCATCATCATCATCATCATCATCATCAAACATCATCATCATCATCATCATCATCATCATCATCATCATCATCATCATCATCATCATCATCATCATCATCATCATCATCATCGTCATCCTCGTCGTCGTCTTCCTCCTCATCATCATTATCATCACGAATAACAATGATATGTAATAATATAACAATAGTATTGATAATATATATATATATATATATATATATATATATATATATATATATATATATATATATATATATATATATATATATAAAGTTATGTTAGTCTAATTTATGTAAAGATAAACATGCGCCTAAAAGCTTAAAGTAACATATTGATCCTATTCAAAGCTTTTTATCGAAAACAGATACACATACACACCGACACAAATACAACTACACACCTACACACATACACTAACCATTGTCAGGACCCGCGAAAATGGTGATAAGAGTTAATCTAGAATAATTAGAGAAAGTCAGTCTTTCAAAAAACACCTTTAGACAGAACGGTTTTTTTTTTCACATCGCATGGATAGTTTTGCATAAAGAAGGCGCCTGAAATCCAAATTTAATTCCAAGGGCTGTTGGGTCTAATTATTAGGAAAATCCTTTGAAACATTGATTTTGAGATTTTGGTGGTAAACGATACTTTATTATCCAAGAAATAAGATTATTGAAGTCTAACTTCTCAAAATAGACTATAAAAGGCACGAAAAAAGAAGTCGAAAGTGGTACAGGTATTATGAAAAGTGTGAAAAACGGAAAGCTATTTTGTTATTATTTCAAAATGTCATTTTTCTAGGGGTGTTGGATACTGTGTCAAACATTTCTCAGAATCTATTCAATGGGATTGTCTGAAAATTTCCACGGTTTTCACAGAAATAATGTAGACTATTATATCACCATAGAGAGATTTTTGGATACGGTATGTATATTTTGAATTATAATCCAAATTACAAATTTATAACATCAATTTTGTCATAACAATTTGATTCTCGACTTTGTTATATTCTAATTAGAACCCCATAAGCTAAAGCTATAAAATCGCTAAGCTGATACAAAATGCTACAATGTTGAAAAGAGTGAAGAATATGGAGGTCTTTCCTTGATTAGTTTTTGTGTAAATTTTGCCAAAGGATTATTATACATTTTTATGCTAGACCCCCAAATCAGGTTGTAAAACAAAGATAATGTATCTGTTTCACCAAAATGTTTTTAACATATTATAATGACGATACAGAATGATTAAAACCGCTCAATATAGATAGTATGCACTTGGCTAAGAAGTTCACAACATTGCCATCCGGAAGTATAACGGATCAACACACAAATCTATGTGTAACCATGAACTTTTATAGTCTGGATAATACGGTTAAGTGAGAATCACTCACAAACGCGAATGGCAAAATACAATAACAAAGGCTTGAGTGACGTCATCTTCGTTCTATCTATCGGTAATTACAACTTTTTTCAAAGAAAAAACCCAAACAATTCCTTAAAGTTTGATTTATTCCAATGGTCATTTTCCATTTTATAACTAAAGTCGTATTTTTGCTTTTTGTTTGTTTTGTTTTTTAAAAAAATTGTTGGTTTTTTTTTGGTTTTTGTTTTGTTGTGGTTGTTGTTTTTGTTTGTTTTTGGTTTAAATTGAAATGTATCAATCCAATGTATTTAGTTAGAATAAATGATTAATGTTAGCGAAGAGGATTGAAATAGTCATGTGTGTGTATGTTTGTGTGTGTGTGTCTAAGTCTATGTGTGGGCGTGTTTGTGTGTGTTTGTCGGTGAGTGTGTTCTTCAATTAATGAATGTTTGAATGACAATTAATATTGTAAAGCGCCACTGACCACCTATGAGGAAGTTGATCGCTATATAAGTATCTTCTTATTATTTATCATTATTATTAATTATTTTATTATCATTATTATCATTATTATTCATTATTTTATTATCATTATTATAATGATTGTTATTATTATTATTATTATTATTATTATTATTATTATTATTATTATTATTATTATTATTATTATTATTATTATTATTATTATTATTACTATTGTTATTAGTATTAATATTATTATTATTATTATTATTATTATTATTATTATTACTATTATTATTATTATTATTATTATTATTATTATTATTATTATTATTATTATTATTATTATTATTATTATTATTATTATTATTATTATTATAACTATAATAATAATAATAATAATAATAATATTAATAATAATAATAATAATAATAATAATAATAATAATAATAATAATAATAATAATTATTATTATTATTATTATTATTATTATTATTATTATTATTATTATTATTACTATTATTATTATTATTATTATTATTATTATTATTATTATTGTTATTATATTATTATTATTATTATATATTATTATTATATTATTATTATTATTATTATTATTATTATTATATTATTATTATTATATATTATTATTATTATTATTATTATTATTATTATTATTATATTATTATTTATATATTATCATTATTATTATATTATCTTATGTTATTATATTATTATTATTATTATCATTATCATTATCATCATTATCATTATCATTATTATCATTATTATTATTATTATTATTATTATCATTATCATATCATTATTATTATTATTATTATTATTATTATTATTATTATTATTATTATTATTATTATTATTATTATATTATTATTATTATTATTATTATTATTATTATCATCATCATCATCATCATAATCATCATTACAATATCATATTACTTACTGGAAACTTCTGTGTCCAAAGAAATGTTGACTGGTGAACCCTTTCCATTGCCGATGGTGAAATGATATCTGGATTGAGGATGGAATATCAATGGAAATGTGTTATTTCTGTCAGCAGTGACCTGAAAATCGAGCTGTTGTATAGAGCAATATCCACTAAATGTGCTCAAAGCGCTATACAAGGAGTCCCTGGCCAACAGCAACATTTAACATTTAGGAGGAAACAATGCCTGTTAGACGATGTTAAAAATTATTCGGACAGTGACAACGTTGTTAACAGCCAGATACTCATTTTACACCTGAGTACAGTGAGAGAATGTAAGTGAAGAGCATTCTCCAATGACTCAACTATGCGCCGAGTGAGGCTCGAACCCAGGACCTTGCACAGTGACACTCGTTGCATTAATCGTGATGGCGAGAAAGACAAACCAGAGTTGAAGATGAAGGAGGCTATGTGGTCTTGTGGTATGACACTCGCTTACGGATCGGAAAGTCCTGGGTTCGAGCCTCGCGCTCGGCGCATAGCTGAGTCCTTGGAGAAGGCTCTTTACTCACATTCTCTCACCTTACTCAGGTGTAAAATGAGTACCTGGCGTTAACAGCAGTGCCTTTGTCCGAAAAATTGTAATATCGCCTAACAGGCGGCCTGTCACGTCCTACACGTTAAATGTTGCTGTTGACCAGGGACCCCATGTAAAGCGCTTTGAGCACATTTAGTGGATATTGCGCTATATGAAGCTCAATAAAAAAGGAGGAGAAAGATGAGGCTCAAAAGAAAGAGGAGAGTGAAAAGGAAGAAGAAGGGGGAAAAGATTGGAATTCAATTGTAATTGCTAAGTTCTGTCAGCATAGTATAAATGTTGTGCGCTTGGCTAAGAAACTCACAACATTGCCATCGGGAAATATATCGAAAGAACACTAAAAGCGCTTGGGGGTCCCAAGCAAACAGCTAAACTTAACATAACATGTAGAACGACACAGGGTTTCTGTTAGGCTTTTTTTTTCTTTTTCGACAGAGACACCTTTGTTGACGGCCAGGTTATTATTTTTCAACTGAGTAAGGTGAGAAATGTGAGTAAAGAGCCTTTTTAACCCTCTCCTTACCACCTACAGCAAAATCGTCACATTTATTACGACACAATCTACATGTTTCTTATTCAGATTTATTTAGTACATCACAAACTCTGAGGAATGATCTCTGATTTATAAGAACATAAAGTTGTTTTGTTGAGAGATTGTTTGAGTTTTTAAAATATTTTTTTTCTACAGGTTAAGCTTGCCATTTTGGGAAAGTACTGAAAAGGATCGGTAAGGAGAGAGTTAAGGGCTTAACAATGCGTTACTTAGAGGAGACTTATATCCTGGATCTCCGATTCGACATCAAGTGTCATTCCACTAGACCAAAGACCCGCACTTGGTCAAGAAACTCACAAAAAATATTTCCATCTGGACATATGGACCAACACATAAAACTAAGATATATGGTTAATACAGTTTAGTGAGAAATACTCATATACATGGATGGCAAAAAAAAACAATAACGAAGGCCTGAGGGACGCTATCACTTCGTTCTATCTATATGTAGTGTGCGCTTGGCTAAGAAGCTCACAACTTTGCCATCCTGAAGTATAACGTACCAACACACATAACTATGTGTAACCTTGAACGTTATTGTCTGGTTACTACAGTTTAGTGAGAATTGCTCATAAACGCGGATGGCAAAAAGCAATAACAAAGACCTGAATGGCGTCAACATTTCGTTCTATCGATACATAATATTATAATGCTCCCTACCTAGTGTTGTTATAATCAACAGCATCCTCTTTAGTCGTAAATTTCACAACGGACGTTCGGCAATCCACTGGCACAAAATCAACGGTGAATTGATCTGAAGGAATGTCCACCTCCGTCACAATTCCATCCTTTCCTTGTGTAATCTTCTTGAGGGTGTAGGCGTTTGGAGGAGGGTGTGCGATGACCTGGACCTCGCCTTCAACTCGTTCGCCTGACTTATGCCATGCATATGGTGGGTCGTCCTTTGACGACGTGATCACAGGTTGTCCTGAAATGTATGATTTAAAAAATATATTTGAGCTTAATATAGCGCAATATCCACTAAATGTGCTCAAAGCGCTTTCCAAGGGGTCCCTGTTCAACAGCAACATTTAACATGTAGGACGGGACATGACGCCGGTGTTAGGCGATATTACAATATTTTGGTCAAAGACAACGCTGTTAACGGCCAGGTACTCATTTTACACCCGAGTACGGTGAGAGAATGTGAGTAAAGAGTCTTTTCCAAGGACTCAACTATGCGCCGAGCGCGAGGCTCGAACCCAGGACCTTCCGATCCGAAAGCGATTGTCATACCACTAGACCACATCGCCGGACAAAGCGCTGTAACACGGTAATTTGCTATTCTTTTAGACTAATGTAAATGTTGCTGTTCGAAGCTCGAAGAAATAAATAACAATGTGAAATTGAATGTAAGCTTCAGTTTAATATACGAAAACAGATAAAATGGACGTTTCGGGTTTCCCCTTTATCAACAAAACAGGATGAATGAAACACTACAGACGAATGAGATAGATGAGATAATATCTCATTCGTCTGTAGTATTTCATTAATCCTGTTTTGTTGATAAAGGGGAAACCCGAAACGTCAATTTTATCTGTTTTCTTATATTGAATTGGAGCTTCCATTTTATTTCACATTGTTATTCTTTTAGAATTAAACCGACGTGCACTTAGTTGCAGGTCTGATAACCCAAATCATTATGGGCTCATTGTTGTGATGGAAATCACACCAAACAAAATGACACAAAATTGTCCGTTACAACAATGTTAAACTGGGCCTTTAATTAGGTTCGGATGTCAGACTTGCATATTTGTATACGTTGAATTAAACCCTTTAGAAGTAGACACTGTGAGGTTGGAGCCAAAATATCGTTTTCTTTACATTCGCAAAAAAAAAAAAAAAAAAAAAAAACAGAACTAGATCAGGACAGTCAAAGTAATATCACTATAAACAAAGCACTGCTTGTCAGGAAAGTCAAAGTAGCTTTACTGTAAACAAAACGACATACTCAAGAAAGTCAAAGTAATATCACTATAAACAAATGACTGCAAGTCAGGGAAGAAAATCGAGTTGTCCCAGTATCGGTCTTAAACGACGTGTAAATATATATGCAGGTCTGGCAGCAGAACCCACTAAGGGCCTAGTTTAACATTGTTGTAAAGGACAGTATTTTACGTCATTTTATGATATTTCCACTAGAACAACGAGCCCACAAGGAATTGGGGTTATCAGACCTGCAAATAATTGCACGTCGGTCTTAATCAAAATAATCTTCTTTTATTTTTATTTAAAGTGAAAGCCATACGTACCAATGACTACTAGATCACTGCTCTTAGTGGTATCTGACTGTACAATATTTTGAGCACATCTTTTACTTCGTTTTTTCTTTGGAACAGGATTTTCTGCTCTGCACGTGATGGTATCCGTGTCAAGCATCGTAATGGACGCGATCGTCACTGACAGCTTCCACCTGTTCACTCCTTCTGAGGTCATTTGTCCGTTAAACAAAGCGCTGGTTAGCTCCCCTTTGAGTGAGATTTTTGGAGGAGGATTTCCCTCTGCGAGACATTCAAATTTCACTTCTGCTCCCGCGTTTACTTCTATTCTCTGCGAGGATTGGCCGTTGATTGAAAAAGTTTGTATGGCCGCAGGAACTGAAAAGTAAGGAGAAATTATTGTATATCATTTATAAATAAAAGTAGTAAATATTATATCAATGTTTTTTATTCACTCATTGTCTCTCACACTATGTACGACATGTAGTCATTGAGATTATAAAACTTAGCCTTATTATTGAGAAGCGAAAAGCGCAACAGCTGGTACGTTTGCTGGACATCCTAATACCTCATATCTCTCTCTCTCTCTCTCTCTCTCTCTCTCTCTCTCTCTCTCCTCTCTCTGTCTATCTATCTATCTATCTACATATCGCCCTATCTCTTACTCTATTTCTCTCTCTCTCTCTCTCTCTCTCTCTCTCTTTCTCTCGCTCTCTCTCTCTCTTTCTCTCGCTCTCTCTCTCTCTCTTTCTCTCTATCTATCTATCTATCTATCTATTTATCTATCGCCCTATCTCTTGCTCTCTTTCTCTCTCTCTCTCTCTCTCTCTCTCTCTCTCTCTCTCAACCATGTAGTGAAAAAAATACCGTTTGGGTCTTGGGTTTGACTGACATACATGGCGATATTTTTATTGTGTTTCCATATGTCACTTCTCAATTCGCTCCATCTCTCCATCGCTCCATTATATTCTCTAGGCTAAAACACACAATATATAAAATAATGTGCAATGTTTAAGTAAGAAAGTTAAGCAAGATGATCCTTACCCATGATATGAAGCGTAAAGTTGGTCACGTGATGGTAACCATCAGTGTCATGTTCAGCTCTGCATGATACTTCAATCTGGTCGTGAGACTTAGTGATAGTCAGTTTAACAGACGCTTCCGTACCATTGGCTGTCACCTTCTGTTATTACAAAAACAAAAAACAAAACAAAACAAAACGACTGTGCATAAACAACAGCATCATTGTGCTAATATTTCGTAATAAAAGAAACAGTGTGAAATTGAATGTAAGCTTCAATTTAATATACAAGGAAACAGGATAAAATAGTAAAGGGAATAGACAGGGTAGAGGCAGGATTCCTTAAACCAAACAAGAACATTCAGACACGAGGAAACAGCAAGAAACTGAAAAAAGAACGTTTTAAAACAAATGAAAGAAGGAACTTTTTTTCATCTAGAATTGTAAATAACTGGAATAAACTACAAGAAACCACAGTATCAGCAAAAAATTTGAATAAATTCAAAGCAGAGTTGGAGATAAGCTACACCCTTGGAAACAAGTTCAATTATAAAAATTGGTCCAATCATTAATAGATGAGGAGGAGCGAAGGAGACTACACCAAGTCTAAAAGCTCTATACAGAGGTATCCAGGTATCCAGGATGAATGAAACGCGACACACGAATGAGATGTGGAAAGGGCGTTGCTAAGATGAATAAACAAAAACATTGATGGGCATTGATGCTACTCTGTAAGGAATCACGAATCAAAAGAGAACAATAGATATTGATAAAAGGTGCGCAATTAATTAAGTCAAAAGAGTAAAATATTTCGTAGAATTTTGTATTTGTAAAAACCTGAATATAATTAATATATAAAGTGTTGCTACTGGTCCATGGTGGTATACTTTTACATTTTTGTGCATTTGCATATATATATATTATATATATATATAATAATATATATATAATATATTATATATTGTCGCCATAGATTCTCAACTTTATTCATTTTCATGCATGCCACGACTTAAACGTATATATTATTATATATTTTTTATTATTATTATTATTTATTATTATTATTATTATTATTATTATTATTATTATTATTTATTGTTATTATAATTATTATTATTATTACTGTTATTATTTTTATTATTTTTATTATTATTATTATTATCATTATTATTATTATTATTATTATTATCATCATCATCATCATTATTATTAATTATTATTATTATTATTATTATTATTATTATTATTATTATTATTATTATATATTATTATTATTATTATTACTATTATTATCATTATTATCATTATTATTATTATTATTATTATTATTATTATTATTATTATTATTATATTATTATTATTATTATTGTCATTAATATTATTATTATTATTATTATGATTATTATTATATTATTATTATTATTATTATTATTATTATTATTATTATTATTTTTATTATTACTACTACTTTTATTATTATTTTCTAAGTCGAATAAGCATAACATTTATTCAAATAGCATTTACAACTAATTCGATCCCAAACCAATAACCAATTGCCACACTTAACATTTAATACTAAACACGACGCCTGAAATGTTCTATTATTACATTTTGAAAAACCCCAAACTAGTCGATAGTGTTTCAAGGGAAATAATCCTGTATATCTCAAAATAGGGGAAAGGGAGATAAGAAGTTTCAGAAAACCACTCTTCACTTTTTGGATATTATTTTTTGGTCTAAAAATCCAATGAATACCAAAAAAAATATAATTCTCAGCAAAAACGCTGGCAAGACGATGGAAACTATGTAAATTATATAAAACCAGATCATTGTAAAAACATTTTAAAAAGAAAAAAAATAGAATCAGGTACAGCGACTGAAACATGTCCTACAAACACGTTAAATCGGGGTCAGCGATGATAGATAATTCACGGTGATTCTTCCCTTGCACGCATACACACAAACATACACACCCAAACACAAACACACACACACTTTCACCTATATCATTATGACAATTTATATATATCGTGTTTACATGAAAAGGCTAAAGGCCGAAACGTCGTTTGTTTTGTCTTGTTCCCTTATCTATGAGTCACATTTACTCCCTTTATCTTTCTCTCCATTGAATGTGTGTGTTATAAGGTCAGCATCGATATATGGCCAAAAGATGGGGAAGGATAGGGGGTGGGGGG
>NC_088373.1:26605438-26627938 GCF_034508935.2 Berghia stephanieae | reverse complement strand
AAAATGTAGGACGTGACATGACGCCTGTTGGACGACATTACATTTTTTTGCGGACGGAGACAACACTGCTAACGGCCAGGTACTCATTTTACATCGGAGTACGATGAGAGTAAAGGGCCTTTTCCAAAGACTCAACTATGCACCGAGCGAGGCTCGAACCCAGGACCTTCCGATCCCAACGTGTCATAGTGTTATACAAGACCAAATAGCCGCAATGGTTAAAATCAGCCTACCTTTCACGCCAACATTAAGAACTGCTTCTGAGCGTCCGGATATTAGAGTAATATTTTTGGCGTCCACCCATCTCACTTCACCCTGAGGAACTCCCGGTTTCACCAACCGACAAGTACAACTTGCATTGCGTTGAAACGTTTCAACTCCATAGTAACTTGTTCCATCAATTCTTGGCGGACATCCAGAGATTTCTACAGTTGGCATCTCTGCAAGGAGAATTCAATCATGATACATACAAAAATACTTTTTAAAAGCATCAACAACATCAAGAGGCAGAGGCATGTGCCATCTCAAAGCATTCAGATATCGAGCTATTTTGTTGATAATTTTCCTAACGTTTAGGACGTAGCTAATAAGCTTCAAACTTCAGAAACAAATAGCAATGTGTAATTGAATATTATAAGCTTAAATTTTAATATACGAAAACAGATAAAATAGACGTTTCGGGTCTCCCCTTTATCAACAAAACAGGATGACTGAAACACTACAGATGGATTAGATGGTACCAAATTATCTCATTCCTCTGTAGTGTTTCATTCATCCTGTTTTGTTGATAAAGGGGAAATCAGAAACGTCCATTTTATCTCTTTTTTTGCATATTAAATCGAAGCTTATATTCAATTTATTTTATATTGTTATTTATTCCTTCTAGCTTCGAGCAGCAACATGTATGTTTCAAACATCAGAGCACATGTCAGAATTGATAATCGAGAGCAGTTATGGGTTTGATTTAAAACATTGTTGTAATGGACAATATTTTGCGTGGTTTAGAGTATTTCTAGCACAACAATGAGTCCATAACATTTCTGGGTTATCAGAACGGCAATTAAGTAGACGTCGGTTCATACCCTTTGAGATGAGGGAAAAAAATTAAATATGTTCGATATTTAATGTCACACTTGAGGAAGACATCAAAAATGCAAAATACAAAATGACTAGGGTTCTTTTGATGGCTCAACTTGCGGTATATGGGATGGAATGGTGTGGAAAATATATTTTAATCTTGTAAGTTTTATAAAGACATATGAACATATTACATTGTTATCTAATTATCAGGGAATTAACAATATTGGGCATCTTAGAAAATATACCATATATAATGAAATGAAGGAATTGAGTATTTTGCAAACGTAATGTAGTGCATATAGGTATACATTTTAAGTGTTAATTTTAATATGTTAAAATAGTCATACTATATTTGGTAATGTCCCATTGCATTGCAATGATTTAGAGTAACAGATTGAAACAAAAACTTACACTGATCATATGATTTTTGAGTAATTTCTTATATCTAATATACCGATTGTAAAAGCCGCTTAGAATAGTAATATTATTTGTGGTAATATATTTATCTAAATTGTAAAGATACAGATTATAAAAGACACTTAGAATAGTAATATTATTTGTGGTAATATATTTATCTAAATTGTAAAGATACAGATTGTAAAAGACACTTAGAATAGTAATATTATTTGTGGTAATATATTTATCTAAATTGTAAAGATACAGATTGTAAAAGACACTTAGAATAGTAATACTGTTTGTGGTAATATCTTTAACTAAATTGTAAAGATACAGATTATAAAAGACACTTAGAGTAGTAATATTATTTGTGGTAATATATTTATCTAAATTGTAAAGATACAGATTGTAAAAGCCGCTTAGAATAGTAATATTATTTGTGGTAATATATTTATCTAAATTGTAAAGATACAGATTATAAAAGACACTTAGAATAGTAATATTATTTGTGGTAATATATTTATCTAAATTGTAAAGATACAGATTGTAAAAGACCTTAGAATAGTAATATTATTTGTGGTAATATATTTATCTAAATTGTAAAGATACAGATTGTAAAAGACACTTAGAATAGTAATACTATTTGTGGTAATATCTTTAACTAAATTGTAAAGATACAGATTATAAAAGACACTTAGAGTAGTAATATTATTTGTGGTAATATATTTATCTAAATTGTAAAGATACAGATTATAAAAGACACTTAGAGTAGTAATACTATTTGTGGTAATATATTTATCTAAATTGTAAAGATACAGATTGTAAGAGACACTTAGAATAGTAATATTATTTGTGGTAATATATTTATCTAAATTGTAAAGATACAGATTGTAAAAGCCGCTTAGAAAAGTAATATTATTTGTGGTAATATATTTATCTAAATTGTAAAGATACAGTTTGTAAAAGACACTTAGAATAGTAATATTATTTGTGGTAATATATTTATCTAAATTGTAAAGATACAGATTGTAAAAGACACTTAGAATAGTAATACTATTTGTGGTAATATATTTATCTAAATTGTAAAGATACAGATTGTAAAAGACACTTAGAGTAGTAATACGATTTGTGGTAATATCTTTATCTAAATTGTATAGATACAGATTGTAAAAGACACTTAGAATAGTAATATTATTTGTGGTAATATCTTTATCTAAATTGTAAAGATACAGATTGTAAAAGACACTTGGAGTAGCCATACCATTTATGATAATATGGCATTGCAATCTTAAAGTAAAAGCTTATAAAATACACATAGCATAGTCGTACTGTTTGATGTAATATGTTATTTACAATTTTTAAAAATTCGCATTTTGTTAAAGATTCTTAGAATAATCTTAATATTTATACAAATTATTTAAATTAACAAACAATTGTATTTTTATGTTCTTACGAAAATATCTCCCCGCGTGAACAATTATCTTTGAGGATACAATATAAGGGGGAAAAGGCAAATTGTCATGTGTTGTTATAATACTTACGCAGAGTTATTTTGTCTTCTGCAAATATACTGGGCTGAGCTCCATTTTCACCTTTGCATGTCACATCAAAGTCGAGCTTCGGTTTTCCTTCTTCGTTGACTGGTGCTTGAAAACTAAACATCCATCTCGATTTGTTTCCCATTGTCATGGTTTCATCAGGCTTATCCATAGTTATGAAATCATCTCCTGTACTATTCGTCCCAATGACAGTTACATTCACGGATGGAGTAACGTCAGCGGGGATGTCACAGAAGATGTGCAGTTTGGAGGGATTTTGACTGTTTTTGATGCTGTCATTCTTAGGCGTTCCCAACGCGCTAATAGACATTTCCGTGGGGCCATCTGAGTAGAATAATAAACAATAAGAACGGCTTGCATACTCTGTATTAACTCACTAAATCCTAGAGGTTTTTTCTACTTTTCAAAATTGGAAAATGCATTTAAAATGAACATGTACATGGATAGTTTTATTCAACTATCATTAACATGTAAAAACTAAAAACATTAGCTTTGATAGTACGCCTATAATTTGTCTCATAAAAATGTAATAAATAGGCATGGGGTAAACGTAACCCGGGTAAACTATGGATATAGTCTTTGTTAGGGTTGAGTGAGTTAATTAGATTATTGATAATGAAACAAAATGAGCCAATAATTTTATCAGTGTTTATGTAATAAGATTGAAAGTTCTATGTTCTCTTTGATTCTGTATATATGACCATTACTAGTATTAGGCAATATCCACTAAACGTGTTCAAAGGGCTTTACAAAGGGTTCATATCTAACAGCACACGTAACACGTAGGAAGTCACATGACGCCTATTAGTCGATTAAAAAATTTATTTTACAAAACAGACAATGCTATCAACGGCCATGTATTCATTTCACACCCGAGTACGCTGAAAGAATTTGAGTAAAGAGCGTTTTCCAAGAACTCAAACTATGTGACCCTCAGACCAGTAGGTCTCGAACCCAGGATCTTCCAATTCAAGTGCCAGTGTCATATCGTCTAGACCATAATATATCCGCACAATGATATAATAAGAACAGCGTGGATTCTTATCTTCCTCACTTGCCGCCTCAAAACGTCGTTATAATCGGGATAAAGAAAATGATGCTGCTTGAAGCTCGACGGAAAAGCGAACGATAAGTAATGAATTGTAAGATTCAATTTATTGAACGAAGACAGATACTGGTAACCTTTCGGATTTTCCCTTTATCAAAAAACACGATGAATGAAACAGAAATGACGAATGGGAGATGTGTGAATGGCCTAGGTAAGGTAAGCAAACAAAAATAATGATAGGCAACATTTCATTTTTTCCGAGAAAACGCTGTTCACGTCCAGATACTCATTTTAAATCCGAGTACCATGAGAGATTGTGAGTAAAAAGGCTTTTACATGGACTCCTACGCGCCTCTCACAGTGGGACTCGAACAATGTTTCTTTGCCTCCGAAGGCGAGTGGCATACCATAAGACTGCATAATCCGTTCATACCAAAAATCATCAATTTCCTTCCTCAAAATAATATGTAAAGTCTGAGAACATTGAGATGGTTTCTAAGGGTTTACAGTATTTGCGGAACTTTTTGGTCATTTCAAAGACAGTAACAAGAAAGATGAGACGACTAAAAGCACATGAGAAAAAAAGTAAAACAAAAAGGAATTGTTCCAAGAGCAAACAATCAGTGTGCATGGTTTGAGATCACCTAAGTTTCATCCGGATTCAAGCGGGAGTCCCAATAAGAAGGACACGCTCAAATTATTACAATTCATGACAATACGCTTCCCTCGTAATGACGCATGGTAACTTAGTAACTGGCTCTAAACTATCGGAACAATGGCGGACGCCCTTATGAAATATTTCTCCGACGAGCATAAAAGCGTATCCAGAGGGAAAAAACATCTGATCATGTTTTGACTTTTACACATTCTGATCACAAGACATATGAAAAGTTCTAGCCAGGATGAAGAATAAAAAGTACAGATTTTCTTTGTTTAGAACCAAGATGGTCGTCGTCGCTGGGCGACGTGACATCAGACTATTGAATCCAATTATATTCAAAACAAACGAAAATATTAACAGTACATAGCAGATACATAATTTACAAAGTAAAACAAAACATCTCCCCAAACATATATTTCACTTTTTCCTTCTAAGCCAAGGACTTGGACCAGGATCAGAACAAAATCAAAACAAAGACGGAAAGCAAAGCAGAAATCAGATATAGGTTGGGGCTCGCTATACCATACAATACGTGCCTCCCTGCCCACTATGGGAGGACAAAAAAACCCATCCAGAAATAGAGAGAAATAGATACTTACATAAATAATTGACTTGGAAGCTTGTAGAGGCCAGCGATGATCCGATCGTATTTTTAGCTTCACACTTGAACGTCTTCGAGGAAACTTATTTTAAAAATCGTGGTGGGAGATTAAGATGGAATAAGAGGAAAATGACACCAAGTTGATATATACAAAACGTTTATACATAAAATATTGAGATTCTATATATATCCACTGAATGTGCTCAAAGCGCTTTACAATGGGTCCAAAGGTAACATGTAGAACAAGACATGACGCCTGTAAGGCGATATTACAATTTTTTTTCCGGACAGAGACAACGCTATGAACGTAGTCATTATACAATTATTTTTTAATTGCTTCAGAAAACTCGTATTTCAAATATTGATCATTTTATCGTGCCTTATCGTGGCAAAATACTCCAAAAAACCTTGAGCGTTTATATAGTGCAATATTCACTAAACGTGCTCAACGCGCTTTACAAGGAGTCCCTAACTAACAGCAACACTTCACATGTAGAACGAGACATGACGCCTGTTAGGCAGGCAATATTACAATTACTTTTTCGGACAGAGCCAACGCTGTTAACGGCCAGGTACTCATTTTACATTTGAGCACGGTGAGAGAATGTGAGTAAAGAGTCTTTTCCAAGGACTCAACTATGCGCCGAGCGAGGTTCGAACCCAAGACCTTCCGATCCGAAAGCGAATTTCATACCACTAGACCATATTATAGCCGCACATATACATAGTCCTCATACGAGGACTTGATGAAAAAAGAACAAATATATATTTGGCAGTCAACAATGGGCATGATCTATATTCCCTTTCCATGTGCTCGAGGTCATTGGTCACTTTGCAAAATGTGCTCAAAGTGACCCACATAGTGAAAAGTATTCACAGCTTTTGAAATATCTAACATCACTATTGGACATAATTTTGTTCAGCTGGACACACGGGTATGTTTACAACTTTCATAAACAAAGCAGCGTGTTTATATTTAATTTGTTAAGAAATATCCAATCGTTGGACATCAACAAATCGTGTGATTGATGACTCGGTTGGACGAAAACATGAATATAGATCACTCACATTAAGCACACGTGGATGCAGTTTCTTTTTTTAATTGAATTTTTTTTTAATATAGCGCAATATACACTTAATGTGCTCAAAGCGTTTTAAAGGGATCCCTGACCAACAGCAACACGTAACATGCAGAATGAGACATGACGCATGTCAGGCGATATTACAATTTTTCCGGACAGACACAACGCTGTTGACGGCCAGGTACTCATTTTACACTGGAGTAGTGTGAGAGAAAGTGAGTAAAGAGCGCGAATGTGACGATTTTCCTGTTCGTGGTAAGGAGAGGATTAACCACATAGCTGCACGAACCATGGCAAAGGCTACTTGTCATCCGGTAGTTCTTTAAATAAGGCGATAATTTATGCGAATTCTGTAAATAATGTAAATGTCACTAATAAAAACATACCTCCAGGAGCTCTTGTATAACCAGCATCGACAACAGGAGAGCCTTCACTGATAAGCTGTCCCGTGTCTCCATCAACCCATTTGGCCTTAGAATCTTTGGTTGGAAATCCTGGATTGGTGAGACGGCAGCCACACGCAAAGGGGTCGTCAGAACCACCAGCTACTACCCAGATTTTATCTCCTTTGGTTCTAGCATCGTAAATGGGACAGTTTGCAATCGCAGCTGAGGGTAGGTCTGTAAAATAGGATTTTGAAATCAGATTTTTTAAAACATCTTTTGAATTTAGTTTAAAATGATGAAAGAAAATGAATGAAAGAAACCTAAACGCGGAATGTCTCGGGCACAAAACCTTCTTCGGACAATAACAAAAGATAATAGTTCATAATAAAAACACCACTTAAAATCCTGACAGACGAAAGAGAATTAATTAGCATATTTAGTATATTTAGTGTGTTCATTATTCCCTATTACTTTGAAAGGGAGACAGCTTCATGCCGCTTTCTATCACTATTGTGTGGTTGTATGTGGTCTAGAGGTATGACACACTTCTTCGGATAGGAAGATACAGGTTTGAGTCCCGCTCTGGTCGATGCTTGGGAAAAGGCTCTTTACTCATATTATATATATAAACTTACTCAGATGTAAAATGAATAGCTGGTCGTTAACAGCGTTATCTCTTTCAGAAAAAAAAAATTGCAATATCGCCAAAAACTCGTCATGTCTCGTCAAATACGTACAGTGTTGCTATTGGTTATGAACCCCTTATAAAGTGATTTTTAATTAAAGTTTTTAATGCCAAGGGAGATTAAGAGGTGGAAATATTTAAACTTGAATAAGTAAAACCATCATTTTTGAAAGATTATAGATTTCATTGTATTGTTTTTTTTTCAATTCCAGATAGACATATGATGACACCAAAACCAACACATTGAGCCCCTTTGTTGACAAGATACGTTTGAATACATCTTTTCACCCATAGGAAACTCGTCACATTCCTTGAGATACAACCAACAATTTATTTTCTCAGTTTTGTGGCTTTTGTGCATAATAAAACTTAAATACTTTTTTTTGTTTTAACTATACAAAGCTAGCCACTGCGTGTTGAAAGTTAATTTTGCTGAACAATTTTATTGGTAGAATATACTTGTTGCTTTTCTGATTGGTAAGAAATATCTGTCTCTCTTTTGGGTGCGTGTAAAATAATTGGGAAAATTCTGATAATGGCCATAAAAGATGTTATGAGAAATTATCTTAATCATAAATCTTACTTACCTGAGAAAATCGGTGTGAAAGGGATTTCCTGAACCACAAACCATAGTGTCATTGCTTGGCATATGAAAGTTCTGTTATGGTCTAGAACATATATAGAAATAAACATGGTTACGTAAGTAGAGTAATATTGTCATACAATTCAGGCTTAGCTGTCGGTTCAATGAACAGTGCCCGTCGATCAACTCAAATTGTATGATTCAAATATAGAATAACATTTGAACGCAATTTCGTTCGTCTTGATAGACAAACTTTTTCGACTTCCTAAGAGAACTCCGCGGAGCTTGTTATTTAGGCAGGGAGAGATTTTTTTTGTATTTAATATCTTATATATTTCGCTAAATAAGTGTTTATTCTCTCGAAGATTAGAGTTGTGGTTCCTTAAATTGAAAACAACTAAAATTACTTATAATTCCTGGTAACTTTAGCTTTAAATTTATTATTCGTTGGCAACTGTGTGTTTTGTTCATAAGGGTTTTATGGCGTTTGAGACACGTGTAGGCCATTTCAGCGCCATTAAAATGGGAGTTAATGGGATACCAGATAAATTATAGATTTACTGTTAAAAGCAAGTAAGTAAATGTAAGACGGGAAATGACTGAAATAGGGAATAGGTTCCAAGAGCACATTTTCTGTGTACTAAGTTTGAGATCACATACAAGTCACATCCAGACACAAGCACAGGGGGCCACTAAGGATGCCACTCAAGTGTTTTTTACAAATCATTATATATTCAAATCAAAAATATATCAGTACATAGCAGATATTATTTACAAGTAAAATTAATCCAACACTCTAAAACTATATGTAAACATTTGAGTGTTTCCCTCCCATCTTAGGACTATGGCTGTGGACAGGACAAACCAACTAATCGCATGAATCACATATTATGTGATGGCAATCAATCTTACCAGAGACGTTAAAACCGAGAGTAGCTTCCAGTCCTCCTGACGTCACAGAATTGCCGTTACCGTCAACCCATCTGACGTTACCCTGTGGTAATCCTGCATTCAACAACTGACAAGTACAATTGGTAGTCATTTTGGATAATTCAACTTGGTGTATTGAACCTCCAATGTTCGGGGGGCAGCCAGTGAGTTTCACAGTTGACATCTCTGTAATAAATTATTAAAGGGGATTTGTTGAAGGAAAAATATAAACTCAACGCGTTTTTTTTGTGTGGTTTATTACCGCTATATAATTGCAAAAGGTAATGTTACAAGTTAACTTTTATCAGTGATATTATTATACTATTTTATTCTAGCCATGCATGTAGTACTCTGTATACCCAAAAATAGACAAGGTCGCCAATTTGAACATTGTTGACTCTTGATTCATGTAAAACATGTAAAAAATTGCAAGAAATAAAATGTTGGCCTTTATCGAATGACATTAAAAAGATAGTCGCCGTCTTGATCAAACAACATGAAATGTTTACTCTGATCCATTAACAGAAAAATGGATATTAGATAATCTTTAATGTGAGCTTTCTTCATGAAACAAAATCAAATTTTGACCTTTATACGTCAAATACAAGAATGGTTATTAAATATTCTCTGATGGTCGTGAATTTAATCAAATTATAAAGAAACCTGTTCATATTGAGTTGCAAAAGAAACGATATATTTCAGGATGAAAATCAGTAGCGTAAACGACTGTGATACGAGTACTCTATTAATTCAACTATTGCCCCCACCCCCCTCTCCTTTCACCCAACTGCGTGTAATACTTCGGTTCCTCAATGTTTTATGTGGCAATGACTTCTTATGGCATGACACTCGCCTTCGGATCGGAAATCCCAGGGTTTTTGTTCCGTTATGAGCGGCGCATACTCCAGTCATTTGAAAAGGCTCTTTACTCACGTTATCTCATCGTACTTGGGCCCAAAATGAGTATCCGGTCGTTAACAGCTTTGTCCTTGTCCGAAAGACATTCAATACCGCCTAACAAACACCATGTCTTGTCTAAGTGTTGCTGTTGGCTAAATACACCCTTTAAAGTGCTTTGGTCACGATTAGTAGATATCGCGCGATATAATTGCCCAAGTTACTTGTGTTTTGTTTGGCTTTTTGGGGTTTTTTTGGTTTTTGTTTTTATTTATTTATTGATAAAGGCATGCGTATCACAACAATTGTAGAAAACATTTTAACTATCTAATCATACCCAGAGTTAATTCGTCTGTGGCGTTTACATTTGGATCAATGGCATTCTCAGCGTTACACTTGATCGTCATGTTCAAATTTGGTCTTTGCTGGTCATCGAGGGGTGGAGAAAACCTGAACACGAATCTTGATACATTATTTGCCATTGAAATAATGTCATCAGGTTTAGTTAGATTGACAACTGAGACTCCGCTCTGATTGAGACCAGTAAGTTGGACGTTTATTGTAGGATTTGTATACGTTACGTCGCAGTATACGGATACATTGGTGTGTGGTAGAGAACTGTTTTTATCCAATGGTGGATTGTCCAGAACTCCGATTGACGCATTACTCGGACCATCTGTAGGAAAAATGAAATAATGATCAGTAATATTTGAAATAATAGTTTTTTTCTTAGACCATTAAATAAATTTAATTACAAACACGATCTTTTGATTGGAAGGGTCCAGCTCATAGCGCACTTTGTTCAGTATTTGGGAAACGCTCTTTACTCACATTCTCTCACCGTATTAAGGTATAAAATGGGTACCTGGCTGTTAACAAAATTTTCTCTGTTGGAGAGAAAATTTTCATATCGCCTCACAGGGGTCATGTCTCGTCCTACATGTTAAGTATTTTTGTTTGTTATGCACCCCTAGTAAAGCGTATTGAGCACGTTTCATGGAAATTGCACTATAAAAACTCACAACATTTTATTTATTCATCTATATTTTTTTATGGTTTATCAATTGTTGCATGCTGCCACTAAAAGACAATCCTACAGTGACATGTTTTGCAATGTATACTCACAAGCATAATGAATATCGAGGGTTGTATTCGTCTCCGACACTCCATTTACGTTTACAGCTCGGCAAATGAAAGCCTTGGATTCGTCTGAAAAAAAAATCATTCGCATTTAAGGCTCCGCTCCGTATGTCTGATAACCCAAATCATTGTAATAGAAATACTCTCAAACCAACGCAACACATTATCCATTACAACTTTGTTAAATCAAGCCAATACTTGCATTTGGTTTTCAGACCTGCTAATTAATGCACATAAGGCTATGACGTTCTCTTTAATTTTTTTTAAACTAAAGAAAATAATTGATTTCATGAGTACCGGTGAGTTAATTAATAAAAAGTAACTGAAAACTGACAATCTAGCATCAAAATTATACTTAGTAGCATTTTTATAGTGTGGACAACGTTCATGCTCTGTCCACATATTCATTATTCTTAAACATTTGAAAAACTGTTACAGCTTTTCTATTAGAGTTTGATCTTCCGTTGTTCCTTTTAGTTGTTGTTGTTGTTGTTGTTGTTGTTGTTGTTGTGATTTTTACATCACAAGTGCCTGCTCCACTCACTTTTTTGAATTAAAAATTCACTCCGATACCGGAGTATACTCAATGTCTCAATTGTTTTTATGTTATATGTTTGTGTTGAGAATATTGGCTATTAAACTTAAATGCTGGCCAACTTACGTCGCGGGGGTTGTGTGTTTGACCCGCAATCTCAAATAGTCGGGAAGAGAGGGCTCTAATAATGACTAGTGTTAGAGACGATCTTTTTTGGGATCGTGGATAGGTCATACAGTAGAGTCAAGCTCTCCCCGGCCAGGCGGAGTTGTCGTACCAGTAAGGTCGCGGGTTCAAACCCCCATCGCGGCCACGAAATTTTAATTTTCTATTGTCTTCTGGCACTTGCCTACTCACTTCACCTCTTGTTGTTATTTACATCACTATAAAGCATTTGCATGGAAGAATGATAACAACAGACGGAAACGAGGATGACCAGAGACGACGTGGAAAGCAAGTGTTCTCGGAGACCTGAAAACTGGGGAGCTCAGCTGTGGAACAAGTCATACATGACATCACGGGACAGGGAGGAATAGCGAATCGGGAGGGCCCGATGTGTCAAAGACACTGGAGAAACTGAGGTAGAAGGAGAGATTATATTCCTACACTGACCACATTAACATAAAACAAAATATTTCCCTTAGTTTTTTTTTTTCCAAATAACTTATTATTGGAATATTTTGTTGTGACCAAAGTCACACAAAAAAAGATTTTTTAACACAGCGTCATATCAATTTGGGGGTCCCAATAGCTTAGTTGGTAGAGCACTCGCTTCACACGCAAAAGGACTAAAATCGATCCCGGGTGCATTCGAGATATTTTCTGAACCCCCTCCCCCTGTCCACCAAGCAGCGATTAGGAAATTGTGTCTGTTAGATCTTGCGGCAAGTACTTTGCGATAGACTAGCGTCCTACCAAAGGGTAGCAAGTAATTGCTATTGTCCGATTCTCGCAAAGAAATCGGGATAAACTTCGGCTCCATGGGCCTATTGGCTCCGAAGGACCGCATATCCATTTAGTTAACAAACGGGTTTTCATAACCTATTGTATATTTATCCCAAGTGCAAATATATTCTATATATATATATACATATATATATATATATATATATATATATATATATATATATATATATATATATATATAAGACCATGTCTTCAATACATACCTCCTTCGGCTCTAGTATGAAAAAGGACAGCCTTTTGGTTATGCATGCTGATGACTTTCCCAGTGTCTCTGTTAACCCATTGGGCCATAGTTCCGCCGTCAGGAATCCCCACGTACTTGATGTTGCATCCACAGATAAATTGATCCTCCGATCCCCCCGCTGTAATCCACGTCTTCTCACCTCGGGTCAGCGTCTCATAAACAAAGCAATTGGCTATTTCAGCAACAGGCAACACTGTGAATAAAGATGAAAGAGCAAATGTAACGTCTCATTTACAAAGCTGGGTGCCCCGATAGCTCAGTTCGCAGAGCACTCGCTTCACGCGCAGAGGGACCGAGATCGATCTCGGCTGAAGAGAGTTATTTTCTGATCCCCCCTCCCCCCCCCTCTTTCTCCTTCTCTCTCCCTGTTCAACCAACAGTGAGTGGGGTAATTGGATCTATTAGATCTGACAGAATATACGTTAATATAGACTAGCGTCCTGTCAAAAGGACAGCGAGCAATTGCTCTTGTCCTTTTTATGCTATAGACACCGGGATAAACTCTGGTTCCATGGGCCTATTAACTCTTATGGACTATTTTTGAAAGCCAAATACCAAATCTGAAATAAACAATGACGATGAGATGTTTAATCAAATGTGTTTCTTGTACTGCATGTTTCAGCCTTGTCTATATCATGCGTCATTTGATCATCATTCACTAAGGTCATCATAATATTAATCAAAATCATTATCATCAACACCTTCATCATCAACATCAACACCATCACTATTACCACCACCTCACACTCATCACCATCACCACAATCATCACCACGAGCATTACCATCAACACCGCCACCATCATCATCACCACTATCATCATCAGCACCAGAATCATCACCACCACGATCATCACCACAACCATAATCTCCACCACCACAATCACCACCATCACCACAATCATCAACACCACCACCATCATCACAACAACTATCATCACCACAACAACCACCACCACCACCACCATCACTACCACCACCACCACCACCTTCATCATCACCACCATCACTACCACCACCACCACCACCTTCATCATCACCACCACCACTACCATCATCATCATCATCATCATCATCATCATCATCATCATCATCATCATCATCATCATCATTATCATCATCATCATCATCATCATCATCATCATCATCATCATCATATTATATTTTTTGTTCTTTTTCAAGGCAATAATATTCATTTCTGTCCATTAAATTCTTTACATTCCACATCTTCTAGCAGCTTAGCATCACATTTACCTGTGAAAATGGGTGTAAAAGCAATCTCCTCCACAACGGTCCTCAATGTCAACGCCTGACAGATATACGTCTGGTTATGACCTGGTACACAACGAAAAAGTATGGAATTTGGTTTTTGTGAACTCATTTTAAAGAATTTATCCGTTACAGCTATTTTTTAAATCGGAAATAAGTTTTAATAGTTTTCTGATGCCAGACAAAAATGTCAATAACAGGACTTTATTTAGAATTGATTTGTACCATAAAGGCAAATAACGAAAAGAAACATTCATAATAAAAATATAAATATAAAATTCCCTTTTTTCATCCCATAGGGGAAATTTGTCTTTAGTGTCTATTCCAAGGGAAGATTGTAATGACCCAGGCTGGAATAACTTCAGTGCAGCTACCCAAAACTGAGCGAGGACGAGGTGACTTGCTCAAGGCCACACAGCGCAGCCGGTATACGAACTCGGTACCATTCGGGTACGAAGCAAAGACCGTACCGTTGAGCCACGCTATCTAATTTATAAAGTCCTTTTTCTTTCCATTGCATATTTTTACTATATTTTAAATACTAAGGATGGTTTAATAGAGAAACAGTTTTACACCAAAGAAAGTAGTCGTTCAGAGCCGTAGGCTCATGGAGCCCAGACAGCATCTCGGTAAACTGACAATAGCAATTTGTTTGCTACCCTTTGGATAGGGCACTAATTTATTGCAAAGTACTTCCCGACAGACCAAACAGATCCATCAACCCAATCACTGCACCGTAGTCGGTCACTTTACGTGTGAGTGAGTGCTCTAACAAATGAGCCATCGAGAGCCTCTGTATTTTTTAAACTGTTGCCTAATTAAATTTTTTTTATCAGCAGAATAAACCAAAAGAAAAGTTTAAAAATCAAAAGCGATGCATATTATAATTTAATAATAACCAAGAACATACCATGGAAATCAACACCAAGCACAGCTTGGAGACCGCCAGACGCAACAATGTTACCACCGACATCCACCCATCTCACTTGACCCTGTGGAATGCCAGGATTGGACAACTGGCAAGTACAATTTGCCTCACGTTGCCTCACATCGTATGTAGATCCTCCATTGTTTGGGGGACAATTGGACAGTTCTAGTGTCGGACGGGCTGAGAATATACAGGAATATATTTTAAAAAAAGAAAAAATGTTTACTTTTGGTGAAATTGAAATCAATACCATCATATAGTGCGACTATTTAATCTTCTCGCCTTCGGATCGGAAGGTCTTGGGCTCGAGTCCCATTCTGGGCAGCGCACAGTTGAGTCCTTGAAAGATACACTTTTAGCCAAATCCCCTCACCGTGCCTGGGTGCAAAATGAGTACCTGGTCATAAACAGGATTGTCACTGTCTGAAAAAATAAGTGTAATATCGCCGAAAGGCGTCATGTCTTGTCCTACTCGGTGTTGCTGTTGGCTAGGAGGCGCCTGTAAAGTGCTTTTGGAACGTTTTGTGGATATTGCGCTATATAAATGCTCAAGTTTAAAAAAATTGATTGATGCTTTCAATTGTACGTCCATAAGATGTAAAAAGAATACTGTGTCCATCACTACAAATCTTCTACACATCCATTTTATTTATCACACTACACTAATCCTTGTCTTTCCGGTCATTAAATCTTCCGGTCTACTTGTCTATGTGAAAAACGCGTCAAAATGATGTAGAGTTTTTGATATCTATTATGTCATGTTGCAGTTTATTCTATTGGCGTATTGTTCGAGGGAAAAATGTCTCATCCTATACGTCAAGTGTTGCTGTTGGCCAGGGACCCTTGTAAAGGGCTTTGCGCACGTTTAGTGGATATTATGCTATATAAAATATCATTTTTAAAGGGAAAAATACATTAGAAATTGTATTAGTATGTGTTTGTTCTTCAGAATGGTTGCCAGAAGATGTAGACGTGGTGAAGCCTGGTGGAGAGTCTGTTTTATTATTTGCTGATGTAGTCTGAAATGTTTATGGCTAAGTAATCGCTTCTAAATGTTCTTTTTAAATAGATGACTACGTGTTTTCTCCAGAGGGACCGGAATATTGGCCATAATAATAATAATAATAATAATAATAATAATAATACTTTATTGCATCCCAAAAAGGAAATTTTTTGTACAGACGTGTTATAATTTACACAATAAAAATACAATGGAAATAGGATGTATATATAAAAAAAAAAAAATAAATAAATAAATTAAAAAAAATAAAAAATAAAAAAAGGAGCAGCTCTATAACCAGAGCTGCGCTTTATAATATGAATAATATCAACACTGTAAAATAGTTAAAACTGTCACTATAAATTGAAAATTGAAAAGATTGAAAAACAAATAAATTAATAAATTAATATTTATATTTTAAAAAAGTAAAATGAGAAATAATTATATAAAATGATTATTGCTTGTTGTTATAAAGCCTAATACTGGACGGCAGAAAAGATTTTCGGTGTCTCTCTGTTTTCGTTGAAATAGAGAAAGGGCGACCACTTCTTTCTGACATAATAATTGATGGTCTTAGTGGATGATACTGGTCATTTAATATTTTAGTTATTTTAGTTATACAAAATTTCTCGTATAAAAATTCTACATCGTCAACATCATTTATATAGCGTTTAATGGATTTTTTAATATTTGAATTTATTTTGTTCCTTTCCACTGCAAAGCAATTGCCTCCCCAAGCTGTTATACAAAATGACAAAACACTTTCGATTACTGCTCTATAAAATAATGTGCAGAGGGTTTTATCTATTCTAAACTGAGAGAGTTTTGATAAAAAATATGTACGTCTGCACATCTTATGCCTAATTATTTTCAAGGTGTTCATCCCACTTGAGCCTGTCATCAATCGTTACACCAAGGTATTTGTAGTGAGGAACTCGCTGGACGAATTGGTCCTTTAATTTTAACGGTTCTATCGGTTCCTTCACTCTCCTAAAGTCAATCACTAGCTCCTTTGTCTTGCTTATGTTAAGCTCTAGGCGGTGGGCATCACACCAAGACACAAATCTATCAATTTCTTGCCTATAAGCCACTTCGTTGCCATTTGTTATGAGGCCTTGAAGAGCGGTGTCATCTGCAAACTTTATTAAAGGTACACTCAGGTTTTGACTTATACAGTCATTCGTGTATATTGTGAATAATACAGGGGACAATACACAACCTTGAGGAGCACCAGTATTTGTAGTTATACAGGAAGATTTGTTTTGTCCTAATTGAACATATTGTGCTCTCTCCATCATAGTGTGTGTGGAGCTCCCGTCAGATATCCCTGTTCCGTCTTGCGGCGATTTGTGGCAAATCTTGCAGCTGCTCTCTGAATGTTTCAAATGGCTTTTATGTACATCTTGTATATGTCCCATCCAGCACAAGCATACCCCAATGTTGGTCTAAATCTGACATACTACAACGTTGGTCTAAAGCTGGCATACCCACGTTGGTCTAAAGCTGGCATACCCACGTTGGTCTAAATCTGTCATACCCAACGTTGGTCTAAAGCTGGCATACCCACGTTGGTCTAAATCTGTCATACCCAACGTTGGTCTAAAGCTGGCATACCCACGTTGGTCTAAAGCTGGCATACCCCAATGTTGGGCTAAAGCTGATATTATGATGGTTAAAGCGGAAGCCAAAATTAAATTCTAATGGGTCATTTAAACAAAATGTCATTTAGTTGCATTAAAAACACATATAATCATTCTTCTTTATGAGAAATAAAATTGCAAACCAAATTTTATATTTGTGAATAAAAATTAAATTGTAAGCATCTAGTTTACCCAAAAGTTGTTCTTTGGAGCTGTTAATGTCCATGGAACCGGAGTTGATCCCGGTGTTATAGCGTGAAAGAGACAGTAACAATCGTCTCAAATTGAGTTTACATCAAAGGGCGTGATGCTCGAGATTAAACCTCATTCTTAAAAAATGCATAAAAATCCCTTTATTCTAGCACAGTTAATTTATTACAAATACTGATCAAGCCTTTCCTTACCAGCTGTAGGAAATCCTCACATTCGGTCCGAGTCAAACCATATTTTTTTTCAGATTCATTTTATTAATCAAAGCATTTTTAAAGATTGTTTTGCACAGCAATATTTTATATAGTAAAGACTAATCGATTTCATTAAAAAGTTGTTTTTTGTTTTGTTTTTAAGGGTTTTACGGCGCTTGCAACACATTTAGGTTATATCAGCGCCAGTATTAAAAAGTTAATCAAAAACATGAATATAACAGATTTAAAAAAGGACAAAATACTAAATACGGAACATTTCGAGCTTAAAACCTTTTTTAAGCCAATAAAAAAAACCAGTAGAACAAATACATTACGCAAAAGTAGATACGCGACAGAGAAATATTTCTCCCGAAACGTACTGTGTTTGATTTTTTTTTCTTCATTGAAGCTATCTTGTTCATTTTTTTCTTATTACTTTTTACGGTCCAAAAGGTTCTAGCAGGTTAGTATCACTTCTATATTGCTTTTTAATTTGTGTTTAAAATGTTGTGAGTTGTATTGACATTCAGAAAAAATCCTGAAACTGATCAGTGCACTTACCTATCTCAGTTTGACAAAGTATCAAATTCTGATCGATCGCTCACATTGTTCTCAAAGCTTTAGTCAAAGTTACAAATATTGTGGTTATACAAACCTGACGAAATATGATAAGCGTAAGATAATTAAAATCAGAATTTGATACTTTGTCAAACTGAGATAGGTAAGTGCACTGATCAGTTTCAGGATTTTTTAAAAGAGTAAATCTACCGTGATAAAGAGTATTGTTTGTTGGTTTGGTTGGTTGGTTGTTGTTGTCTTACCCAATGTCACGTTGTCTTCAGCAGTCATCCCCGGTGATATATCGTTTCTTGCTTTACACAGAATACTAAAATTCAAATCTGGTTTAAGCATGGCATCGAGAAAAGGTGGAAAGCTGAAGGTAAATCTCGTGACGTTTGACACTGAAGTAATTTCCACAGTTTCATTTGAATTCAGAATTAAACGTCCAAGGGGATCCAGGACGTCTACTTCGACATGTATTGAGGGGGACACATCGGATGGGATGGCGCAGTACAGAGTTAGATTTGCAACGGTTGAAGAGGTCGTGTTTACAGAAGATGGTGGATCGACTGGGAAACCTATTGATGCGCTTTTGGGTCCACCTGCCGGAAAGAAATAATGTTTGCACGTTATATGGTCCAGTGACAAGCCATACAACATGAAAGTACGTAATGAATAATAAAATGAAATTTTGCTAGATCAATGTGGAATGGATATGTCAGTCATGGAAGTCATCATCATAAAGAAAGTGAAGATGGATTAGGGCATGTTGTGAGAAACGAGGAGGGAAACATCTACAAAACTGCTCTAGACTGTATACGAAAAGGAAAGAGAGGAAGATCCCGGGAGATCTTGAGCTCCCTGAAATTTATGGTCACGGACAGAGGACAATGAGGTCCTTCGTTGCTGTCCTACATTCCAGCATGCTTAATGGGCGACAGTAAGAAAGTAAAGTAAACATAATTTACCCATTGCAAAGTGTGTGTTTTAACTTATATTCTTTGTTTTTGGTTTGATTGTTTTTTTTTACAAATGTGAAAACCTGAATAGAAAGGTCAATTCTTTAAATTAAATTACATAAAAAGCTTTATTTTATTTAACTATTAAAACATTGCCATAATCAACGTAGCAGTCATCGCCATAATGTCTGTCATCAGCAACATTAACAATATTACAGTCAAATTAAAAAGTATCATATCATTATAAAAATTGTCAGGAGTATCACCATGACTATCACCCTCATCTTCATAACACTCACGGATGAACCCAATTGGGTAAGCAATGGGAAAATCAGATGTCCCGACCGAGTTTTCCGCTTGACATTGGAACATTCTTGAGATCTCTGGAAACAAGAAACAAATGTTAACCATTAAAATGTGTGTTCCAGTGAGTATAAAAGGTGGGCTAAAATTTTGACACATTTTACAACTGAGGAATACTAATTTTTATGCAATACTCTTCAACAGTCGTAACGTCACTTCCTTCCTAATGACGCATGGTAACTTAGTAACACTGGCTCTAAACTATCGGAACAATGGCGGACGCCCGTATGAAATATTTCTCCGCGAGCATAAAAGCGTATCCAGAGGAAAAAAAACACATACATTTGATCATGTTTTGACTTTTACACATTCTAATCACAAGACATATGAAAAGTTCTAGCCAGTATGAAAAATAAAAAGTAATGATTTTCTTTGTTTAGAACCAAGATGGCCGCCGTTGCCGGGTGGCGTGACATCAGGCTATTGAATCGTATTGCACATATCTTTTTTAAACAGTTGTAAGTCTATCAAAACTCCCAAAACTTGTTATAAAAATATGATTTTTGAGATTTTGTGAGACACTGAAAAATGAGAACATTGAAATACTGTGCAATCATACATCGAAAGAAGTTTTGTTTGCGAACCGCTCGGCACAAAGAATAAAGAGGTTGTTGTCAATATAATTCAACGCCGAAGTCACTATTTAACCATTATGATTTCGTGCTTACTACTCTAACAAAGACTACTGCTACTACCACTCCTATCACTATACTGCCATGACCACTTTTACGACCACAACCCTAGGCACTACCACGACCACCACTACCACTTTTACAACTAATATAACAACTACTAATTTTACTACAGAAAAGTGAGTGGAGCAGGCACTTATGTTGGTAACAACAAGATATGAAGTGAATAGAAAAGTGCCAGAAGACAATAGAGAATAAAAATTTTTCGCGGCGGTGGTGGGGTTTGAACCTGCGACCTTATTGGTACGACAACTCCGCCTGGCAGGTGAGAGTGTGGCTCTACCGTGTGAGCTATCCACGAACACAAAAATATTCGTTTCAAACTCAAAGTCATTACTAGATCCCTCTCTCACCCACTTCTTGAGACCGCCGATTCGTTCGTACACCACCATCGCGAATAATTTTGACCAGCAGTTAAGCTTAAGCCAATATTCTCAACACAAACATATAACATAGAAACGATTGAGACATTGAGTATGCTCCGGTGTATGGGGTGAATTTTTAATTCAGAAAAGTGAGTGGAGCAGGCACTTATGTTGGTAACAACAAGATATGAAGTGAATAGAAAAGTGCCAGAAGACAATAGAGAATAAAAATTTTTCGCGGCGGTGGTGGGGTTTGAACCTGCGACCTTATTGGTACGACAACTCCGCCTGGCAGGTGAGAGTGTGGCTCTACCGTGTGAGCTATCCACGAACACAAAAATATTCGTTTCAAACTCAAAGTCATTACTAGATCCCTCTCTCACCCACTTCTTGAGACCGCCGATTCGTTCGTACACCACCATCGCGAATACTTTTGACCAGCAGTTAAGCTTAAGCCAATATTCTCAACACAAACATATAACATAGAAACGATTGAGACATTGAGTATGCTCCGGTGTATGGGGTGAATTTTTAATTCAGAAAAGTGAGTGGAGCAGGCACTTATGTTGGTAACAACAAGATATGAAGTGAATAGAAAAGTGCCAGAAGACAATAGAGAATAAAAATTTTTCGCGGCGGTGGTGGGGTTTGAACCTGCGACCTTATTGGTACGACAACTCCGCCTGGCAGGTGAGAGTGTGGCTCTACCGTGTGAGCTATCCACGAACACAAAAATATTCGTTTCAAACTCAAAGTCATTACTAGATCCCTCTTAAGCTTAACTGCTGGTCAAAATTATTCGCGATGGTGGTGTACGAACGAATCGGCGGTCTCAAGAAGTGGGTGAGAGAGGGATCTAGTAATGACTTTGAGTTTGAAACGAATATTTTTGTGTTCGTGGATAGCTCACACGGTAGAGCCACACTCTCACCTGCCAGGCGGAGTTGTCGTACCAATAAGGTCGCAGGTTCAAACCCCACCACCGCCGCGAAAAATTTTTATTCTCTATTGTCTTCTGGCACTTTTCTATTCACTTCATATCTTGTTGTTACCAACATAAGTGCCTGCTCCACTCACTTTTCTGAATTAAAAATTCACCCCATACACCGGAGCATACTCAATGTCTCAATCGTTTCTATGTTATATGTTTGTGTTGAGAATATTGGCTTAAGCTTAACTGCTGGTCAAAATTATTCGCGATGGTGGTGTACGAACGAATCGGCGGTCTCAAGAAGTGGGTGAGAGAGGGATCTAGTAATGACTTTGAGTTTGAAACGAATATTTTTGTGTTCGTGGATAGCTCACACGGTAGAGCCACACTCTCACCTGCCAGGCGGAGTTGTCGTACCAATAAGGTCGCAGGTTCAAACCCCACCACCGCCGCGAAAAATTTTTATTCTCTATTGTCTTCTGGCACTTTTCTATTCACTTCATATCTTGTTGTTACTAATTTTACTACCACTACTAATACTACCATTACTTCTACCACCACCACCACCACCACTACTACTACTACTACGACTACTA
>NC_088373.1:26587938-26602938 GCF_034508935.2 Berghia stephanieae | reverse complement strand
GACCTAAACATATACCACCAATTGCTGTTTAATATTAATAAATAGAGGTGCCTAAATGAGTGAAAAGAGGTGCCTAAATGAGTGAAAAGAGGTGCCTAAATGAGTGAAAAGAGGTGCCTAAATGAGTGAAAAGAGGTGCCTAAATGAGTGAAAAGAGGTGCCTAAATGAGTGAAAAGAGGTGCCTAAATGAGTGAAAAGAGGTGCCTAAATGAGTGAAAAGAGGTGCCTAAATGAGTGAAAAGAGGTGCCTAAATGAGTGAAAAGAGGTGCCTTAATGAGTGAAAAGATGTGCCTTAATGAGTGAAAAGAGGTGCCTAAATGAGTGAAAAGAGGTGCCTAAATGAGTGAAAAGAGGTGCCTAAATGAGTGAAAAGAGGTGCCTACATGAGTGAAAAGAGGTGCCTAAATGAGTGAAAAGAGGTGCCTAAATGAGTGAAAAGAGGTGCCTAAATGAGTGAAAAGAGGTGCCTAAATGAGTGAAAAGAGGTGCCTACATGAGTGAAAAGAGGTGCCTAAATGAGTGAAAAGAGGTGCCTACATGAGTGAAAAGAGGTGCCTACATGAGTGAAAAGAGGTGCCTACATGAGTGAAAAGAGGTGCCTTAATGAGTGAAAAGAGGTGCCTAAATGAGTGAAAAGAGGTGCCTAAATGAGTGAAAAGAGGTGCCTAAATGAGTGAAAAGAGGTGCCTAAATGAGTGAAAAGAGGTGCCTACATGAGTGAAAAGAGGTGCCTTAATGAGTGAAAAGAGGTGCCTAAATGAGTGAAAAGAGGTGCCTAAATGAGTGAAAAGAGGTGCCTAAATGAGTGAAAAGAGGTGCCTTAATGAGTGAAAAGAGGTGCCTAAATGAGTGAAAAGAGGTGCCTAAATGAGTGAAAAGAGGTGCCTTAATGAGTGAAAAGAGGTGCCTACATGAGTTTAATATGTATTCTGTGGTATATGAAGGTTTTTTGTTGTTGTTTTTTTGGGAGATTTTATTTTTGTTTTGTTTTGTTTTTTGTTTTCTTTTTCACAGTAGACATCTAAAGGGCCTTTCAAATGTTTTCGTATGAACCTCAAAACAGTTATCACTATGGGGCTATGTAGTCTTGCGGTATGACACTCGCCTTCGGATGGGAAGGTCCAGGGTTCTAGCCTTGCTCGACGCATTGTTGGGTCCTTGGAACTTGGAACAGGCTCTTTATTCAAATACTCTCATTGAACTTAGGTGCAAAATGTGTATCTGGCCTTTAATAGCATTGTCTCTATCGAAAAAAATGTAACATGGCGTAACAGGCGGCAATTCCTTGTACTAGATGTTACGCGTAGCTGTTGGTCAGGGACCCTATTTAAAGCGCTTTGAGCACATTTAGTGGATATTGCTCTATATAGAAGCTCACGTTTTTTTGTGGTTAACACATAGCACCAATTTCTGTTAAATATGTGTTTAACGGTATGTGAGTTTCGTTTTTTTTTTTGGTTTTTTTACAGTAGAAATCAGTTAGGCTATTCAAATATTTGCGTGCGGAATTTCCTCATAACAGTGATCACTGTGTTGAACACAACTACGGAACACAGCGTAGCCTTCGTTAAAACAGTGATGCTATGCGCTTCGATAAAGTACATACAACAACAATCACTGCTAGGTAGACAGGGGATCTCATTAAAATCTTGACGTTTCCCTAGGTCGATCTGGGTCCCCTTGCTTGTAAAGCGATTGCCATACCTACTGAGGTATCAGAATCCCTACGACTACGTAAGTCTGGCTATATTTTGTGCGGCTATTCGGTCTGGTGGAATGACAGTTGTTTGGATAGATAGTATGCGCTTGTCTTAGAAGCTTACAACATTGCCATCCGGAAGTATAATGGACCAACAAACAAAACTCTGTGTGACCTTGAACTTTTATAGTCTGGATAATATAGTTAAGTGAGAATTACTCATGAACATGGATGGCAAAAAAAAAAACAATAACAAAGACCAGAGTGACGTCAACTTCATTCTATCGATATGTTCGAATCCACCTATGAAGGGCATATTCGAGTCCTCGGAAATAGCCCTTTACTCACATTATCTCACCACGTTCAGGTGTAAAATGAGTACCTGACCGTCAACAGTGTTCTCTTTGCCGAAAAAATATTGTAATCACCTAACAGGCTTCCGATTGCGTCCTACATGTTATGTGCTGCTGTTGGCTATGTACCCCTTGTAAAGCGATTTGAGTACGTTGAATGGATATTTTGCCCTATATAAAAACTGAAGCTTAATTTTATATATGTAAACTGTCCAAGTGCGATTCCAACTAACTCCCCTCAATATATATTTGGTTGAGGGGATGTACCTGAAATTACGTCGAGTGCTCGACAGTTTCTTGGAGCACTTGGACAGTTTGTAGATATAAAATCTAGCTTGAGTTATATATATATATATATATATATATATATATATATATATATATATATATATATATATATATATATATATATACATATATATATATATATATATATATATATATATATATATGTATATATATATGATTTGTATACAAATAACGTTGATATATATGTCTTATGTTCTACCAAGGAACCCAAACCCCTATATATATATATATATATATATATATATATATATATATATATATATATATATATATATCACCGTTATTTGTATACAAATCACGTAGACATACCATCAGTGTCCACTTCAAGCACAGCTTTTGTGTCTGACGTCACGAGTTCATTGCCGTCGCCGTCAACCCATCTCGCTTGTCCAGCTGGAACTCCTCGGTTGGAAAGCCGACATGTACAGTTTGCATTTCTCTTGGATAATCCTACATCATATGACCATGTCCCATTGACATTAGGGGGGCAGTTTATGAGCTCCACGGCGGGCATGTCTGTGGAAAAAAATGTTGTTCATAACTCATTTTCACAATTTATTATTCCGATTTGGGGTTTGAATTAAAAAGGTTTTACGGAATTTACAACACATTTAGGTCATATCAGTTCCATTAAAACAGAAGACATTGGGGTAATGTCATTTTCTAGAATTCTATAATTAAAGCACTCGAGAAAAGTAAGAAAAAAGGAAATTGGTTCAAATAGGAACAGATTTAGTTTCCAAGAGCATACTATCAGTGTACTTAGGTTGAGATCACCCAAAACTGACACACTAAGAGGAATACATCGTTACAGAGAGATGATTTTCAAGACAAAAAATATCATCTCCAAAACCCTAACTATACATTTGACTGATTCCTTCCCTGCCAGGGCATCCGGCCAGGGCCAGGGCAAAACCAAGTAAACTCATTCCAAGACAAAGACAGAAAGCATGTTTAAAAACAGATATAGGGATATAGAAGACGCAGCAAATAACCTCCCTGCCCACTATCGAGGTCAGAAACCCCACCCGGTCGTGTTATGTCGGGCTGAACAATACTATTGTATTGAAGTAAAGTTTAATATATATATATATATATATATATATATATATATATATATATATATATATAATATATATATGTATATATATATATATATATATATATATATATATATATATAATACACTTTGCTTTATTTTTCTCCAATGAAAAAAGTGTCTGGCAGGCTGAAAGAACCCAGAATTCAGCCACAGTGCAGCCCTGCATAAGCTAGGACGAGTTGACTTTCTCAAGACAACACAGTGCGGCGGGGAGTCTATCTCGGTGCCTATCAGTACGAAGCAACACACCATAACGCTGGTTGTGCGTTGGGCCAACATCCCACTATGTAAAAAACACCACGCTACAGAAACGCCAAGAAGAACAAAAAGACATCATATCTTGTGCGAGCCAGATTGAAATTTAATGACGAATAGAGATGAAGCCAAAGGGCTGAAAAGACATGGATTGAGCTGAGCTGGCTGACCCAGGACAGAGATGCCTGGAGCAACATTGTTGGCGCCTTATGTTCCACCAAGGAACCAAGAAGATAGGTAAGTAAGTCAGTAACTATGCGCCGAGCAAGACTCGAACCCAGGACCTTCCGATTCGAGTATCATACCACAAGACCATATACCCAACTCTTACCTAACATAGCTTCAGCTTTCGCTGATTTACTGCGGTTCAACTTGTTTTCAGCTTCACATTTGATGTTCATATCCAGAGCAGGCTGATTCAATCCGTCAACGGGTGCTGGGAAGCTAAAAGACCTCCGTGACACATTGACACCATGCATTGGAATGACGTCATCAGGTTCCGTCACGGTGATCAATATGGCTCCAAACTTGTCCGTCGCGATAAGCCTGACAAGAACTGATGGGTTGTAGTCAGTTTGGATGGCACAGTACACGGTTACGTTAGCAGGAGGTGTAGACGTAGTAATGTTAAACGTTGGTGTGTCCGGGACTACGATGGAGACACTTGTTGGACCATCTGGTGATGTGATGTAAGGTAATGTGATAAGGTGTTTATAAAGCCGGCAAAATAAACTTTAAGTCGTTACACACACAAAGACAATAGGCAACACAAGAAGTAAATACTATTACCACTAAAAATTTGCCTGAATATGAATGTTTTCAGTGTCTCCTAAAATTTCTGAGCGCGGAGGCGTCTTTGATTTCGATAGAAGAAAATAAGATTCGGGGAAGAAGAAGGGGAAGAGGAAGAAGAAGCAGAAGAAGAAGAAGAAGAAGAAGAAGAAGAGGAGGAGGAGGAGGAGGAGGAGGAGGAGGAGGTGGAACAAGAAGAAGAAGAAGAAGAAGAGGAGGAGGAGGAAGAGGAGGAGGAAGAGGAGGAGGAGGTGGAACAAGAAGAAGAAGAAGAAGAAGAAGAAGAAGAAGAAGAAGAAGAAGGAGGAGGAGGAGGAGGAGGAAGAGGAGGTGGAGGAGGAGGACGAGGAGGAGGAGGACTTGTACTTCCAAAATGTCGTAGATAAAATATATTTACTAATTCATGTAATTCCGAATATATAGTCATGTTTTCTATATCCGATTCTTTCGTATAAGACGTACGTCGCTCTAACATGATTCCAGTTTGAGACAAGTCACGAATACTCACAGATATAACCGATCTCGAAACTGGAGGGGACATCCGATGGGCCTACTGTACTGTTTCCTTGGCACTTGAATATCTTAGAGGAATCTGAAAGCAGTTAATGTAATACTGATAATAATAAAAATAATGATAACAATGATAATACTCATGATGATAGTAATAATAATGATGATAATAAATAATAATAATAATAATAATAATAATAATAATAATAATAATAATAATAATAATAATAATAATAATAATAATAATAATAATAAATAATAATAATAATAATAATAATAATATAATAATAATAATAATAATAATAATAATAATAATAATAATAATGATGATGATGATGATGGTGATGATAATAATAATCATATTAATAATAATAATAATAATAATAATAATAATAAATAATAATAATAATAATAATAATAATAATAATAATAATAATAATAATAATAATAATAATAATAATAATATATAATAATAATAATAATAATAATAATAATAATAATTATAATATCGATGAAAATAATGACGATCTTGATTCAAATATTATAAAGATGTAAATTTATTAAATATTTGCAGGTATGAATTTTTATATAAAGCATTTCCATGTCATTATATCATTACCTGTTTTTCTGGAGAGAGAGAGAGAGAGAGAGAGAGAGAGAGAGAGAGAGAGAGGGGGGGGCGTGGTGGGTGGGTGGGGGGTATTCTCTTTGATTCTTACAAAACTGGTGTTTGGTACGGCTTTTCCAGGTCTAATTCTGGCCATTATTGTTTTTTGGCCTGGCTAATTATAAAATTAATTTACACCGCCTCATATCAAATATAGTTGAGAAATGCTGAAAGTTTACCTTCATTAGATTTTTATTCCAAGAGATATTCCTAAACCGCCCCCCCCCCCTTTTATTATTTTTTTTTTTAAAGTAAATTGATGACATGCAACGTTGTGCCGCTATGTGGTCTAGTGGTATGACACTCGCTTTCGAATCGGAAGGTGCTGGGTTCGAGCCTCGCTCGGCGCATAGTTGATCCTTGGAAACGACTCTTTTCTCACATTCTCTCACCGTCCTCAGGTACCTGGCCGTTAACAGCGTTGTCTCTGTGGGGGTAAAATGTTATTATTTCCGATCAAGGGTCATGTCTCGTTCTTTATGTTACGTGTTGCTGTTGGTAAGGGACAATTTGTAAAGCGCCTTGATCACGTTTAGTGGATATTGCGCTACAAAAAAAGCTATCTTTTTTAAACGTTTACCAATAAAAAAATACTGACCTCCGTCATTTCTAACATAGCTTAGATTAGCTGAAGGATGGCCTTCACTGATGACTTCTCCAGAGACTCCGTCAACCCATTGAGCTGTGACTCGGCCTGCAGGGAATCCCTCATCTGTAAGCTCACATTGGCAAGAAATAATTTCTTCAACATCCACCCACGTCTTCGTGCCCGGTAGTTCGTTTTCATACATGCTACAGCCAACGAATTTTGCTGTAGGCGCAACTGAAAATAATTTGATCAAGATTGATAAAGTTTTAAAGTTTCTTTCTTTCTTTCTTTCTTTCTTTTCTCCTTCCTCCTCCTCCTCCTCCTCCTCCTTCTTCTTCTTCTTCTTCTTCTTCTTCTTCTTCTTCTTCTTCTTCTTCTTCTTCTTCTTCTTCTTCTTCTTCTTCTTCTTCTTCTCCTCCTCCTTCTTCTTCTCCTTTTCCCTAATGTGGAAACCGCCAATATTGTCGAGGATCACTCCACAGTTTGTAAACTTTTTAAAACGCTACAATAATATTTATAAAAATATACCCAGATCAGTTATATCGCAATAATGGGAGGCGTGTAAAACTAAGATCCAGAACTCTAATCCTTATTATTATCCTGTACAGCTCTGTCTTCTTGAAAAATTAAAGATTTCTAATTTTTTGGTAATATTAATGGAAGGTAACACGGGAAAACCACAAATGTCCACTTTTTGAAATGTTTGTCACACCCCTCCTCCCTTAAAAAGAAAATATCAGGGCCTACGCTTTTCATCTATAATTAAAACAGCGTAAAATTACATTCGTTAACTGGTTAGGGTATTAGTTTTTGCGCTGTTCTATTTATAGAAAGGAAGTTTAAATTCCTGACTTCACGCAAATGGGCAATCACAAATTTTTGAAATTGTGGACATCTTTAGTCTCCTCTCCCTCGCCCCCCCCCCCTCCCTGTACTCATTAATTGTAGTTAATATAGTTAACTTTAAGAATCAACAATGAGCCCTCACAAGGGTGAAATAACACTTCAAAATCCATAAAATGATGCTGTCTGGAATCAAATTTCATTTTGAATTAGTTTTAATGACATAGAGATGCACTTGAAATCCGTATATTTGGTAATTAATGACCTCCAGTCTACCTTAACCCTCTCCTTACCAACTATAGGAAAATCGTCACATTCGTTACGATACAACCAACATTTTTCTTAAACAAATTTCTTTTGTACATCATAAAATTCACAGAAAATGAACAATGTGTTGTAGTGCACGTTTCGCTAACGAAATTATGTATCGCATGAACATTACTGCTATTAGCTCTGAGTGATAAAAAATCTATTTTTGTTTTAGTTGGGTATGAAGTTTTGAGGAAAGTCCTGAAAATGGCTGGTAAGGAGAGAGTTAAGAGGTCAGAAAACCCCAGCCAGGGTGAATACCTTCAGCATTAAACGGCATTCTGGACGTCGCACCAAAGGACCTTTCCTCGGTATTGTTAGCCATACATTCCGCTGTAAAAGTCCCCCTGAGGTTGGTAGTGTTCAACAGGTAGAAATCTATGATGCTTTCAGAAAAGGGCCCCAAGCGCCGATATTTGAAATCGTAGCCAGTGCTGAACTCCAAAATCCGGAAATCCGTGGTAACATTTGGGGCAAACAATAGAGCGTTCACCTTACAGTAAAACATGATTTCATTGGCGGCCGTCTTCACATATTCGATCCCAGGCACAATTGCGGATGGTCCATCTTTGAATAAAATGGTAAAAATGAAATATGTAAATAAAATGAGTAAATATCATATTTGACATTTTAATTGCTAAAAATAAAACTTCGACCGAGAGTCTTTTATCTAAGATTTCAATATGATCAGTAACGTTTTCCTTACTCATTGGTTAAATGTTTCATAAATGATATTATTGATACATTACTTTGTATTCTTCATATCAAAGGTATTAAAATGATGCGTCTGAGTTTAGCCTTTAGCCACGCTATGTTATTTTATGTTATGTTATGTTTTCTTCGGGGTGTCCTATTCAAGTGATTCAATAAAATGTGAACATTATAATGATGGTCAGATGATCAACCCTCTGAAGTCTCGATTCTCACGATCGTCAGATTAAAACTCTGAGGTCTACATACGAGCTTTGTGCACCATATTTTACTTAATTTGATGACACCAGAGGTTCTAATCCACTACAAATTAAATACAACGTGGATTCAACAGTCTGACGTCACGCCCGTCCAGTATCGAGCAGCTTGGTTTTAATATCGGTACTTTTTATTCTTCATGCTGGCTAGAACTTTTTTACATGTCATGTGATCAGAATGTATAAAAGTCAAATCATGATCAGATTTATAATGTTATTCTCCTCTGGATACACTTTTATGCACGTCGGAGGAGTATTTCATAACGGCGTCCGCCATTGTTCCGATAGTTTAGAACCAGTTACTAACAACAAGAGATGAAGTGAGTAGGAAAGTGCCAGAAGAAAATAGAGATTAAAAAATTTTCACGGCGGTGATGGGGGTTTGAACCCGCGACCTTAATGGTAAGACAACTCCGCCTGGCCGGTGAGAGCGTGAGTCTACCGTATAAGCCATCCACGTCCAGGCGGAGTTCTCGTACCAATGAGGTCATGGGTTCAAACCCCCATCACCGCCGCGAAAAATTGTTATTCTCTATTGTCTTCTGGCACTTTCCTACTCACCTCATCTCTTGTTGTTACCAACATAAGTGCCTGCTCCACTCATTTTTCTGAATTAAAGACCAGCTACTAAGTTGGTTGTAGCTTCATGATCTGGACGGCTGCTACACCCGTATGCTGCGGATGGCCTTCAATGTAAGCTGGAAAGAGCACATATCAAATGAAGAGTTCTACAGTGACCTCCCCCCGTGACCTCGAAGATACAAAAGAGAAGACTGGGACTTGCGGGGCACTGCTGGAGACACAAGGAGGAGATTGCAATCAGTATTTTGCTATGGGAACCACCTCAGAGAATCAGAAGCAGAGGCAGGCAGAATAAAACTTACATTGACTGTCTGCTAGATGACACAGGAATGGACAACACCCGGGAGATGCGTACGCTTACGGTGGACATGACAGAATGGCGAAGACTTGTGGCTCATGTTGGGCGCCACAAGGGGCGGCCTAAGGAAGTAAGTAAGTACTAAGTTGCTATGCGTCTTTGCGAGGGCAGTTCGCCACGACTAGTGAGCCCTATTTAGGAAACCCAAAACGTCCATATTATTTGTATTATCATCATCTTGTGCCGTGCCGTGCCTCATAGTGTTCGAGGCCATAGTTCTCCACTCCACTCCACTCTCTTTTTTTCCGTTGTTCAGATGTTGTTGCTGTTTCTTTCCATTCCCAGCCAGTCTAGTCTGTCTGGAAATCCGTCATTTTTGCTCTCTGTCTTCCAGGGGCTCTCTTCCCTGTTAACTTTCCGGTCACACTCAGATTTGCCAGCCCCTCTCTTCTCATTACATGACCTAGGAATTAGACCTGCCATGTAAACTACTTTTCTTTTCCACCCAGCCTCTTTCAGAACATCCTCATATCCCTTTTTAGTTGTCCAGCGAATACGAAGCATTCTTCTCAGTAACAACATTTTGACTGCTTTCAATCCTTAAAGTTTCTCTGAGGTCATTATTTGTCTACGTTAATTGCATTGACAATTCCGCTCCGTTTGACTATTGTTATAATTTCTTCGAGTTTCAAGCAGTAATTTATGTATGATTTGCTGGTCGTATTCCAATGCCTAATTTTGATGCAATCCTAGGCAATGCTACCTTTCGTGTTATAAAGTGATTTGTTAAAGTACAATGTAATTGTATTTGATTTTGTTGCTTTGTGTATCTAGATTACTATTGAAATTATATAGAAAAGTTGATAAAAAAATAATAGTCATATTACGTTATAACAAGTGTAACTAAATGACAAATTGCCATATTTATGGACAATAAAGATGTATTATTATTATCATTATTATTATTATTATATTATTATTATTATTATTATTATTATTATTATTATTATTATTATTATTATTATTATTATTATTATTATTATTATTATTATTATCATTATTATTATTATTATTATTATTATTATTATTATTATTATTATTATTATTATTATTATTATTATTATTATATTATTATTATTATTATTAATGTTGTTGTTGTTGTTGTTGTTATTATTATTATTTATATGAAGAGTACTGGAATGGGTTATATTCGGGCTGTGTAGGTCTTATGACTTTGAAGTACAACAAAACTATTAAGAAGACTGACTATATATTTCTATATCTGCCAAAAGAAGAAAAACTATATTCAGGGTTTCCATAAAGTCTTTCCCTGATTTCAAAGACTTATTATACTAAAACAATTACAGATATTTACATCTGGTTTTCGCCATGTTCTAAGGAAAAGTCGTACATAGCAGCCTGTTAGTCATCAAACCACATTACATCAACAAATTAAGCAAAAATCAACCTGAATTTAAAAGGCATCATTTTTCTCTCTTTCTTTTTCGGCGGCACAAATCTTTTTTGTGTAATGTGATTGCATGAAACAAATTCATCTAATGTAGTTCAACAAGCTTCCATAGCCCAGACCATTAAAGGATATTTAAAAATAGGATAAACTAGATTTGCTGAGACAAGCAGTGGGAGATTGGTCAAAATCCCGTCGACCAAGTAATTCTGTTGCATCGTTGCTAATCCAAAAATAGAAGGAAAGAAAAATGAAGTTTTAAAGTTCATTTTGATTTTTTTTGAAAATGTGGGGATGTAAGGTGGGTCTATGATTAAGGGCGTAAAGGCATGGCTTTTCACTAGAGGGTGACAAAAACTAGATGCAAGTATATATATATATATATATATATATATATATATATATATATATATATATATATATAATGTATAATGTAAATTTTCACTCACATTTTTTTGCCGAGACGACTCGTTTCTGTGTTCCTTACACTTCCTCAGTCGGCATAATCCGGATTAGTCGGGATTATGCCGACTGAGGAAGTGTAAAGAACACAGAAACGAGTCGTCTCGGCAAAAAAATGTGAGTGAAAATTTACATTATATATTAGCTCTAACCACCATTGTCGAGCACTTTCGTACCTACAAGTACCCACCAACACTCATATATATATATATATATATATATATATATATATATATATATATATATATAACTGTTGAAGACAAATAAGTAATTGAAATCATAGAAAGACATTATGGACACCCTTTTTCTTATCATTTAAGAGGAGAGAATAAATTTTCCTTTGTCTGTATCCAAGTATATATCAATGTGTACACTATTTGCAGGTATGATAGCCGAATGCAATTATAGGCCCCATTTATTATCGTTGTATTGGACAATGATTTGTGCTGGTTTGGGAGTATTACAAATACATCACGAATCCATTGCAATTTCGGTTATCAGACATGCAAATATAAGTGCACATTGGTCATACGTGAAAAGTAAATAAACTCACAGACAAGAGCCACAACATAGTTTAGTACTTGGGAGGTTCCAAACGACGAGTTTGCTTGACATGTGAAATTTTGATTGATGTGATCTGGGGAAGAAACAGTCATATGTCACACAGAAAATACATCATTCTTTGAAAAGTAGATAAATTATCAATACTGAAAAGTGGAATCTACATTGTACCATCATGTCTATGATCTGTTCTTCGGACACTAAGAAAACATGTAAGTATTGTGTTGAAGTTTTAATAACCCTATCCCCCATTATAGATAATAATGCGTATTGATATTTACTCATTTACTCTAGTTAGGTAATTACGTCATTGCCTTTTGTGCAGATCATTAAGCAAGATTGATGACTCATGAATGTTCATCCTTAGTCTTATTGTGTTTCCTTTTTGACGTAAGTATGCATTAAAAATTCATAAATGAACAATCATGAGTCATCAATCTTGTTGAATGATCTTCACGAAAGTCAATGACGTAATTACCTACGAGTGAGAGATAGAGAGAGAGAGAGATGTTAGTTATATAAATAATTGATATTTTAAAATCATTAATTCTTTTAGCATAGATAATAACGCGTATTGATATCAAGTTTACAATAATAATTGGTGACAGATTATCAAATATTAAATTTCACTAAATATAATTAAGATTTTTTGAAACAAGCAATATTTGAGCATTTATGTATTCCATTCAGTGATAAGGAAATCAGACTTGATTGAACGGTAGACTAAAAGATTTCTTACACTCTTGCGTTTTGGCATTCGAACTTATTCGCAAACTCATGCAGCGGTTGGAAACACGTTCGGAATTACAAACGCCAGAGTGTAAGAATCATATATCATTAAACACGTATCTGTTATTTCTATCACTAGGGGAGAACACTCCATATTTGGGAAGAAATATAGGCTATTAGAAACAAGCAGTCACCTATTATAATTATCATAGTAATGTTTTATATTTTTAGATTTGCCTGTAATTCTGTGCTCCATGATGAACATTTATTATTGGCTTAAAGGAAAAATGTTGAGCCCCGACATTATTTATTAATAATAATAGATTAGAGAGATTATCTTTACTTGTCGGTATCAAGAGAGTTTTAATATTACGTCATCAATTTTTGTTGTGGATGTGAAAGGATTATGTAGAATAAATTATACTCTTCATGAAAGTCAAATGTAAAAAAGGACTGAATATTACGATCTAACAGATTTTCTTCGTATTAATTTGAGTCAACGGATGCTAGAATTAAGAATAAGCTTTACAGGTTACTCGTATATCAGTCTTTCAAAATTAATTATACGATTTTTAGATTTGACAGTAATTCTGTGCTGTTCTGATCAATGTTGATTTGATCCTTAACCTTATTTTCATGATAATGTGTTTCCTTTGTGACGTAAGTCATCATCATCATCATTGCCTTTTTCACCCTGGGTCAGGGTATAGGCCACAGACAAACAGTTTCCATCCTTCTCTATCCTGAGCCAACTTTTTTATCTCATTCCAGGTCTTACCACTTCTCTGTATATCAGCTTCTTTAATTCTTCTCCATGTTCCTCGTGGCCTTCCCCTTGATCTTCTGCCCTGAGGGTTCCAGTCCAATACTTTCTTTGTTATATGTTATATGTTATTGTGACGTAAGTATGCATTAAAAATCCATAAATGAGCAATCATGAGTCATCAATCTTGCTTAATGATCTGCACAAAAGGCAATGACGTAATTACCTAACTAGAGTGAGATAGATAGATAGATATAGATAGTTGATATTTGCAAATCAATTCATTCTGTTGGCATCCTTCTGCCTTATTTTAACAAATTCCAAGTTTTGGATTAGGTGTTTAATACAAGAATAAATCAACGTTTATAGGGGTAATAAGCATTCTTTTTCATTTATGATTACTACTCAATAAGCTTGTTAAAAATGATTAATTAAAACCCTATAGATATTATGCAGTTGACGTCACTCAGGTCTTTGTTATTACTTTTTGCCATACACGTTTATGAGTAGTTCTCACTAAACTGTATGAACCAGACTATAAACGTTCAAGGTTACACACAGTTTTGTGTGTTGGTCCGTTATACTTCCGGATGGCAATGTTATGAGCTTCTTCGCCAAGCGCATACTATCTATATACGTGATTTAAACTTCTCAAACACACAAATATCTCTAAATTTCAACATAGCAGATGGATGCTCGTGTTCATATTTGACATTATCCTATCATGTCTTCAGAACAAAGATAAGATCTATTAAATTATGACTACCAGAGAACTTGAATTATATTTTTGAGAAATAGTTAAACAGTTATTAAGTCATTCATGGTAATAGACAATCATTTTATCTTATTAATATTTAAACGAGTTCATAGTTAGGCTTGATTGACTCTTTTAGGCAACTCTGTATATTAGGTTTGATTCATGTGAAAATCACTAATGAAAAATAGAGACAGAACTGGTTTGAATAAATGAGAAAAGAATTACTGGAAAGAAATATGGATAAGCCGTTACGTACAAATAGTGGTAAAAAACAGTTTAACGACGACGACGACGATGATGAGGATGATGATGATGATGATGATGATGATGATGATGATGATGATGATGATGATGATGATGTATGTATGTATGTATGAGTTGCATTGTGCATTAGTAGGGCACCTATAAGGTGCTATACTACATCAGCATAAAATGTTACGGTCCCAGGGATGATGATGATGATGATGATGATGATGATGATGATGATGATGATGATGATGATGATGATGATGATGATGTATGTATGTATGAGTTGCATTGTGCATTAGTAGGGCACCTATAAGGTGCTATACTACATCAGCATAAAATGTTACGGTCCCAGGGATGATGATGATGATGATGATGATGATGATGATGATGATGATGATGATGATGATGTATGTATGTATGAGTTGCATTGTACATTAGTCGGGCACATATAGGGTGTTATGCTACATCAGCATAAAATGTTACGGTCCCAGGGATGATGATGATGATGATGATGATGATGATGATGATGATGATGATGATGATGATGATGATGATGATGATGATGATGATGATAATGAATGGGGATGTAAAGTGAAATTGAGAATGGGAGGTTAGTTATAATAATTATACATACTTTGGTCGAATTTTAAAACAAGAGGTGATGGTCCAGTGAGAACAACCTCGCCGTTTTGGTTATACCAGCTTGGTATTCCAGCTGGATACCCAGGCTTGA
>NC_088373.1:26562938-26582938 GCF_034508935.2 Berghia stephanieae | reverse complement strand
GACTGCTAGTCTAAATTGAGCTTTATATAGCGCAATATCCACTAAATGTGCTCAAAGCGCTTTACAAGGGGGCCCTGGTCAACAGTAACATTTAACATGTAGGACGGGACATGTCGCCTGTTAGGCGATTTAACAATTTTTCGGACAAAGACAACGCTGTTAACCACCAGGTACTCATTTTACACCTGAGTACGGTGAGAGAATGTGAGTAAAGAGCCTTTTCCAAGGACTCAACTATGCGCCGAGCGCGATGCTCGAACCCTGGACCTTCTAATCCGAAAGCGAGTGTAATACCCAGGGGCCCAATTGGGTCTGAAGGACTACTTCCTTTAGTTTAACATCAAATTCTATTATACACACATGTTTAACACCACACACAACACACACACACACACACATACATTCATACATACACGCAATGAGAACACACTACAACATGTCACTCCATTACAATACTAATCACCGCTAAATCAACAACACAACGGAAGGACACGAGAAATAAACATCGACCCCTCGAATGAAAAAAGCACACTACGGACATAATATGCCGACTGAGGACATGAGGAGCATAGAAACATATGTCTCGGCCAAAAATATGTGAGTGATTTTATTTATATGTTATATATATATATATATGTGTGTGTGTGTGTGTGTGTGTGTGTGTGTGTGTGTGTGTGATTAATTATTGATGGATATCATGTAGTTCAGTCAGTATTCTTTAAATTAAATTAACAATTCAAAAGCATATTAATTGAGTAAAAATAACAAATCACATTTTGTCAAGACTACGTAGTAACGAAAGTCTGAGTTGTTTTTTTTACTCATTTACACACACACACACACACACATACATACACACACACACACACACATATATATATATATATATATATATATATATATATATATATATATATATATATATGAGTGTTGGTGGGTACTCGTAGGTACGAAAGTGCTCGATAATGATGGTTAGAGCTAATATAGGATACAAATTGTCACTCACAATTTTGTGGCCGAGACGATTCGTTGCCACAAAAAATGTGAGTGACAATTTGTATATATATATATATATATATATATATATATATATATATATATATATATATATATATATATATATATATATATATACATCAACGACCAATGTTTCCCAGGCCTCCTGACGTGAATTCCACCGTACACTGTCTTTAACTATAGACATAGTTATGCCTTCTGCTTAAGTTACCTGTTGAAGTGACGGTCAATGTTGCAGAAGTGGAACCCCGTTCTACCACCAAACCATTAGCATACCAGAGAGCTTCTCCGGCATCGGGATAACCTGGTTCCGTGACGTTACAAGTGCAGGACACACTAGTTCCCTTGACGTACTGGGTGGGGCAATTGCCATTCAGGGCTACGGTTGTCAGGGCTGATACATATAGACAAGTAAATAGTGTGAGTAAATAAAAAATTGATTGTAGTAATCTGATTTCCGATTACTAATACTCTTCAACAGTCGTAACGTCACTTCCCTCGTAAGGACGCAAGGTAACTTAGTAACTGGCTCTAAACTATCGGAACAATGGCGGACGCCCGTATGAAATATTTCTCCGGCGAGCATAAAAGCGTATCCAGGGGAAAAAAAACATAAATTTGATCATGTTTTGACTTTTACACATTCTGATCACAAGACATATGAAAAGTTCTAGCCAGCTTGAAGAATAAAAAGTAATGATTTTCTTTGTTTAGAACCAAGATGGCCGCCGTTGCCGGGCGACGTGACATCAGACTACTGAATCCAATTTGAACTACACACGTTGAGTGTGTAGAGTTATCGCTCTTGCCTTGTGCACAGTCTATTGTGTTCCATATAATCTTATGCTTGTCCTGTGCATAGCATTATCTATGTCTCATTCTATTTGGTTCATATTGATCATTGTACCTGCCTGCCTAGCACATGGCGGAATAGGGCATTGTTCCTTTATTTCAATAAAATTTGTTCAGGACATCAGAATGATTTAGATTTATTTTGTAAATCTCTTATATAGTGCAACACATCCACTAAACCTGGCTGTTGACAGCGTTGTTTATGTCCTAAAAATTTGCAAAGTCGCCTAACAGGCGTCATGTCTCATTCTACATGTTACGTGCTGCTGTTGATCAGGGACCCCTTGTAAAGCGCTTTGAGCGTTTAGTGGATATTGGGCTATATAAAAAAAAGCTCAATAACCGTACTCAAAGCGCTTTACAAGGGGTCCCAAGTCAACAGCAATAATTAACATTTGTGACCCCTCGTCTCAAGACGGGTATTAAGTCGGGATGATTAAGATGCTTAAAATAGAATGTGTATCCATAAATATCATGCTTACTTTGAGTTTATATGCTTTATAGAGGAGAAGGAATATCATATTTTACTGTGCTAATTACCAACGTTTCATATTTTTGACCAGTCCAATTATAATTTGACTTTTTAGCATCTGGTCCATCCAGACATAATACCGTCTTGAGACGAGGGGTCACATTTAGGACGAGACATGACTCCTGTAAAACGAGATTACCATTTTTTTTTCGGACAGAGACAACGCTGTTAACGGCCAGGTACTCAATTTACACATGAGGAAGGTGAGAGAATATGAGTAAATGAGTAAAGGACCTTCCGATCCGAAAGAAAGTGTCATACCATAGCCGCACGAGGTTTATTATATAGATGTTATGTCTTCTGCTTAACTCACTCAACCCTAACACCGACTATATCCGTAGTATACCCGGTATTACTTTTACCCCATGCCTATTTATTACATTTTTATGAGACAAATTATAGTCGTAGTATCAAAGCTACTGTTTTATAGTTTTTACATGTTAATGATAGTTGAATAAAAATATCTATGTACATGCTCATTCTAAATACATTTTTCCCAATTTTGAAAAGTAGCAAAAATCTCTAGAATTGGGTGAGTTGAATTACTGTTAGATATTAAAACATACTTTTAAAAAGTAGTACTTCAGAGCCATTTGGTCCATGGACCGGTTCTTATCCCGGATTCCATAGCGTGAAACGAACAATAGGAAAGTACTTTCCACCAAATCTAACAGACGCAGCTACTCATTTACTGCTGGGTGTAGAGAGGTGGGAGGGGGGGGGGGGGGGGAGTCAGAAAAAAAAATATCTCGACTGCACCCGGCGTCGATCTCGGTTCTTTTTGCGTGTGAAGCGAGTGCTCTACCAACTGAGCTATCGGAACCCCCACACAAGTGCAACGTGCAACTATGTAGTCTTGTTGTTTGTAAGACATTCGCCTTCAGATCAGAAAAATCTGGGTTCGAGTCCCGCTCTGGGAAGAGGGGGGGGGGAGGGGGTTAGGGGGCGGCATAGTTGAGTCCTGGGAAAGTGCTCTTTACCTACAATATTTCAAACTATTAAGGTGTAAAATGAGCGTCGGGCTTCTCTATTGGAAAAAAAATATGTGACCCCTCGTCTCAAGACGGTATTAAGTCGGGATGGTTAAGATGCTTAAAATGGAATTTTTATTCATAAATATCATGCTTACTTTGAGTTTATATGCTTTATAGAGGAGAAGGAATATCATATTTTACTGTGCTAAATACCAACGTTTCATAGTTTTGACCGGTTTAACTATAATTTGACTTTTTAGTCCATCCCGACATAATACCGTTTTGAGACGAACGGTCACATATAATATCGCTAAAAAATAGAGAAAAAAAAAACAAAAAACAAGGGCCCCTTGTAAAGCGCTTTGCGCACTTTTGCTGGATGTTACTTTATGTAAATGCTCAACTTTAAAAACAAAATAATAAAAATTAATCTTTTATAATGCACAATATCCACCAAAGTGTGCTCAATTTGCTTTGCTGAGAGTCCCAAGACAACAATAGTACATAAGTTCTAGGAAAATTCAAGACTTGAGAGACGAAAGTACAATTTATTTTTGTTCAACAGAGCCAAGTTCGCCTCCAGGTACTCATTTTACACCCGTGTGCGATGAGGGAATGTGAGCAAAGAGCCTTTTTGAAGGAACCATAGGTCCGAAGGCTACTATTAAATTGCAAGATCAAAAAAAAAAAAAAAAAAACACAGAAGAAAATTCTGATATTGGAATGAAGCTGCAGATTTCAAAAAGTAATGAACAAAAATGAATATAACAAATTCAAAGAAAAATGAACAACAAACTAAAAACAGTACGTGTCGGGCTCAAAACCCTTCTTCAGCCAACAACAAAAAACGATTAAAAAAACAATGTGAGTTACAAAAGTATGCTATGTTTTGTTTGATTAACCAACACCACAACATTGTGTCACGTGATCAAGAAGGACTTACCATGGATTACAACAGACTTAGTGTCCGATGCTCTAAGTGAAAAAAAATTGCGTTGCTGAGCCTCACACAAGATGGAATAATTATCGGGTACGGCGGGGGTCCAGCCACTGCATTCGAATATTACTTGATTGGGGGCTTGGCGTTTTTTCCTTGCGGGCCCTGCAGGTTCAAAACATTCCCCAATGAAAGATTTACCACCACTAGAGTTAGACACAGTGCAGCCAGCGGTCATTTGGTCACGCGGGGCAAAATCAGATTCGGGTATTTCAAGGGTAATCGAAACAGACGTATTGACCAGTATGAAAGATGGCAATGGACGCATGGTCACGATGGTGGGTCCAACTGTGGAAAAATAAAATAAAAAAGGACACAAGTCTCCATGTTATAAGCTTTTAAATCGTATATAATTATTAAAAACCAAATTCTAGACGTGCCCAAATGAGTCAATGAAATGTTTTGTAGAAGAAAAGGGATTAAAATTACTTTAATGTATGTATGTGTGTACGCTCATTTCTTTTGTATACATGTGTAGAAACAATGTGCAAGCGTGTATGTTCGTGTATGGATGTGTCTGTATTTGTAAATGTGTTGATGTTCATACCATGAACCAAACTGAGCATTGTTTACCTCACATGAATTGCCTTTAATTTGGACAAAAAAGATTATTATTATTATTATAAAATATTCAACACAAAGTACTAAACGATATTTTGGCCTTTGACCTTCTTCGGGTGAACAAGAAAAGAACATAGGTCCTCGCAGCGAGGACGAGAGACGCATGCGCACAACCAACATGACGTTCTCTCTATAATAACTTTTCTTCCTGTGATGTCATTGACTATGGGTGACGTCCAATCAAGGGACGCTACTCTTCCGCTAATCTCATTCCCTTTAGGTAAAATGCATGTGTGTGTGTGTGTGTATGGGTGTGTGTGAATATGTGTTTGTGTATGTGTGTGTCCAAGGGAAGGAGAGAGGGACAGAGAGAGAGAGAGAGAGATAAAGATAGAGAGAGAGGGGGAGAGGGCGAGAGAGAGAGAGACAGAGGGGGAGAGAGAGGGGGGGGGAAGAGAGAGAGAGAGAGAGAGAGAGAGAGAGAGAGAGAGAGAGAGAGAGAGAGAGAGAGAGAGACGTGGTGAAGAAATAGAGCGACAATGAGATGAATTAATTGTAATCATTATATGAATATCTTAGCATTCTTTCACGGGTTTGGATATATTTAAAGAGTTATTTTTATCGCGGCAAATAATTCACGAGTTTACGAGTGAATTATTTTTAATTGAGCTTTATATAGGGCAATATCCACTAAATGTGCTCAAAGCGCTTTATAAGGGGTCGCTGGTCAACAGCAACATTTAACATGTAGGACGGAACATGACGCCTGTTTTCGGACGAAGACAACGCTGTTAACGGCCAGGTACTCATTTCACACCTGAGTACGGTGAGAGAATGTGAGTAAAGAGCCTTTTCCAAGGACTCAACTATGCGCCGAGCGCGAGGCTCGAACCCAGGACATTCCGATCCGAAAGCGAGTGTCATACCACTAGACCACATAGCCGCATTATTCCGCGATTTTAAAAAATGAATTTAATAGATCCAAACCCGTGAAAGAATACCTTTATTCCAACCCTCAAAGTAATTTTCTTAGTTATTTTATAACTAACAATTTGTAAAAAAAAAATAAAAATACTTTTCAATGAATTCAAGTTAGCTATAGGTAGGGATGATAAAGGCTTGTCCTGCCTAGGGAATCCCAGGCGAAAGAAGGATGCCAATTTGATCATTTAACTAAACATGCTCAAGGCGCTTTAAAAGCAGTCAGTCCTGGCCAACTGCAATACTTAACATATAGGAAGGAAGTCACGCCTCTTAGGCGATATTACAATTTAGTCGGACAGGAACAGCGCGGATAACGACCAGGTACTCATTTTACACCTGAATACGGTGAGAGAATGTGAGTTAAGATCATTTTGCAACGAATCAACTATGCACCGAGCTAGGCTCGAACCGAGGGCCTTCCGATCCGAGAGCAAGTGGCATTCCACAAAACCACATAGCGCATATTAAAACAACAACAATAGTAATAATGACATGAATACATTATCATTAGTTAAAATCCAGATAGAAAGTAGATAAGTCATTGTCACATTTTGTCCGCAAGCAAAAGGATCTTGAAATGTGTTCAGTTTCGTTCATTACATTCTAGTAACTGGAGGTGGATTGGACACACTCTTAGAAAGAATAACCCCACTTTAACAAAGAAAGTATTGGAGTGGAACCCTCAGGGCAAAGGATCAAGGGGAAGGGCACAGGGACCATGGAGAAGAATTAAAGAAGCTGATAAACAGAGAAGTGATAAGACATGGAACGAGATAAAAAAAAAGAAGTTAGCTCAGGATAGAGAAGGATGGAACCTGTATGTGGCCTATACCCTGACCTAGGGTGAAAAAGGCAATGATGATGATGATGATGATGATGATGATGATGATGATGATGATGATGATGATGATAAACTTACAAACCAGTTTTGCTGCATACTCTATAAAGTCACCATCTCCCACTGAAGATTGTGCCCGACATTTGTATAATTTTGTTCCAGCGGAGTTCACGACTTGAAAGAAACAAAATGATACGATTATTGAATTGAGAAATTATGGAGCAGGCACTGGTGTAGGATAATGATATTTTTAAAAATTGTAAATGAATAGGATTCAACAGTCTGATGTCACGTCCGCCCAGCAACGAGCAGCTTGGTTCTAAACAAAGAAAATCGATACTTTTTATTCTTCATGCTGGCTAGAACTTTTTCACATGTCATGTGATCTGAATGTATAAAAGTCAAAACATGAACAGACTTATAATGTTTTGCTCCACTGGATACACTTTTATGCTCGTCTGAGATGTATTTCATAAGCGCGTCCGCCATTGTTCCGATAGTTTAGAACCGGTTACTAAGTTACTTGCGTCATTACGAGGGAAATGACGTCACGACTGTTGAAGCCTATTAGTGCGTAGCCATCGTTAACTTAAAGCATGCCACTAGAACGTGGCCTTGGTAAAGTTATGGCCTGATACTGAACAAAAAATAACGCTAGAACCGTAGCCATCGTTATGTTATAGCCTGATACTGAAATCCAAAAGGACTGGCAGTTTGACGTCATTATTTGGTTTTTGCACCGCCTAGTGAGTTGTCATTAGTAGAGCCCATGGAAACAAGTTATTTCATTGGTTGAACTATTGAATACAACTCACGATTTGTTTTCTTTTGTGGCAAAAGACTGGCATTTTGACGTCATTTTTTGGTCAGTATGAATAAATAGATAGATAGACAGACAGACAGACAGACAGACAGACAGACAGATAGATAAATAGATAGATAGGTAGATATATATATATATATATATATATATATATATATATATATATATAATTATAGAGAGAGAGAGAGAGAGATAGATAGATAGATAGATAGATAGATAGATAGATACGAGGGCTCTTTCAGAAATAACCGAAAAATGCCCATTACTCAGCAACCAGTGGAGATTTTTTAATTCTGTAAACGACATGATATTCCTTATTTCCTTACGGATATTCCCAGAAATTATGAAGTGCATCATTTTGCACAATGAATTTCTAGACGATTTTAAAGATGGCGGTCCACCTTGAAACTTGGTCAAAGGAGGAAATCAGAGCTGTCATACGTTTTTTGAATGCCAAAAGTCTGAATCCTACCGAAATTCATAAAGAACTCCAGAGTGTATATGGTGAGATGTTATAAGCTGTACACAAGTCTATCACTGGTGTAATTTGTTTGAAGCCGGCCATTCCGACTTGACAGACAGGGAAGGGAGAGGGCGTTCGATAACTGCGACGTCAGAAGACAATGTGAAGCGAGTTGATGAGCTTATTCGTCAAGACAGGAGGTTGAAACTTCATGAAATCGCAAGCAGTCTTAAAATTTCGGAAACTTCTGCCCATAGAATTGTATTTGATGAACTTGGCTACAGAAAAGTCAGCGCAAGATGGGTTCCTAAGCAATTGACAGACAATCATAAAGAACAAAGATTGGACATCTGCAGGGAACTTTTGAGAAGAAGCAAGAGCTCACGCAGGGTTCACGGGCATACTGCCAACGCCGGCGGAGACTTTCTAGGGTACGATGTGACTTTTCTTGACAGCATAGTCACCGGTGATGAGACTTGGTTGCACCATTGCACCCCAGAAACAAAGCAAGATTCGATGACATGGAAACCCATCCTCACCTGTCGCGAAGAAATTCAAAGTCATGCGGTCAGCAAAGAAAATAATGGGAACTGTTTTCTGGGACAGTCGTGGTGTTATTCTGTTCGAAACCTTACAACCTGGAGAAACAATCAATGCTGCAAGGTACTGCCAAACTCTTGACAAGCTTAGGGAGGCCATTCGCAGAAAGCGCCCAGGGCAGTTGACCAACGGGGTCTTTTGCAACACGACGACGCTACACCCCACACAGCACGAGTGACGCAAGGTTGGCTAGAGAAATATGGATGGGAGATTTTGCCACACCCACCACACAGTCCAGACCTCGCACCATCTGATTATCACCTCTTTGGGCCACTGAAACGTGAGCTGGCAGGAAAGCGCTTTGATGTCGATGAAGAGCTTGTTGACCATGTGCGGAAATGGCTACAAAACCTTGACGGAAATTTCTTCCGAGAGGGTATCTATTCCATGGTGCGGCGTTGGCAGAAGTGTGTCGACAGACTTGGCTGTTACGTAGAGAAATTAAGGACGAGTCAAGGTATGAACACGTGCAAGAATTTTGTTGATAGCAGAAAAAACGCGGATTTTACAGGCATTTTTCGGTTAATTATGAAAGAGCCCTCGTAGATAGATGGATAGATAGATAATAGATAGATAGATAGAGATATAGATGGAGAGATAGATAGATAGAGAGATAGATAGACAGATATATATATAGATAGATAGATAGATAGATAGATAGATAGATAGATAGATAGATAGATAGAGAAAGAGAGATAGATAGATAGTTAGATAGGTAGATAGAGAGAGAGAGAGATCGAAAGATAGATCGAAAGATACATAGATAGGTAGACAGACAGACAGAGATAGATAGATAGATAGATAGATAGATAGATCGAAAGATAGATCGAAAGATGGACAGACAGACAGACAGATAGATAGATAGATAGATAGATAGATAGATAGATAGATGGATAGAAAGATAATAGATAGATAGATAGATAGAGATATAGATGGAGAGATAGATAGATAGAGAGATAGATAGATAGATAGATAGATAGATAGATAGATAGATAGATAGATAGAGAGAGAGAGATAGATAGTTAGATAGGTAGATAGAGAGAGATAGATCGAAAGATAGATCGAAAGATACATAGATAGATAGAGAGACAGACAGAGATAGATAGATAGATAGATAGATCGAAAGATAGATCGAAAGATGGACAGACAGACAGACAGATAGATAGATAGATAGATAGATAGATAGATAGATAGATAGATAGATAGATAGATAGATAGATAGATAGATAGATAGATATAAGGTAAGAAAGAACGAAAGGTAAATAGATATAAAGAAAAAAGAAAAAAGGGATGACGAAAAAAGAGGTTAAAAAAACCCAAAATTTTGAGCTTTTATAAAGAGCAATCAATATCCACTAAACGTGCTCAAAATGCTTTAAAATGTAAGTAAATCGTTATACTTACCTGCAGAGGTCACTGTTAGGTTAGCAGGATTTCCAGAGATGATGAATGTACCAGTATCGTCGTACCAAAAAGCTTGTCCGGGATCGGGGTACCCCGGTGTAATGATCTCACAGCTGCACGTCAGCTCAGTACCCGCGAAAGAATCCATAGGACAAGAACCAGCAAGACTTGCTATTGGCAGCGCTGGAAGAAGTAAAAAAAAAGGTTGATGTATAGGTAAAATACTCACTCACAACAACCACCACCCATATATAATATATATATATATATATATATATATATATATATATATATATATATATATATATATATATACATATAGATAGTATGCACTTGGCTAAGAAGCTCATAACATTGCCATCTGGAAGTATAACGGACCAACACACAAAACTGTGTGTATCCATGACCGTTTACAGTCAGGTTAATACAGTTCACTGAGCATTACTCATAAACGCGGATGGCAAAAACAATAACAAAGACCTGTGTGACGTCATCTTCGAACTATATATATATATATATATATATATATATATATATATATATATATATATATATTGAATTGTGTTTGATACAAATATGGTACGAAAAGTGCTCGACATGTTGCAATGGAGCGAATTATTATTTTAATATTTACCAAAATGTTGGAGTCAGTCTACATCGATGTTTCAGGCCTTTTCAGCCATCGTCAGGACTGTGTGTTACATGAGTTTGGTTTGTTGTGTGTTGTTGCTTGTTGTTGAAGTCAACAATATATATATATATATATATATATATATATGTGTGTGTGTGTGTGTGCGTGTGTGTGTCTGTGTGTGTGTGTCTGTGTGTGTGTGTGCATAACGTCACGAACACACAAATTATTTGGAACCTTGAGCGTTAGTAGCCTGATTTATTTGATTTAGTGAGAACTAATCACCAAAATAGCTGAGTCAAAACAATAACAAAGAGGAGCTCTGTGACGTTAATTTCATTCTTTCCATAGATCACGAGAGCTTTTCTATACTGAGATGGCCCCTGAAATATACTCCGGGCGTTTCATAAGAGGTCATGAGCCAACAGCAACACTGACACAACTTGTAAGACGGCACATGATGCCTGTAAGGCGCTATTACAATTCTTTTTTCCTTCAGAGACAAGGCTGTTGGCGACTGAATACTCAATTATGCATGTTTCTATATTTCATCCTTCTATGAACCTTTTTAACTACATGGGTTCCAGTCGTTCAGACATTCCACTGACACCCGGATGGTCCTGGGTTCGAGACCAGCTTCAGGCACTTTCATTATTCTTTTTCTTAGGAAGATTGTGGACTAATAATAACAAGCGAGAAACGATCTTTCCATAGATACCAAACGTAATATGCTTGTATAAATAGAAAGTAACGTGACTAAGTTGTAAAAATTAGCGTTTTTAGGCAACAAAAAAAAATATGGTCTTGAAACACGAATGTACCATGCCTACTGTAACTGTATTGTAATCACTTTTATAATGATTTTTGACAATTTAGATGTCAAAAATAAATCGATTTTTCGATCATTTGTCTATACAATGACGAAAGAAAAAAGTAAACGATATTTTCACCCTAAATCCTAAAAATTTGACTGATCTTCCCCCTTAACCCCGAATTTGCTCCCTTTGGACAACATTGATGATTCCTGTCGACCTGTGGATTGTCGATATTCCTCCATGCAATGCCCAAAGCACGGCGTCGCACTGTGCAATACGGAAGGGCGTAATAGATAATTTTTTTTTTTTACCAAGCAATATGGATAGTCGAGTCCTAAAGATCAGCAGCTTCTAATGGTTCTCTCATTACTATGGGCGGCAGCGTGGGTTGGCGGTACAGTATTTGCTTCGTGCCCGAAAGGTAACGAGTTCGATCACACGTGTGGCCTTAAGCAAGTCACCTCGCCCTAGATCAATATGCGGTGCTGCACTGCGGCTGACGCCTGGGTTATTCCAGTCTTCCCTTGGAATATACCGTAGAGACAAATTTCCCCTATGGGATGAATAAAGAGAATTGTACTTTTTATTTATTTATTTATTTATTTATTTATTTATTAATTTATTTATTTATTTATTTATTTATGACGATCTATCCAGGACGCAAACTCATCGCCGTAATGGTGCACGGTCGTGAACCGCCGGCAACCTTCGTCACAACGCACCGTTCAACTGGATGCTCTGCGGTCTCGGGTTCTTGACCACAACGGGTACATGTTGGACAGGTTGCAAGCCTCCAATGATGAAGTGAGCGTTCCGTGAGGCAGGTCCTCGACATAGCCGATTGGCTGCCACCCAATGTCTCCTCTTGCTGGTAGAAAAATCTGGCAACTTCTCCCCCAGTGTCGAGGAGTCGATGGCCCCGATCCCTTGAGGGATTGCATTCGTCCAAACCGATTTTCATCTCAAAAATGCAGCTCTGTCCGAAGTCAGGGAAGCTAAAAAATGTGGCGGAAACGGTTTTGCAATGGGGATGATCTCTATGTGCGGCTATGTGGTCGAGTGGTATGACACTCGCTTTCGGATCGGAAGGTCCTGGGTTCGAGCCTCGCTCGGTGCATAGTTCGTCCTTGGAAAAGACTCTTTCCTCACTTTTACTCACCGTACTCAGGTGTAAAGTGAGTACCTGGCCGTTAACAGCGTTGTCTCTGTACGATAAAAAAAATATTATATCGCCTAACTGACGTCAGGTCTTGTTCGACATGTTAAGTGTTGCTGTTGATTAGGGACTCCTTATAAAGCGCTTTCAGCACGTTTAGTGGATATTGCGCTATATAAATGCTCAATTTTATTTTAAATGTTCAATTTCATTAGACCGAGGAACGCTGTTGTGATGTTAAAATGATTGTTCCAATCTTGGAAGTGTGAAATTAGTCCTTCGGAGGACTGAATACAAACATTGTGTAATTTGTTCTTCAGATTTGAGAGTGATTATGGTATTTCATGCCGGAGGAAAGCATCAACCCAGACCATGCAGCTGTATACAGACTTTCCACATAGAGGGAGTGGGACAATCATGCAAATGAAGCTGTCGAATATCCGAGAGAAGAACTGCCCCACGGAACTGAGCTCCCCGGGAATGAATGGGTAACACTGAACAACAGAGCACGGGCAAAAATTGGGAGAACAGCTGGAAGCATGAAAAAGTGGGGGCTGGCTGAGACTAGATTGTGTACATGTGGATGCCCAGAGCAGACGATGGAGCACATCCTTAGAGAAAGCGAGGATGAGCCCAGCTGCACTGACCATGACCTAATGGTTGCTCCACAAATTCTGTGGAGTGAGTTCGGTGTTGGAGCGACAAAATATGATGATGATGATTTTCTAGTCTAAATATATGCTGATCCTCAAAAGAATATCGACCATCCTCGCTCTTTTACGCCCTCTTATCATAAGAATACGCCTATGCATTCTGCTACTAAGATAATTATAGCACACTATGATTTAATAACATAAATAAATAAATAGAATTCCCTTTACTCATCCCATAGGGGAAATTTGTCTCTAGGGTCTATTCCGAGGGAAGACAGGACTAACCAAGGCGTTAGCCGCAGTGCAGCGCCGCTAATTGAGCTGAGGCGAGGTGACTTGCCCAAGGCCACACAGCGCAGCGGCGGGTGATCTAACTGGGTGCCTTTCGGATACGAAGCAAAGACCGTACCGCTGAGCCATGCTGCCCCCAATATGCATTAATATGTAACCTATTCATTGTTTAATCACTCTTCGGAAGATTAGTTTCACACTTCCATTGAGTTTGGAACCGGATGAAATAAGGTTGTGACGTCACGATTTCAGCTTCACGTTAGTATCATTATTATTTATCGAACTGTAACTACCCTACCCTGGAAAAACTCGTATTTAAAAACGTGTCGAAGTCCATGTTTGAAAGTTTTCGGCTAGATGAGGATCATTTAATTCGATTGATATTTGAAGGACGAGTTTTCTGGTCAAATTTTTAAATATATTTTTTTTCCCAGAGTACGGTTATACAGATAAAAAACTAACCTTGAACAGTCATCGTAATTGTATGGGAGGCGTTAAACTCTTCAGGGTATATCCCATTCACTCCGCTACAGGTTACATTATATCTAGAAGCATTTCCCGCCGTCCAGTTGCCACAATGATATACAAGTGGTCCCATATTAGCTGGTATTTCCGCACATTGAGCATTGAAGACTTGGCGACCATTATCATTGATATCAGTTATGAATACAGAGACATTTGTTTTGTCATGGGGAGCATCTCCATAAATATTGAAACAAGTCAATGGTACGGTATCAGACTGTAACACAGTGGAAGAGTTCACAATTGCTTTCATCTCTGTGGGCCCGTCTGGAAAGAAACATTCGTAAGAAAGTTATAATAACGAGATTTAAAGAGAAATGGAGAAAATTTGAGAGAAATAGAGAGACATTGAGAGAAATGGGGAGTAGTGGAAGGAAATGGGGAAAAAGAGAGGCAACAGAAGCCAAAGAAGAGTGATTTTTTGTTTTCTATTGATGAGAATGGATGTTCTGAGCGTTCCAATCAGAATACTTCCTGTTTCTTTAGTCCCTTCCGTCCCCTTGACTATTTATTTCCTGTCAACTGGCGAACGCTCCTTAATTCCATAGGTACTCTTGTACATGCAAAACAGACTAATATGTAAGTTCCACAGTTACTGAGTAATTATCACAATATTTTGACACATGAATGGAGAAATAATGCACAACCTGACAATACCATGATTTTTTTTCAATCGTCTGTATAAATCTTTCTCGTCTTTTGGTCTATTATAATTATTAACTGTTTAGATTTGTTAGTTGGAAATTCTTTTTTATTGTATGGGTGGTATTGGCAATTGCTTGAAAATAGAAATTTGAACTTTGATTTTAATTAAAATTGTGAGTGATGCGCAGGATTTTTGATCTGTTTGTTTCGTGTGACAGGAGAATTAGTACTTAGGTTAGCTATGGGTTGTTGGGCTACGGTCATCGGTGGTTATCAGGGTTGTAATTTATTCTGTCGACCAGTTTTAATTGTTTGTTTTGTTTTTGAAGGGTTTTACATGGTTTGCAAGACATTTAGATCATATCAGCGCCAGTAAAAAGGAAGAAAATTGGATAGTATAACAGAATTACAATTAAAGCACCATAGGAAAAAAAATAAGACAAAGGGGAATGGTACAAATAGGGAATAGGTGTAGATTCCAAGAGAATACCATCATTGTGCATAGTTTGAGATCACCTAAAAGCCTCATCCAGACACGAACACAGGATCTCACTAAGAGGACTACACTCAAATGCGTACATTATGAATTCAAAATAACAAATATAATAATACATGACAGACAGATGATTTACTAGGAAAAAATCTCCCAATACAATAACTATACATTTGACTGTTTCCCTCCCAGCCAAGGACTCCGGGAAAGACAAAGACAGAGGGCAAAATTGTAAAACAGCGATAGGGGGATAGAAAATACAGTAAGTGCCTCTCTGCCCACTATGGGAGGTCAGGAATCCCACCCAGCCAGTTTTAATAAAATATACCATAATTGGCTTAATTTTCAAAAGTGTATGCACTGAATGTTAACACTATCAGACAATAGTACAAAGGGCATCCATGTCAGATGCTTGCTAGGCATAGCAACAAGACATGTTTTTTTGTTGTTGTTTGATTTTTTTAAAAGGGTTTTACAGCGCTTGTGACACATTTAGGTTATATTCAACGCCGTTATAATGACAGAAAATGGGACATGATCGAGAAATGGGAAGATAAATGGAATCGGTAAGAATAGGAAACAGATGTTTAGCACGCTATCAGACGATTTTCCTGCAGGTGGTAAGGAGAGGGTTAATACCCATGCAATTAGATAGTAAAAACATAATCCAGCAGTAATTGTTTTTGTTTGTCTTCAAGGGTTTTACGGCGCTTGGGACACATTTAATTTAGGCCATTTCAGCGTCAGTAAAAGAGTAGAACACGGGAAAGTATAAAAGTTATATATTTATAATTAAAAGCACACGAGAAAGCTAAGACAAAGGTAAATTTGGGACAGATAGGAAACCGATGTAGATTCCAAGAGCATTCTGACATTGTGCAAAGTTTGAGATCACCTAAAAGGCTCATCCTGACGCAAGCACTAGTCCCCAATAAGAGGAATACGCTCAAATGTTTACAGATCATTTGTTCAACAATGTAATATTTCCCAGGGGAGCGAAGTGGCCGAGTAAGGCATTACACTGTGACCAGGAAGATCTGGGGTTCGAGCCCGGCTTCAGACACTTTTATTTTTGTCCGTGGGCAAGATTATTAACCCCCAATGTTCTCAATTGGACAACATGGGTGATTCCTGTTGACATCAGGCATCTTCTTTGATGACTTATCTATATTCCTTCGTGGAATGGCTAGGCGACGATATCTTATGATGTCGTGGCGAAAGGGCATAATTTATTTTTTTATTCAACAAAACAATAAGACACTCTACATAACAGAGAGATGATTTACAAGGAAAAAAAGAAATATCTCCGAAAACTATAATTATACATTCAAATGTTTCCCTCTCAGCCAAGGACTCCAGCCAAAACTAAGTAATTTCCTTCCAAGACAAACATAGAAAACAATTGGAAAACAAATGCAATGGTATGGAAGACACAATAATAATATGTGTGGCTATGTGGTCTAATGATATGGCACTCGCTTTGGATCGGAAGGCTCTGGGTTCGAGCCTTGCTCGGGGAGGGGAATAGTTCGGTCCTTGAAAAGGCCTCCTCACTCAAATTTTCTCACCGTACCCATGTGTAAAATGAGTATCAGGCCGTTAACAGCGTTGCTCTGTCCTAAAACAATCGAATATGGCCTAACACGTTTCATGTCTCGTCCTACATGTTAAGTGTTGCTGTTGGCTTAGGACCCCTTATAAAGCGCTTTGAGTACGTTTAGTGGATATTGCGCTTTATAAAACAGCTCAGTTTTTTAAAATATTTTTTCATACACACATTTTCAGACCTCACGCCAGTGCCTGTTCTCGCCTCTTTTGTCACTTTAATACACATGTAATTAGATGGCAATGCTTGGAGTGGATATTACGCTATGTAAAAAAAACAACAAAAAAACTCTCATCTTTTTATTTTTTTTTTGTTTTTTGTTTTTTTTTGCAATAAGTACCTATCTGCCCACTATGGGATGCCAAAAAAACCGATCCAGAATGATTAGCTTAAAAAAAAACAAAAAAACAAAAACAATATTACTTACACGCATAATGAAAGGTGATGGAGCTGTTGGTCACTTCACTGTCGTCAAAGTACAGCACAGCGACGCACGTCCGTTTGAGAGTTGAGGTAAATTCTGTTGAGTCAAGAATTTTAACAAAGTTTTCATTTTGCGAGGCAGATCAAAATAATAATAATAATAATAATAATAATAATAATAATAATAATAATAATAATAATAATAATAATAATAATATGATGATGATGATGATGATGATGATGATGATGATGATGATGATGATGATGATGATGATGAAGATGATGATGATGATAATAAAAATAATTAATAATAATAATAATAATTAATGATAATAATAACAATAATAATAATAATAATAATAATAATAATAATAATAATAATAATAATAAAATAATAATAATAATAATAATAATAATAATAATAATAATAATAATAATAAATGATAATAATAATAATAAAATAATAATAATAATAATAATAATAATAATAATAATAATAATAATAATAATAATAATAATAATAATAATAATAATAATAATGATAATAATAATAATAATAATAATAATAATAATAATAATAATAATAATAATAATAATAATAATAATAATAATAATAATAACATTGAATTTCAATATGTGGTCTAGTGATATGACACTCGCTTTCGGATCGGAAGGCCCTGGGTTTGATGCATAGTTGAGTCCTTGGAAAAGGCTCTTTACTCAAATTCTCTCACCGTGCTCCGCTGTAAAAATGAGTATCGGGCCGTTAACAGCGTTGTCTCTGTCCGAAAAAAATTACAATACCGCCTGCAGGCGTTAAATGTTGCTGTTGGCCAGGAACACTTTGAAAAGCGCTTTGAGCACATTAAGTGGATATTATGCTATATAAAAGCTAAATTAAAAAGCTTAATTAATTAATAATATATGTCTAAATTGATAACTAATAAAGTGTTATATTTCCCTGTATCCTATCGTTACAAACGTCGATGATTGGACATAGATTTTATCATGGTGCTATAGAACAACTATTGTGAATAAAGACGCTCTATCCGAAAAGCCAAAGTCCGTTTTTTAGGCCCGTCAAGGAGTCCCTCAATTGAGAGGGTCAAGGATAGGGAATGAGATTAGCGGAAGAGTAGCGTCCCTTGATTGGACGTCACCCATCGTCTGTGACGTCATCGGCGGAAAGGTTATTAGAGAGATAACGTCATGTTGGTTGTGCGCATGCGTCTCTCGTCCTCGCAGCGAGTATCGTAAAAGGCGACTAATGGTGTGTGATTCCCCCATCTTTGAGTCACCTAGCCCTCCAGGTTGGGGGTTGGCGAAGGGTTAACACCCCTTTCCGTAAAACTCAAACCGTTTCAGAAACGCAGACAAACCTTATCCTTTTTTTTAGCTTGGGCGACCGAAGAGTTTGATATACAGAGAAGTGATAAGACATGGAATGAGATAAAAAAAAAGTTAGCCCAGGATAGAGAAGGATAGAAACTGTTTGTCTGTGGCCTATACCCTGACCCAGGGTGAAAAAGGCAATGATAATGATGATGATGATGAAGGGACTTACAACGTTCCAAATTGATAGCCTTTTTCAAAACGAAAGAAAAAAGTACTCACACCAGGACCCAAGTCACGAAATGTTTGATTGTTTTTTAAGGGTTTTTACGGCGCTTGCAACACATTAAGGTTATATCAGTGCCAGTAAAAAGGAAGAAAATGGGTTAATCAAAAGTTCTAGAATTGCAATTAAAGCACCAAAGAAAAGTTATGACGAGGGGGAATTGGTTCAAATAGGAACCAGATGTAGATTCCAAGAGCTCGCTATCAAAGTGCTTAGTTTGAGATCACTAAAAGTCTCATCCAGACACAAGCACAGGTCCCCACTAGGATGATTACACTCAAATGTTTTACAAAACATATACAATATAAAGAAAACATAATATAGTGCATAACAGAGAGATGGTTTACAAAGAAAAAATATAATCTCCCAAAACAAACTATACATTTGACTGTTTCCCTCTCAGCCATGGCATCCGACCAGGACAAGGACAAAACCAAGTAATCTCATTCCAAGACAAAGACGGAAAGCAAGTTGGAAAAAAGATATATAGGGGGTAGAAGACACAGTAAGTACCACCCTGCCCACTATGGGAGGCCAGTAACCCCACACAGAAGCCACGAATTAATGCTCATCTCAATTTTTTTTTTTCCAAAGCACCATTCGAATCTGGAATTCTCTGCCCGAAAAATCCAAAAAATTAATGGCCAAATTGTATTGGACAATATATATTCATGGGAAACAACCCGGTATGTATAATCATTGCTTTGACCTTATCATCACATTTTTTTGGTTTTTTCCCTTTGAGCATCAGGAATACGGTGACTATAGGGAATGAGATTAGTGGAAGAGTAGCGTCCCTTGATTGGATATCACCGGCGGAGAAGTTATTAGAGAGAGAACGTCAATATGGTTTTGCGCATGCGTCTCTCGTCCTCGCTTCTGGTGAAAGCGGCATGAGACACTTCACCGAAAGCGAGGACGAGAGAGACGCATGCGCAAAACCATCATGATGTTCTCTCTGTAAGGTGACGTCCAATCAAGGGACGCTACTCTTCCGCTAATCTCATTCCCTATTGCTATAACTGCTCTGAGTTGTCACCAATGGAGAATAAATCATCGCGCTCTTTACCCGTTTGTCGAGCATTACTTATTTCCTGAACCC
>NC_088373.1:26547938-26552938 GCF_034508935.2 Berghia stephanieae | reverse complement strand
GTTTTGTTTTTTTTATGTTTTTTTTTACTATCCATGTCCATGAGTGAACGGCTATGCGGTCTAGTGGTATGATGCTCGCTTTCGGATCGGAAGGTCCTGGGTTCGAGCCTCGCTCGGCGCATAGTTGAGTCCTTGGAAAAGACTCTTTACTCATATTCTCTCACCATATTCTGGTGTAATATGAGTACCTGGACGTTTACAGCCTTGCCTCTGTCCGAAAAAATTGGAACATCGCTTAATAGGCGTCATGTCCCGTCCAAAATGTTAAATGTTACTGTTGGCCAGGGACCCCTTGTAAAGCGCTTTGAGTACATTTAGTGGATATTGCGCTATATGATAGCTCAATGAGTAATTTTTACAAAACTGTATTAATCAGACTATGGATAGAATGAAGTTGACGTCACTCAGGCCTTTGTTATTGCTTTTTGTCATCCTCGTCTATGAGTAATTCTCATTAAACTGGATTAACGTATAAACGTTCAAGGTTACATACAGTTTTGTGTGTTGGTCCTAATACTTCCGGATGGCAATGTTGTGAGTTTCTTAGCCAAGCGCACGCTACTAGATTGTGTGCGCCGGGCTAAGAAACTCACAACATTGCCATCCGGAAATATAACGGACCAACACACAAAACTCTGTGTAACCATGAACTTTTATAATAGTCTGGTTAAGTGAGAATTACTCATAATCATGGAGGACAAAATACAATAACAATGGCCCGAGTAACGTCAACTTCATTCTATCTATAAACACTCAAGATCACACATAGATTTGTGTGTTGGTCCGTTATATTTCCTGATGGCAATGTTGTGAATTTCTTTGCCAAGCTCAGACAATCTATAGATAGTATGCGCTTGGATAAGAAGCTCAAAATATTGCCATCCGGAAGTATAACGGACCATTACACAAAACTATGTGCAACCTTGAATGTTTATAGTCTGGTTAATACATTTTAGTGAGAACTACTCATAAACGTGGATGGCAAAAAACAATAACAAAGACCAGAATGACGTCATCTTCATACTATCAATTGAGAGCTTCATGATACAGCAAAATCTCTAACCAAACTTGAATGTATAAGAAATATATATGGAGAATACCGGAGAGAAAAAAAAATGTTTTGTTTTGTTTGTTTTTAAGGGTTTTACGGCGCTTGCAACAAATTTAGGTTATATCAGCGCCAGTAAAAAGGAAGAAAATGCGATAGTAAAAAGTTCTAGAATTACAATTAAAGCAGCCAAGAGAACAAATTCAGATGTCGATTCCAAGAGCATACCACCCATGTACTTAGTTTGAGATCACCTATAAGTCTCATCCGGACACAAGCACGAAATCCAACAAAGATGAATACACTCAAATGCTTAAATTATACATTTAAAATAACAAATATAATAATACATAACAGAGAGGTGATTTACAAGGAAAAAATATCATCTCCCAAAACAACAACTATACACTTGACTGTTTCCCTCCAGCAAGGACTCCGGCCAGTGCCAGGACAAAACCAAGTAATCTCATTCCAAGACAAAGACAGAAAGCATGTTGGAAAATAGATATAAGGGGATAGATGACACAGTATGTACCTCCCTGACCACTATGGGAGGTCAAGAACCCCACCCAGGAAGAAAACAATCTTGGATTAGTTGTGACTGCCCTCTTTTGACTGATATCACAATATGGGGTTCGAACTTCCCTTTATAAATGGGGCGATCTATATTCGTGATTTAGTCCAACCTAGTCATCGATCACATGATTTGTTGCTGTACAACGATTGGACATTTCTCAATAAATTAAAACACGTTGCTGTGTTTATGAAGTTGTAAACAAACCCATGAAATACTAAGGAAAGAGTGAAAATGGAGAGGTTTCGTTTTGGAACAAAACAGGCAATACAAACTATACCATGTATTTTTGTTGTATTTGTACTGCTATATGTTGCATCAGTTTAAATTTTATTTGTTTTCCGCGTTTATTTGTGTACTGTTGTGCTGACGAAGGGTTTGTACCCGAAACGTCCATTGTTTGTTTTGTTCCCATACGTAGCCTCTCCATTTTCACTCTTTCGTTAGTATTTCACGATCACTGGCTTCAGGCAGCCCGTACCGTTTTAAAAATACCCGTGTCAATGGTGGTGTTAAATATTTCAAAAGCTGTGAACACTTTTTACTATATAGCTCACTTTGAACACATTTTGCAACGTGACCCAGGGTTGCCAGATTAATTTCAGGCATTCTGCCAACTGGATTTAATAAATCTGCCAAATGTCACAAAAATCTGCCAAACCGTACTATTTATAGTACCCCCTTTAAAAACTCAGTTTTGTTAAACAAAAAATTCTCAAGGCCGATGTCATAATTTTTTTTTTCATTTCCCAAGTTTAAAAAAATCACTAATACATAAAAATTGCCATTGAAAACGTGGAGTAGACCTATTCATTCATCCCTAGGCCTCGGAAAATAAAATCTGCCAAATATCTGCCAAACTGCCAAACCGATTTTTCTCTGCCAGACGACTTCAAATTCTGCCAAAAAAAGGACATTTGGCAGAAAATCTGCCAAATTGGCAACTCTGATGTGACCAATTAATTACATCGAGCAGATGGAAAGTTAATATAAATCATCCCACCCCCCCCCCCCCCCCATTGAACAGCTTTCAAAGACTACACCATCACAACTCTTTACTGGTTGTAGTTTTCCCGCTTTGAGCACATAATTTAGTGGAAATTGCGCTATATATATAGATATATGCTCAATCATCAATCATAGAGAAGAAACTCCTCACCTGTTGTCCTGGTGAAATTTAATCTTGCCTCGGGAAAACCGGAAGTAAGAATTTCTGATGGGGTATCTGTGTCGACCCATCGGACAGATGTTTGTGTTAGGGCACTGTTCAAAACTCGGCAGGTACATTGGAGAGGTTCGTCTGAACCCCCGGCCTCAACCCACGCCGTATTCTTGAAGTTCAATCTGCTGTGTATTGGACACGAGGCAAGTTCCGATGCTGGCTCTGGGATTCGGATATAGGGATTGAGATTATCAGAAGAGTAGCGTCCCTTGATTGGACGTCACCGGCGGAGAAGTTATTTGTAAACAAACCATCTTTTATTTTTAATTTGTAGTCTACATCATATTTTGGTAACATTTCATAATGGAGAAAACTAAAGAAATGATCTAGACTACATTGATTAGGATATGCATTTTTGTACAGAAATATGAATAATAAATTTTGTATTTGGAGCGGCTTGGCTTGTAGTTTGTTTGTTTACAAATAACTTCTCCACCGGTGACGTCAAATCAAGGGACGCTACTCTTCCGCTAATCTCATTCCTATTAGAAGGGTATATGGATGTGATAGGAGAAGTGTTGACGATGCTAATAGATGTTGGTGATGAGAAGGATAAGGATGAGGTAGATGATGATGATGATGATGATGATGATGAGAAGGGTGAGGATGATGACGATGATGATGATGATGATGAGGAGGAGGAGGAGGAGGATGGGGAGGAGGATTATAACGGTGATAATGACAACGACGGCGACGGTAATAATAATAATAATAATAATAATAATAATAATAATAATAATAATAATAATAGTAATAATGATGATGATGATGATGATGATGATGATGATGATGATGATGATGATGATGATGATGATTATGATGATATGATGATGATGATAGTAATAATAATAATAATAATAATAATAATAATAATAATAATAATAATAATAGTAATAATAATGATGATGATGATGATGATGATGATGATGATGATGATGATGATGATGACGATGCCGATAATCATTATGATGACGATGACTTCAATAAAGACTCACCAGCGGCGTCACATTGGTCCAACTGTACCAGCACCACTATAATGAGAATCAGATATGATCTGGTAACAAACCCCATGGTGTAATGTAGCATTTCTGTAAAAAGATCAAAATAATGTTCTATTTATCATAACCGGGTAATCCCATTAAATGGGCTAACCAACGAGTACTTATTTGAATGTCTGATAACGACCCAAAATAATAATAATCTCATTGTTCTAATGGAAATATTCTCAGGGCTAACCCACACCGGAGACTGACTCCGACGACACGGCCCTGTCGCTCTCTACCGTCTTCCGGATAAAGACATAGGGCACGGACAAAATACTAAGAATAAAGAGAAGAGCCGCTAGACCTACCCATACCAAGCGCGAAAGTAGCAATGACTATGAAAAATGTGTTTTTTTTCTCATTTTGAGGAAAATATTTGTCTAAAATCAAAGCCCTATCTCCACTGAGTAAAAATGTTTTTGAATTTTGAAAATCCATTCATAAATAAACAAGTTATGCAGTTTCAAAGGTGTTATTTATTTGGATGACCCGCAAAGAGGAAAAAAACGCGAAAATATGGGACGCTTTTTCGGCATTTTTTTCGACCTTTGGTTGTATCTTGCGTAATAAGTGGATTAAAATATTGAAACTTGAAGAGCAAGTTAGGATGGTGTTTTGTAAAATACGGGAAAAGTACTCGTCATATTCATATGAAATTTTACAACCAAAAAGAAGAAATGTTCATGTATTACCTTGTCAGCGACAAAACCCACACCCGGTAGTTTTAGAAATATTTTACTCCAAAGAGTAAAAATCTATTTTTAACGGTCTTCTGGTAATTGTACGAGCTTTGTCGCTTGACATAATCTAAAATGACCTTTTTTCTAACTGTGTGTCAACTTTCAGTCATATTCATCGATAAACAGCGTCGTAATTAATTTTTTAAAATAGCATATACGAAACGGTTTCGTCCCATATTTTGACGCGAAATCGGGCACTTCGTGAGCGAAAAAGAGGCCCAAAGATTTGTGCGGGATAGTCATTGCTACACGAAAGAAAAAAAAGCGGCAGATGACGCAGGGTGCTTGGTATAGGTAGGTCAGCGGCTCTTCTCTTTATTCTTATTATATTGTCAGTGCCTGACGTCTTTATCCGGAAGACGGCAGAGGACGG
>NC_088373.1:26530433-26537933 GCF_034508935.2 Berghia stephanieae | reverse complement strand
ATTTTGACTCAAGGCATTAAAATTTTGGCATGTTTGATATAATTCTTTTTGGCTTTATCCCCCTACAATGTTAGCTGTTGTGCGCATGAATACATCTTTTACAATGATTTAATGTTTATTATTCTGTTATTTTTATGTTGATTACATTAAATTATGTTATATTAACTTTAAAGCTGATTTATCAAACGAATGATTTTGTACCCAGTAACCTTTAATTGACCACTTCTCAAAAGCAGGGTTCAGAGAAGGGAAGTCATGTAGTGACCACATATTTACCCTATGACAAATTTTGGAGCCAAGCATTCAATGGAACAGCCCCCTCTACACCATTTGAGTCGATTTTGATAAAGCCTTTGACAGCTTACACAGAGAGTTCCTGTGGAAAATACTCCGCCATTATGGTATACCGATGAAGATAGTCAACTTAATAAAAGCAATGTACAGCAACTACCAATGCCAAGTGATCTGTGGTAACAATTTAACAGACAGCATTAATGTAGCAACTGGTGTAAAACAAGACTGCATACTCTCCCCGCTTCTGTTTATCCTGACTGACTCATGAAAAATACAATTGATGGAAAGAAGAGAGGCATTCGCTGGACACTGACATCCTTTCTGGAAGAAATAGACTACGCAGATGATATCGCGTTAGTTTCCACTACACACAGAGACGCTTCAGAGAAACTAAACAAACTACACAAGAAAACCTCGAAAATTGGACTGAAAATAAATTTTGATAAGACTGTGCACATTAGGGTGAATCCAACACATTACAGTGACATTAGGATAGATGAACATATAATTGAAGAGGTAACAGATTTCTCCTACCTCGGATCCAAAATAACAGACGACGGAAATACAGAACACGATATCAAGCACAGAATTCAAAAGGCAAACCAGGCTTTCGGCATGCTGAAAAACTTTTGGAAATCAAAGAAAATTATGAGAAAGACAAAGCTAAAAATATACAAAAGCAATGTTTTAAGTGTGCTGCTTTATGGAAATGAAAGCTGGAAAATGACATCCTCCTTAATACTAAAACTAGAAGCCTTTCAGAACAAATGTCTGAAAAGAGTTTTTAATTTATTTTGGCCTACAAAAATAAAAACAGTGGATCTATTAAAGAAAGCTGACTGCACTAGCATTGAAAGCCAAATAAAAAGAAGATAGCGTTGACTGGGTCATGTGGCCAGAATGGAAAAAGGGTCATTTCCCAAGACAGCCCTGTACTGGATAGCAGATGGGAAGAGAAAGCGGGGAAGACCCAAAGAAACCTGGCGAAGGACCATGGAGAAAGAATTAAAGGAGGCAGGCCTGTCCTGGAATACAGCCACCGCAGAAGCAGCCGATCGCAAAAAAATGGAGATGTCTGGTGAATGCCCTATGTGCCTCAAGGCCCGAAGAGGATTAAGTAAGTACCTTTAATTGAACACACCTCAAAAGTTAGTGAAGATATTGACGAAATTAATAGACCATTAAGTCAATTTTTTTTAGGACATCATCCAATTTTAAGAAAACAAACAATGTATTGTAGAGCATGTTTTACTTTAAAAAATTATGTATGGCAAGAACTTACTGCTATTATCACTGTCTGAGTGATAAAAAATATCTATTATTTTTGTGTTAGCTGGGTCTGAGAGTTTTGGAGAAAATCCTGACAATGGATGGTAAGGAAAGAGTTAAAGAGCTATAATAAGTGTTGTTGTTGTTATCATTATTATTATTATTATTAGTATTATTATTATTATTATTATTATTATTATTATTATTATTATTATTATTATTATTATTATTATTATTATTATTATTATTATTATCAGTATCACTATCATTATATATATATATATATATATATATATATATATATATATATATATGCGGAGAAATAAATGTTATTAGGAACAGACAGTCGTATATTCTATATAATACACAACTGTATTGTGTAAATCAACATAGATACGAATCTCTTGAGTCATCAACGATCAAAATAGATCCGGTAATGATGTCTGTGAATAGTTGAATCCTTGAAAAAAAAAGATTTTTACTCAATCATATTCTCTCACCGTACTTATGAGTAAAATAAGTATCTGGCCGTTAACATCGTCGTATCATCCATTGATGTTATAGATTGACTGAAGTTGACGTCACTCGGGTCTTTGTTACTGTTCTTTGCCATCCGCGTTTATGAGTTATTCTCACTTAACTGCATTGTTCAGACTATAAACGTTCATGGTTACACAGAATTTTGTGTGTTGGTCCGATTTACTTCCGGGTGGCAATGTTGTGAGCTTCTAAGCCAAGCGCATACAATCTATACGTTTAGTTGATAAACTTATAGATAGAATGAAGTTGACGTCACTCAGGTCTTTGATATTATTTTTTGCCATGAATCATTCATCTAAACTACGCCACTACCACATCATCTCATCCATCTGTGGGGTTTCATTCATCCTGTTTTCTTGATAAAGGGGAAACCCGGAGCGTTCATTTGATCTGGTTTTTTGTAATTAAATTGAAGCTTACATTCAATTTCACATTATTATTTTATTTCCAGAGTAAGGCAGTAAACTGGTTAATAGAAACAACAAGGACTGGCGCGGGGTGGGTGGGGGGGGGGGGGGGGGGGGGGGGGCGGAGATAATGACAATCAACACTGTTGAATCGATAAGAGAATTGAACTGATTTCTTTGGCAGGTTAATTCGAAATAATTTGGGATTGGCAAAATGTTGCACCCATTGGCTTTTCATAATCAATAAATATTTTCAAAACTTTTGTAATTGTATTATGGAGTGAAAGGAATTGTTCACTGAATTTCAGAACAATTCTAAGCAGCGAAGATACCAAATAAATAATATGATCGACTGCTAATGCCGGCGTGTATTTAATTACAGGTCTGTTAACCAAAATTGTTTTGGTTCCATTATCGTAATTATAAAAAATACTCTCAAACCAAATTGTTTTGGTTCCATTGTCGTAATTATAAAAAATACTCTCAAACCAAATTGTTATGGTTCCATTGCCGAAATTATTAAAAAAAATACTCTCAAACCAAATTGTTATGGTTCCATTGCCGAAATTATAAAAAAAAATACTCTCAAACCAAATTGTTATGGTTCCATTGCCGAAATTATAAAAAAAATACTCTCAAACCAAATTTTTATGGTTCCATTGCCGAAATTATAAAAAAAAATACTCTCAAACCAAATTGTTATGGTTCCATTGTCGAAATTATTAAAAAAAAATACTCTCAAACCAATTTGTTTTGGTTCCATTTTCGAAATTATAAAAAAAATACTCTCAAACCAAATTGTTATGTTTCCATTGCCGAAATTATAAAAAAATACTCTCAAACCAAATTGTTATGGTTCCATTGCCGAAATTATAAAAAAAATACTCTCAAACCAAATTGTTATGGTTCCATTGCCGAAATTATAAAAAAAAATACTCTCAAACCAAATTGTTATGGTTCCATTGTCGAAATTATAAAGAAAAATACTCTCAAACCAAATTGTTATGGTTCCATTGTCGAAATTATAAAAAAAAATACTCTCAAACCAAATTGTTATGGTTCCATTGTCGAAATTATAAAAAAAAATACTCTCAAACCATAAGATTAGACCCATAATGCGAAAATTAATAATAACGAATGAAGGACAATGGAAAGGCGTCAGACGGAACAAAACAGTAGGACAATTGACGTTTCGGGTACATACCCTTCGTCAGCACAACGATAAACAAATGAACGTGGAATATAAATAAAATAAAATGGAGTATAGATAGAATGAAGTTAACGTCATTCATGTCTTTGTTATTGTTTTTTGCCATCCGCGTTTATGATTAATTCTCACTAAACTATATTAACTAGACTAAAAACGTTCATGGTTCCACACAGTTTTGTGTGTTGTCCGTTATAATTCAGGAGGGTAATGTCGTGATCTTCTTAGCCGAGCGCATACTATCTATAACTTGTATCCTCTGTACTCAATGGTGGTTGGAGTGTGAATGAAACGTTAGCGTGGAGTGGGTTAATGAGGAGGGAGTCCCTGTGAGTTATACTTCATATGTTTCTCTTTGTGCTGACGAAGGGTTTGTATACGAAACTAAATTTGACATGTCTTATCATAATATGAACTTTAACGTGACGTTTTGGGCATTTGGTTCATTTCGACATATTACCGTTTTGAGACTATGGGTCACAATTATATGAATCATTATATAAATGTTTTAGATTAGGTTAAGTCGCGCCCAAATCTGTAGCTCAAAGTCTAACAGCTCTAACTGCAGATTAGTTCAATTAAACTCTCCATTGTTTGAGAGACTCAATTATTTGACGTCTTTCGATCTGTTTGATGTCACTACATGTGTAATGTAAATGTTGCTGCTCGAAGCTTGAAGAAATAAATAACAATGTGAAATTGAATGTAAGCTTCAATTTGATATACGGAAACAGATAAAATAGACGTTTCGGGTTATCCCTTTATCAACAAAACAGGATGAATGAAACACGACAGACGAATGAGATAATGTGGTAGTGGCGTTGTTAAACAAAACCATTGATGGGCAGGAAACAGAATGTTCCTTTGTAAGGAAGCTCAGCACAAGTCATGGGTATGTTTACAACTTTCATGAACAAATCAGCGTGTTTACATTTATTGAGAAATGTCCAATTGAAGTCAATAGTCTGATGTCACGTCGCCCAGCAATGGCGGCCATCGTGGTTCTAAACAAAGAAAATCAGTACTTTTTTATTATTCTTCATGCTGGCTAGAACTTTTCATATGTCATATGATCAGAATGTACAAAAGTCAAAACATGATCATATTTATAATGTTTTTCTACTCTGGATACATTTTTTTGCTCGTCGGAGAAATATTTCATAAGGGCGTCCGCCATTGTTCCGATAGTTTAGAGCCAGTGTTACTAAGTTACCATGCGTCATAAGGAAGGAAGTGACGTTACGACCGTTGAAGAGTATTGTTATACCATAATGCTCTGAGCACTTCCTCCTGACATGGAAGAGCGCTCAACAAATATAATATTATATTATTATCATTATACAGCAACACATCATGTGATCGATGACACGGTTGGACGAAAACATGAATAATATAGAACTTTCCCATTGATTTTCCTTTTTCAATACAAACGAACTTTCCTTTATTGGGGCTTTTAAATCAGTATAAATTAAAAGTCATTATTTGAAATGTCCATTATAGTTTTCTCTTTATATTACTCTTCACAAGTTTTTTTGTTTGTTTGTTATTTTTTTGTTTTGTTTTGTTTGGTTTTTTTTTTTGGTTATTGTTTTTTGCCATCCATGCTTATGAGTAGTTCTCACTTAACCAGACTATAAACGTTCAAGGATTGTGTGTTTGTCCGTTGTATTTCCGGATGGCAATGTTGTGAGCTTCTGAGCCAAGCGCATACTGTCTATAGGTAGTTTGAAGTTGACGTCTCTCAGGTCTTTGTTATTGTTTCTTGCCATCCGCATTTATGAGGAATTCTCACTAAACTGTATTAACCAGACTATAAAAGTTTATGGTGACACATAGTTTTGTGTGTTGATCTGTTATACTTCCGGATGGCAATGTTGTGAGTTTATTATCCAATCGCATACTATCTATTGACAGACATTTTTGGTGATAAGTTCTCATTAAATCGCTAAATCAGTCAGACAAAAAACATGCAAGGTGACACACAGTCTTGTGTATTGGTACGGGTATATCCGGCAGCTGGATGTTGTGATAATTTTTGTATAAACACTCAGCATCAATATGTTGACGTCCTTCTGAACAAAGGGCATGGCCTACAGATAGTATGCGCTTGGCTAAGAAGCTCAAAACATTCTATCTATAGATAGAATGCGCTTGGCCAAGGAGTTCACAACATTGCCATCCGGAAGTATAACGGACCAACACACAAACTCTGTGTAACCATGAACTTTTATAGTCTGGTTAATACAGTTTAGTGAGAACAACTCACAAACGCGGATGGCAAAAACAATAACAAAGGCCTGAGTGACGTCATCTGCATACTATCTATAGATAGTTCGAAGATGACGTCACTCAAGCCTTTGTTATTGTTTTTTGCCATCCGCGTTTGTGAGTAATTCTCACTAAACTATATTAACCTTACTATAAACGTTCATGGTTACACACAGTTTTGTGTGTTGGTCAGTTATACTTCCGGATGGCAATGTTATGAGCTTCTTAGCCAAGCGCACACAATCTATAGATAGTTCGAAGATGACGTCACTCAGGTCTTTGTTTTTGTATTTTGCCATCCGCGTTTATGAGTAATGCTCACTGAACTGTATTAACCTGACTATAAACGTTCATGGTTACACACAGTTTTGTGTGTTGGTCCGTTATACTTCCGGATGGCAATGTTATAAACTTCTAAGCCAAGCGCATACTATCTATAGAGTTGTCATTTGTGCTCGAGAAAACAAACGATCCCATTGGTTGAACTATTCTTCCTATGAGTTTTTTGTTTTTTTAACCAACTCATAACATCCGCCAACCGGAAATAACGTGCCAACACACAAAACAGTGTGGAACCTTGAACATAAAAAGTCTGTTCACTTCAGTTTAGTGAGAATAACTGATAAACATGGCTGGCAAAAAAAAAAACAATAACAAAGAACTGAGTGACGTCAACTTCGTTCTATCTATACACATTGACAATCACGAAAACGGAGTGAAAATATCAATCGTTGTTAGTAGTGCTCAACGTACAACCCAATTAGGCCTATTAGGCGATATTACAATATTTCGGACAGAGACAGCGCTGTTTATGGTCAGGTACTCATTTCATCTGAGTACGGTGAGAGATTGCGAATTAAGGGCTTTTTCCAAGGACTCAACCATGCGCCGCTCAGAGCGAGAATCGAACCCAGTACCATCTGATCAGGAGTCGAGTGTCATGCGACTAGACCACATAGCTGCACGACAAGATCGCATATCAAACCAAATATTATTTAAAAGTTATTGACCCTATTGATACTATTGAACTGATGCTGTGCGTTCTGAGAAAAATTCCCACATCTTATGCCCGCCAGGCGTATTGTATCGAATTGTTAGAGGGACTTTGTGAGAACTCGTCGAAAAACAATAGCAAAGAGCCCCGAGACCTCAATTTCATTTACTGTCTATAGATTTGACTCGTTCATGTTTTGTTTTGATCGTAATCAGTGAGCGTGTCGGGGTTTTGTTTTGTTTTGTTTGATTTGGGTTCTTTTTTTTTTTTTTTTTTGTTTCTCCGCTCTTTTTTTTTTTTTTTTTTGTTTCTCCGCTCTTTTTTTTTTCTTTTCTTTTCTATTTAAAAAAATTGTTATGTTTTTTTTTTTGGGTCAATGTGAAATTCTAACAAACGACAATACTTATAATAGTCGAAGCAAACTAAAAAAAAAAAAAGAAAAGAAAAGAAAAAGACTGTCTTCTACGCTGCGAAATCCTCCGGTCATGCATGGCTGATCATGTGTAACACTTTCATTTCAT
>NC_088373.1:26522933-26525433 GCF_034508935.2 Berghia stephanieae | reverse complement strand
TAAACTCAATCAATTGTGTCTATCTTTTATGTCCCGGGTTCCCTCCCCACCGGTGTCCACCTCTTACAGTTCTGGGTTCATTTCCCACTGGTACCCACCCCCCCCCCCCCCCATAGTCTTTGATTCACTCGCCAGATGATGATGATGATGATGATGATGATGATGATGGTGATGATGATGATTATGATGATGATGACGATGATGATGATGATAATAATAATAATAGTAATAGTAATGGTAAGTAGTAGTAGTAGTAGTAGTAGTAGTATAGTAGTAGTAGTATAGTTAGTAGTAGTAGTAGTAGTAGTAGTAGTAGTATGATGATGATAGCTTATATATATATGTGTTATTTATAGAGTGAAGGTAAGTCTACCGGCGTGTCCATAATACTTAAAGCGTGCAGTCGAGTCTATCGCTATTCTTTTGTTCATAAATATATTTTTTAAATCACCAACACAATAAATGCTCAATGCTAGTGGCTTACTGATTGCTGAAGCAAGACTTTCTTCGTTTTATAAAATCCTTTTCATTTAACACCCCCCCCCCCCCCTAGATCCTTTCCATAGTAGTTGTTGAATTCAATGCCAGACTATCGGAATGATGATATTTTCATCAATCCAGATGTCATTGTTTTTATAAAACACAATTGTTGTTGCTGTGAAGTTAGGAGAAATATATGATAATAGTCAAATGGAATTGAAGTTTTAATTTAATGAACAAATACAGATAACGTGGACGTTTCGGGTTTCCCCTTGGTCAACAAAAACAATTGAAAGAAACACTTTCAGAATTGATTCCATATCTATTCATAAAATATACAAATAAAGTAATAGGTCTGTAATTTTGAGATTTGTTTTTATTATCTTTCTTTTTCTAAGGTAATTATATTGGCTAATTTCCAGTCTTGTAGCATTGACCGACTGACAGAGATTTTTGACAGGGGATAGGCTCTTTGTGTTGAGTTGATGAGAAAATATACCTTCGAGAGTAATGCTTTGTGTTATCTTAAGTGATAAATCATGACATAATCTCGGTCAAATATTTTTGTCATTGAACGTGAGTATATAGAAATTACATAATGTACATTGAAAAGTCAATCAATTTAATTGTTTGAAATCTTTGCATGATTTCCTTTGCTCCCATGGTTCAGTGGAAATTAGGTTCTATCGCAATGTACTCGATTAAAGATTTTACGTCCGTGGGAACTGAGTGAAGATTGCTAGTAATAATATCAAATTTCGAAAGTAGGGAGCAGCCATGAGTGTGAGATAAGAATCTGCTGAACAAATCTGTGTGAAAGGTGGACTACTAGACAAATCAAGAAAGCAAAACAGAAGAGAATAAAAAACATCCTAAAAAATCGGTCAACTCCAGTCGATGTTGATGTCTGTGAGGAATGAACCGGGGGCTATGACAGGGTGACACAATTCGGGGGGGGGGAACGGTGGGGGGGGCGGGGGGACGGGGGAGACGAGGGGGGGGGGGAGGGCTGAACATGAGACTCTGGAAGGTGGACACTAATGGAGGGGAGGTGAACCCTGGATTAATGAAGAAGGCAACCTAGTGGAGGGTGAACATGAGGCTGTCTGAGGTTGAGTTGACACCAATGGGGAGTGAACCTGTGACTTTTGGAAGTGGATACCAGTAGGAACGAACCCAGGACACTGAGATGTGAATTTCATGAGTAGTAATGAACTTGAGACTGTGGGAGATGGGAACGACTATGTGGTCTACTGGTATGACACTCGTTTTCGGCTCGGAAGGTCCTGGGTTCAAGCCTCGCGCTCGGCGCATAGTTGAGTCCTTGGAAAAGGCTCTTTACTCACATTCTCTCACCGTACTCATGTGTAAAATGAGTACCTGGCCGTTAACAGCGTTGTCTTTGTCCCAAAAATTGAGCTTTAATAGCGCAATATCCACTAAATGTGCTCAAAGCGCTTTACAAGGGATCCCTGGTCAACAGCAACATTTAACATTTAGGACGGGACATGACGCCTGTTAAGCGAGATTACAATTTTTCGGACAAAGACAACGCTGTTAACGGCCAGGTACTCATTTTACACCTGAGTACGGTGAGAGAATGTGAGTGAAGAGCCTTTTCCAAGGACTCAACTATGCGCCGAGCGCGAGGCTCGAACCCAGGAGCTTCCGATCCGAAAGCGAGTGTCATACCACTAGACCACATAGCCGCAACAATGGGATGGACACAAATGGGGAATGATCAACGGACTATAGAATGGGATACAAGTGGCGTGGGACTGTGAGATGTGGACGCTGATGAGTGACTCCAAGGCTGAGGGAAAAGATACACAGTGGAGATTGATCCCAAAGCTAAGGGGGGTGGTCACAAGTGGGGAGTGAACCTGGGACTGTGGGAAGTGGACACCAATCGGGGGATTGAACCCAGAACTAGGGGAGGTGGGTATAAGTGGGGAGTAAACCTTCGACTATGAAGATTCACACCAGTGGGGAGCGAACCCGAGACCCAGAGAGGTGGAAA
>NC_088373.1:26515229-26517729 GCF_034508935.2 Berghia stephanieae | reverse complement strand
CGTTTTATAAAATCCTTTTCATTTAACACCCCCCCCCCCCCCTAGATCCTTTCCATAGTAGTTGTTGAATTCAATGCCAGACTATCGGAATGATGATATTTTCATCAATCCAGATGTCATTGTTTTTATAAAACACAATTGTTGTTGCTGTGAAGTTAGGAGAAATATATGATAATAGTCAAATGGAATTGAAGTTTTAATTTAATTAACAAATACAGATAACGTGGACGTTTCGGGTTTCCCCTTGGTCAACAAAACACATTGAAAGAAACTCTTTCAGAATTGATTCCATATCTATTCATAAAATATATAAATAAAGTAATAGGTCTGTAATTTTGAGATTTGTTTTTATTATCTTTCTTTTTCTAAGGTAATTATATTGGCTAATTTCCAGTCTTGTAGCATTGACCGACTGACAGAGATTTTTGACAGGGGATAGGCTCTTTGTGTTGAGTTGATGAGAAAATATACCTTCGAGAGTAATGCTTTGTGTTATCTTAAGTGATAAATCATGACATAATCTCGGTCAAATATTTTTGTAATTGAACGTGAGTATATAGAAATTACATAATGTACATTGAAAAGTCAATCAATTTCATTGTTTGAAATCTTTGCATGATTTCCTTTGCTCCCATGGTTCAGTGAAATTAGGTTCTATCGCAATGTACTCGATTAAAGATTTTGCGTCAGTGAACTGAGTAAAGATTGCTAGTAATAATATCAAATTTCGAAAGTAGGGAGCAGCCATGAGTGTCAGATAAGAATCTGCTGAACAAATCTGTGTGAAAGGTGGACTACTAGACAAATCAAGAAAGCAAAACAGAAGAGAATAAAAAACATCCTAAAAAATCGGTCAACTCCAGTCGATGTTGATGTCTGTGAGGAATGAACCGGGGGCTATGACAGGGTGACACAATTCGGGGGGGGGGAACGGTGGGGGGGGCGGGGGGGACGGGGGAGACGAGGGGGGGGGGAGGGCTGAACATGAGACTCTGGAAGGTGGACACTAATGGAGGGGGAGTGAACCCTGGATTAATGAAGAAGGCAACCTAGTGGAGGGTGAACATGAGGCTGTCTGAGGTTGAGTTGACACCAATGGGGAGTGAACCTGTGACTTTTGGAAGTGGATACCAGTAGGGAACGAACCCAGGACACTGAGATGTGGATTTCATGAGTAGGTAATGAACCTGAGACTGTGGGAGATGTGGGAACGACTATGTGGTCTAGTGGTATGACACTTGTTTTCGGCTCGGAAGGTCCTGGGTTCAAGCCTCGCGCTCGGCGCATAGTTGAGTCCTTGGAAAAGGCTCTTTACTCACATTCTCTCACCGTACTCATGTGTAAAATGAGTACCTGGCCGTTAACAGCGTTGTCTTTGTCCCAAAAATTGAGCTTTATATAGCGCAATATCCACTAAATGTGCTCAAAGCGCTTTACAAGGGATCCCTGGTCAACAGCAACATTTAACATTTAGGACGGGACATGACGCCTGTTAAGCGAGATTACAATTTTTCGGACAAAGACAACGCTGTTAACGGCCAGGTACTCATTTTACACCTGAGTACGGTGAGAGAATGTGAGTGAAGAGCCTTTTCCAAGGACTCAACTATGCGCCGAGCGCGAGGCTCGAACCCAGGAGCTTCCGATCCGAAAGCGAGTGTCATACCACTAGACCACATAGCCGCAACAATGGGGATGGACACAAATGGGGAATGATCAACGGACTATAGCATGGGATACAAGTGGCGTGGGACTGTGAGATGTGGACGCTGCTGAGTAACTCCAAGGCTGAGGGAAAAGATACACAGTGGAGATTGATCCCAAAGCTAAGGAGGGTGGTCACAAGTGGGGAGTGAACCTGGGACTGTGGGAAGTGGACATCAATGGGGGATTGAACCCAGAACTAGGGGAGGTGGGTATAAGTGGGGAGTAAACCTTCGACTATGGAAGATTCACACCAGTGGGGAGCGAACCCGAGACCCAGAGAGGTGGAAACCAGTGGAGAGTGAGTGAATCCAGATCTATGAGAGGTGGATACCAATGAATCCGGTACCAGGGGTAGTGAACACAAGTGGGGAATAAACCTGGGACTGTAAGATGTGGACACTACTGGGGGAAAACCAGGAATACGGAAGAAGACATTCAGTGGAGTATGAACCTGAGGCTATCTGAAGCGTACACCAGTGAGAAATCCAACTTCCATAGTCCTGGGCGCGTTACCCGTGCCAATCTCATGTAGTCTAGGGATTACTTTTCACTGGTGTCCATACCCCATGGACGACCTGGGATGAGATAAAAAAGTTAGCTCGGGATAGAGAAGGATGGAAACTGTTTGTCTGTGGCCTATACCCTGACCCAGGGTGAAAAAGGCAATGATGATGATGATGATACCCCATTTAATTTTGTCCATTGGTGTCTGTCTTTTATAGTTGTGTCCACCAATTAGTCGGTGTTCCGGGTTCTCTCCCCACTGATGTATATATTAAGCGTTGCGGTTGGC
>NC_088373.1:26445229-26510229 GCF_034508935.2 Berghia stephanieae | reverse complement strand
AGGAGGAGGAGGAGGAGGAGGAGGAGAAGAAGAAGAAAAAAGACGAAGAAAAGTATTTTGTTTCTTAATTTTTGAAGTTATCATATTTGTTTGTGTAAATTACATTTTACAACCTCCGTCCACTGGCAGCTTGGAATTCATTTCGATAGTAGGTGTCGACAACTTCAGCCCATAAAAAAAATTAATGAGCTACAGGCCAATCGGTGATTGTTGTCGGGCGCTGATTTTCCAGATTTTTTGCAAATCCATAAAGAACATACCACAATCTAAGGCAAGTCGGATGCTGGGGTTTCTGAAAAGGAACATAAACCAATGACCACGAATCATTAAAGCCCAGGGGTACATATCGCTTATCAGGCCAATAATAGAATATGCCAGCGCTCTGTGGGACACCCACACAAAAAAAAGACATAGGGAATGAGATTAGCGGAAGAGTAGCGTCCCTTGGTTGGACGTCACCTTACAGAGAGAACGTCAAAATGGTTTTGCGCATGCGTCTCTCTTTCGCACAACCAACATGACGTTCTCTCTCTAATAACTTTTCCGCTCGTGGCTTCCAATCAAGGGACGCTACTCTTCCGCTAATCTTATTCCCTAAGGACAAGATTGAAATAATACAAAGAGCAGCTGTAAGACTTGCAACCGGATGCCAATCCAGAGACCTGGGTTGTGTCACGTCCTCCATCCAGTCACTTGAATGGAAACCATTGAAACACCGGCACGGTATCCCGTATTGTTACCTTACAAAAAACCATCAACGACCAAAACTTACCAACCATTATCCCAAACTATATAAAATGCAAATGAAATAGGTACGCTACACGTAGATGCAATACATACACAATCTCACAATACATACAACCATTTACAAGAACAGACACATACAAACACAACTTTTTCCCACGAACTATAAATGACTAGAATATTCTGCCACCGGACATAACGGACTTTGAATGTTTGGAAACTTTCAAAACAGTTTTGAATGCACTACACTAGCTCGTCAAAGTAATTTGTGACTGTTCGCCGTTTTAATTGGACCGTACTGTAACTGAAACTGAACATTTACAGCGAGGGCCCGTGAGGCCCTTTTCAAATACAACCCATTGAAGGTTGAAGATTGAGGAGTCTAGATTTACAGCTGGCCACTAGAGCACCAATGTCTTATCCTCAATTAGTTGACGTTGTACATATGTGACCCATCGTCTCAAAACCGTATTATGTCGGAACGAACCAGATGCTTAACAGCCGAATATTAAATGTTAAACTGGTCAAACATATAAATTGTTGGCATTAGCCACCTTAAAATATGGTACTCATTCTCCTCAATAAAACATACAAGTTCAACACAAGTCTGATATTCCTGGCTATAAATTCAATTTTCAACATCTTAACCAACCCGGCTTAATACCGTTTTGAGGCGAAGGGTCACATATGATGTCTTCTAGCTTTGAGTCCAGCAGTTGCAAGTCTTCCTATCATTGTCCATCGTAATGTCGTTTTCCACAGCAATGTCAGAGGCATGACAGAGGAGTTGGTTGTGTATCGAGCCAATGTATGGCTATGTGATCTTGTGGTATGACACTCTCTTTGGGCACTCTCTTTGGGATTGGAAGGTCCTGGATTCGAGCCTCGCTCGGCGCATAGTTGAGTCCTTGGAAAAGGCTCTTTACTCACATTCTCTCATCGTACTCAGGTGTAAAATGAGCACCTGGCCATTAACAGCGTTGTCTCTGTCCGAAAAAATTATAATATCGTCTTACAGGCGTCATGTCTTGTCCGAAATGTAAAATGTTGCTGTTGGACAGGGACCCATTGCAAAGCGCTTTGAGCACGCTTAGTGGATATTGCGCTATATAAAAAGCTCCTTTTTTCTTTTTTAAAGTCAGAAAAGCTACCACGATTTCCAATGATTGTTCGGACAAGTCTCTCTTTAGAGTTCACCAAAGAGTTTATGTCATTTTGTTGTGATGCATTCCACTCTTTTTAACAACTAGTAAAAACCCCGCAATTTCGCGGGGAAAGAACTATTTTCATTCGATATTGCTTGATTAACTTGGTTACGATTAGATGCACACTTTAATCGATGTGCTTGTCGTCGCTGCCATGCTTTATTCGGCATGATTTTAGTTTATCGGTCAGTAGATATCAATATCAATAAGTCACAAGTCTTTACCACGCTTGACTTGGGAGGCCTTCCGAAAGCGCCTACAAAGGGAAACAACTTAAATAATATTCCCTCAACTAACCCCAAGAAAAAGTAAAACCTAGACTACCTTTAACTAACCCTAATAGGAAAATAAACATCCTAGCATTGTGACTAACCCTAATAGAAAAAAAAAACCCTCGGACTGCTTTGCAGTACCTTTCAATACTTGACAAATTAAAATGGCGGCCGAGAATCAAAACAATGGTCAAATTAGGAAATTTTAGACTTTCACAAATCTATCAAGGTTTGTTCTAGAGTTTTTGAAATGCTTCTATATGATGAAAAATTGAATAAATAAACGCCTGACAAAAGATCTACGGTGAAAATACAAATTGAAAGAATACTGGGGATGTAGGAGCTTTCGGAATGTATCCCCTTTACCTAACGTATGTGAGGTCAAATGAAAATCTGAATCAGATGCGAAAAATATCAAGTTTGTTCGGGCTAGAAGCTAGACAGATACAGTTGACAGTTTGCCGACAACGTTTAATAAATATTTCCCAGGGCGATAATTATCACATCGATGGCATAAAAACGACCGTAATATCAGCAGTAATAGTAGTTGACGTTGTTAATCGGTGAAACTTGTTTAAAATTTGTGTAAATCCGAATACCTTCATGTGATAAAGTGAATAATATCACTAGGAATGCCACGATTTGCTGAAAAATGCCAACACACACACACACACACACACACACACACATACACACATGTATACACCACACACAACACACACAAAAACACACACACACACACACAAACATACACGCAATTAGAACATACTACTACATAACAATACTGATCACCGCAAAATCAAAAACACAACGGAAGTAATAATAATACTTGATGTCATAAAAACGCAAACTGACAACTTTTTACAGTGACGAAATTGGTTGATTTTGAGAGTGTTTTAGTGTCGTCGGTACGTATTTTATTATATCTGTGTGACTCAACGAACTTTCAAACTGATTTTAAATAATAAAAGGAAATCAAGTTATCTGTTTATCTATCTGTAAAAAATACATTTCTAATTTTCAAATCTTTCAGTAGAGTTGTGCGCCGTATCATTTTTTTTTTATTGACTCAAATAAGTACAATGTTCACAATGCTATATTTTTTAAAGAAAGGATGTTCTAAAACTCGTGGTGGATTTTGATTGCGCCATATAAAAAAAGCTCAAAGGCTCAATGTCCAGTCATGATTGGGCTTTATTACTATGAGTTGACCAGTCCGCCATTGATCCATCATAAGCCATTTCGTTGTTGAACTTTGCGATAATAGAATAGGAGACAGGTCTAACATTGAAAAGTTGTACAACCTCAGCTTCTGGGCGTTTAGCATTTTAAAAAATGGCCAGGTAGCTAGGCTCTCTCATTGACGCTCAGTTTTGGCGTGTTTTCAAGAGTAAATGCATTGAAATTAAAGTAATTACAAAATGACTTCACAAAGATAATAATAGTGTTTCTTTGTTTGTTTGTTTTTTTGTTTGTTTTTTTTTTGGGGGGGGGGGGTGGGTTGGGTTGTTTTGTTTTTTGTTTTTTTTTTGTTTTTTTTTTTTTGTGTTAGAACACCGGATAACTTTTGAACAATTACAGACAACATCGCACTGTTCATCAGACTGTTCAGTCATCGCACGGTGGTGCGAAAGGGTCCCGTGTCGAGAATTTAAGAACTTCCTTTTCTATAATATTCTCCAAAATATTCTTATATAATTCCTTCTTTGCGTCATTTCCGAAGTAAAAATATCAAGTTTTATTCCAAAAATATTCGCCACCAACACTGTAATTGACAGATTGCAAAATAACTAAGCATGCATGTGGTTTAATAAATGCTCTTGCATGTACCATAAATAATAATGTGAAATTGAATGTAAGCTTCAATTTAATTACAAAAACAGATCAAATGAACGTTTCGGGTTTCCCCTTTATCAACAAAACAGGATGAATGAAACACCACAGATTTCGTGGTGTTTCAATCATCCTGTTTTGTTAATAAAGGGGAAACCCTAAACGTTCATTTGATCTGTTATTGTAATTAAATTGAAGCTTACCTTCAATTTCGCATTATTATTTATTTCTTCGAGCTTCGAGCAGCAACATTTACATTGCATGTTATATAAAATTCTCGACTATAACATAATATAATAAAACAATAATAATTAAGCGTGTAAACAAGTTAAGTTTTTTTTGTTGTTTTTTTTTTTTTTGCACATTTGTAATATAAATCACAAAGATATAGTTATTTCAAATGCTTTTTATTGGGTATTAACTGCAGGGTTATACATTTCACTTTGTAGTTTACAAAAAATATTATTTCAACAACATAAAAGAACAAAATAGAAGAAACGAAATATTGTGTTAAGAAATCAAAATAGTATATTTATAAGTTTCATCTCCCTATAGGGAATGAGATTAGCGGAAGAGTAGCGTCCCCTGATTGGACGTCACCAATCACGTCACGGAAGCCAAGATAAGAGGCACATGCGCACAACCAACATGACGTTCTCTCTCTAATAACTTTTCCTCCGGTGACGTCACAGTCTATGGGTGACGTCCAATCAAGGGACACTACTCTTCCGCTAATCTCATTCCCTATTCTGTATAGTATTTCTTGCCAAAGTCTCCATCTACTTCCTGAATAGTTTCAGATATTCCACAGCCCTCTTCACGACAGAGTGGGTGGCTTCAGCTCGGTCAAAGCAAGTAGGCATCTGATCGATCAGCAATTCACGGAGTACTATCATAAAAATGTCGTTGACAAATGGAACAACCGTTGCGTCACAAATTTCCTCCACTTTCTCGTCTATGCAATCCATGGCGCCATCAAGTAGAGGACACATCACGGATTCAGGGCTTTGGCCGTTCATCATTGCCTGGAATACAGCACTCTGCGCGTCAGCCATCATTCTCTGTTCAACAATAATGAATAAAGAAATAAAGAAAGAAAGAAAGAAATATATATATATATATATATATATATATATATATATATATATATATATATATATATATATATATATATATATATATATATATATATGTAACTAAGGGCACTCAATGTTGTTGTTTTTTTGCCGATACAATTGTTTCTATGTCCTCCATTTCGTCAGTCGGCAATTATCCGTACAAATATATATATATATATATATATATATATATATATATATATATATATATATATATATATATATATATATATATATATATATATATATATATATATATATATATATATATATATATATATATATATATAATGTAAATTTTCACTCACATTTTGTGCCGAGACGACTCGTTTCTGTGTTTTTCCTTGTATCATCTCACATTCATCAGTCGGCAAATCCTATTCTGTCCTGTCGTAGGAAAACTCAAACTAAGTTTGTGTTTCTGTGTAGTGGTGATTAGTTTTGATGTGTTGTGATGTGCTCTTGTTTATATTATGGTGTGGTGTGTGTGTGTGTATGTGTGTTTGTTGTGTGATAGGTGTGTGTGAATGTGTTGGTGGTGTGTGGAATGTGGTGGGGGAGGGGGGGAAGGGGGGAAGGGGGAGGGGGTGGATAATGGGGTCGGGAGGGGGGGGGGGAAGGGGGGGGGGAGGAAAGGGGGGGGGGGGTTATTTGGCCTTTTGCGTTTTGAGCTTGAATTTGTTAGAGTGTCTGCACATTGTCATCAGTTCAGATCTTTTGTTTAAGGTGCTATTGTTTCTGTGGTTGTGTAGTAAAATCTCCAGTTTCTCTGTCAGGCATAAATTGCATTTTCTAGCACCGCATCTGTAGGGGCTGCTTTGCTTGACGACCTCCCAGGTTATTGTTGGTGTTTTTTGTGTGTTTATTTGTTCCCAATAGTGCATTGCTAATTTGGTGCTTTTTGCTTTGCTTTCATGTGTTATGGAGGCTTTGTGGTTGTTGTATCGTGTTTTGAATGGGGGTTCTGTGCTGCCGATGTATTGTGCTGCGGTGTTGTCAGTGGTTATGGTGGCTTTGTAGACTATGGCGCTTTTTTTGGCAGTTTCCTTTAAGGGGGCAATTGTCTTTCTTTCTGCAGTTACAGTTGTCTTTATTTGTATTGGTGTTGTATGCTTGAGATCAAAAGAAAGTATACACATTTTAAATCGACGTTACTTTTGTATCCGTAGACGTAGGCTGATGAGTTGTTTATCATTAGCATTTCTGTGTACCGATAGTCGATGTTTTTGTTTTTGACCTGAAATTCGCTCACCATTAGCCCCTAACTGTGGACAGGAAGTGTGTAGATTAATTATATTTTTTTTTGTCATCCGTGTCTTCTTGAACTATTTTCAAGGCAGGAAAACACAATACAAAATACCATCCATTAATCTACGCGATGCCACGACTTTGTTTCGAAGCTGGACAGTCTGTGACCAATGTTGCAAAGGTGTTTATTAATATCACAAGAAGAACTGCATAGTGGATCGATTTGAAATGACACAAACGGTAAGGGACCGAAAGCGAACTGACAGGCCACGAGTAACAACAAAAGGTGAGGACCGTTTTATACGCAACCTACATCTACGGGATTGTTTTAGGACGGCGACTGAAACTGAGTTCCCAGGTACACGAATTAGTCGACACACTGTTCGTTGCAGACTTAGAGAGCATGACATTATCGCAAACGCCCGTTGATGCGACAACTTCTTAGAGCACATCACCGGTTGGCCCGTCTTCAGTTGGCCCGTACTCATATGCGCTGGACAATGCATGCGTGGTCATTTGTTCTCTTCTCAGATGAATCACGCTTTATGGTTGGAAGAGACGACGGTAGTTCACGTTGTTACCGAAGATCACACGAGTGATTTCACGAGTCATGTGTCGTGGAATCCCCAAACAGAGGATATGGACAAGTGATGGTGTGGGCTGGAATAAGCAGAGACTATAGGACACCTCTAGTCCAAGTAAATGTATCCCTAACCGGTGCAAGGTACATCTAGCACATTTTACAACCCCATGTTATTCCATTTTTTCATAAACATCCTAATTTTTCTTTCCATCACGACTATGCACCATCCCACCGAGCTATTGTAACAAGGGATTTTATAGCAGCAAATAATGTGAACGTTATCGGCCTGCAATATCCCCCAATCTAAATCCGATATATCATATATAGAACATAATGGCTGCCAAGTCCGTTCATTAGACCCGCCAAATGAACAACAAATGTTTCACGCCATAAGAACAGCTTGAGATAACATTCCTCAACACCAGCTGGCCACATTGACCAATTCCATGCGTAGGAAACGCAATGCTGTGATTGGAGCGAACGAGGGACATACTCGTTACGGATTGAATTAGATTCACCTTCACTTCAAATGAAATGAACGCAAGTAGTTTTATTAAGATGTCATTGTTTGTCAAAATTATAGTGTATTTTTGACTTGTTACTTCCCCTTTTGAAGATCATGTTTTAAAAAGTCTATGTTGCCTACAAGATCAACCATAAACGTTACAAATTCTAACAAAATGAAAGATAAATAATAGTACTATGATTACACATAGGTATTAAATAAACCAGAACAATTTTTCATACCAATTCTGTAGGTAAAACAAGTGTATGCTTTCTTTTGATCACTAGTATATCTAAACTTATATATATATATATATATATATATATATATATATATATATATATATATATATATATATATATATATACATATATATTATAAATTATGAAAACAAAAACCATGAAATGATAGTGCTTAACTTTTTGATAAAAGGAGATATTTACAATTTATATATATATATATATGTTCGCATAGATTTATTACTACCGGGAATGAAGTACAGAGATGGGAATTTTGACAAATCAAAGCGCGGGATTTGTGACACATCCTCAAACCCGCTCAGACAATATTATATATCTGTTTGTTTACAAACAATATAAATGATGGCATCGCCAGTTGTGTGATTAGTTCTCACTAGATTCGTTAGATCACACTATAAACGTTGAATAATACACACAGTTGATAAATTTATTTATTTTTTAATTCCCTTTATTCATCTCCAAGGGGAAATTTGTCTCTTGTGTCTATTCCAAGGGAAGACTGGAATAACCCAGGCGTCAGCCACAGTGCAGCGCCGCAAATTGAGCTAGGGCGAGGTGACTTGCTCAAGGCCACACAGCAAAGCGACGGGTGATAGAACTCGGTACCTTTCGGGTATGAAGCAAAGACCTTACCGCTGAGCCACGCTGCCCCATTCGTTACGATGCAATCAACAATTTCATCATTCTAATTTCTTTCGGACATCACACAATGGGCACGATCTATATTACATTTCCATGTGCTCGAGGTCATTGGTCACATTGCAAAGTGTGCTCAACATGACCCACATAGTGAAAAGTGTTCACAGATTAAGAATAACCGACGTTACAATTGGTCATTTTGCTCAGCATGACTCATGGGTACAACTTTCATAAACAAAGCAGCGTGATTAGATAAATGGAGAAAACTCCAATCGTTGTACAGCAACAAATCATGTGATCGATGACTAGGTTGGACGAAAACATGATTATAGATCGCTCCCATTTAAATAATAGTTGTTGCTATAGTTCTAAATGCTTGGCACTGTGTTGTAGAACTCATTTGGTCGAACAATATTATTTATAGAATGGACGTGTCGCTTTTCTGTTTGGGTAAGAAAATTATATTTTTTATATTGGGTGGGTGCGACGATTCGATAATTGGCTTCAACAGTCATGACGTCACGTAATGACGCATAGTAACTTAGTAACTGGCTCTAAACTATCGGAACAATGGCGGACGCCTTTATGAAATACTTCTCCGACGAGCATAAAAGTGTAAACAGAGGAGAAAAACATTATAAACTTGATCATGTTTTTATACATTCTGATCGCATGACATATTATGAAAAGTTCTAGCCAGCACGAAGAATAAAAAGTACCAATATTCTTTGTTTAGAACCACGCTGCTCGCCGTTGCTGGGCGACGTGACATCAGACTATTGATACCAATTCTGAAAATGGTGGTAAGGAGAAGGGTTAACATAGGCACTTAATTTATACGTTTTTCTGACCTGTGTACATTCCGTAGCTTCAGATTGAAACCGTAGCTGAAAAGAACCGTCATTCACACACGGGGTCTCGGCAATCTGAGTCATAAAGGCTCTCCTGTCCTCCTGACAGATATATTCCAGCACGCTATGCAGTGCCCTTTCCATAGCGGGGTTACCAACGATCACCCCCAGACAGCTTCCAAGGCAGTTGAGAGCCACTGGGACTGCCTGACAAGCTCTATCGATGTCCACGTTCTGCTGAAAGCCAGCCGTTGCATTTTGCAACTGGGTTGCACACATTTGTGCCACGAAATGACACATTTGGCCACGCAATACTGGGTTGGCCTGTGCGCCGGCCAACATGGCCACCATCAGGATGACTGAAGCTTTGAAAGGAACTCCCATCGTTGTGAATTGTGGCTGACTTCTGTTATAAAAGAATTGTGACATTAATTTTTTTTAAAACAACAAAAAACAAACCCAGAGCATTTATATAGAGCAATATCCACTAAACGTGCTCAAAGCGCTTTACAAGGAATCCCTGGCCAACAGCAATATAATCTTAACATGTAGAACGGAACATGACGCCTGTTATGCGATATTATTCATTTTTTTCGCTGTTAACGGCCAGGTAATCATTTTACACCTGAGTACGGTGAGAGAATGTGAGTAAAGAGCCTTTTCCAAGGACTCAACTATGCACCGAGCCAGTTGGACCCCAGGACATTCCGGTCCGAAAGCGAGTGTCATATCACTAGACCACATAGCCGCACAAATAATATAATATAAACGTATTGGTTTGTTGAATGGAATAGACATGTAACATTGGAAACAATGGATTGACGTATTGGTTTGTTGAATGGAATAGACATGTAACATTGGAAACAATGGATTGACGTATTGGTTTGTTGAATGGAATAGACGACATGTAACATTGGAAACAATGGATTGACGTATTGGTTTGTTGAATGGAATAGACGACATGTAACATTGGAAACAATGGATTGACGTATTGGTTTGTTGAATGGAATAGACGACATGTAACATTGGAAACAATGGATTGACGTATTGGTTTGTTGAATGGAATAGACATGTAACATTGGAAACAATGGATTGACGTATTGGTTTGTTGAATGGAATAGACATGTAACATTGGAAACAATGGATTGACGTCAAGACATGGGTTCGAATATCTTTGGAAGTGTGAACTCAGTCATATAGAGGACTGGATACATACATTGTGTAACTGACACTGGCTTCAGAGTGATAGCTTTTAATTTTTTGGCCGAAATAAAAAAAGAGCTTTTATATCGCGCAAATGTGCTCAAAGCGCTTTACAATGGGTCCCTGACCAACAACAACACGTAATATGTAGAACGAAATACTTATGACGCCTGTTACGCGATATTACAAAAAATTTTTCTGACAGAGACAACGCTGTCAACGATCAAGTACTCATTTTACACCTGAGTAAAGAGCCTTTTTCCAAGGACTCAACTATGCGCCGAGCTATGCGAGGCTCGAACCCAGGACCTTCCGATCCGAAAACGAGTGTCATACCACTAGACCACATTATAGCCGCACGAAGTCATATAAATCTGCATCTAGAATCCCGCAACTAAAGTAGTTACGCCCCCTTATGATTCAATGTGCAATGATGTCATTATCTGGAGGACTGATTACACTCTTCCTGGTAGATCGTTTTCATTCGGAGGATAGGAGGAAGATGTAAGGAAGATGTGGCTATGTCGTCTAGTGGTATGACACTCCATTCGGACCGGAAGGTCCTGGGTTCGAACCTCGCTCAGCGCATAGTTGAGTACTTGGAAAAGGCTCTTTACTCACATTCTCTCACCGTACTCAGGTGTAAAATGAGTAGGTACCTGGCCGTCAACAACGTTGTCTCTGTTCGAAAATAATTGTAATATCGCCTAACGGGCGTCATGTCCCGTCCTAAATGTTAAATGTTGCTGTTGGCCAGGGACGCATTGTAAAGCGCTTTGAGCATGTTTAGTGGATATTGCGCTATATTTTTTTTTTAAAAAGCTAATTCGTCATAATCAAACGCCAATCGGCACAGTTTGACACAAGCAACAACAACAACAACAACAACAACAACAACAACAACAACAACAAAAACACCAACAACAACGACAACAACAACAACAGCAACGACAACAACAACAACAGCAACAACAACAACAACAACAACAACAAAAACACCAACATCAACAACAACAACAGCAACAACAACAACAACAACATCAACAACAATAACAACAACAATAACAACAACAACAACAACAACAACACCAACAACAACAACAACAAAATGAAAAAAAGAAAAAGAGAGAACGAATACATTTTAAAAATACAATGCACAGTATACAGACATCGCCGCCAACGATATCAAATGTTACAAAATCAGTATTCATCTTTTAAATATACACACACAAGTTCGGACCCAATTTATCAAATTAATATATAAAGTGTTGCTATTGTATCTTGGTTATATATTTTTACATTTTTGTGCATTTGCATAGATTATATATGTAGGGTATACATTGTCGCCATAGATTCTCAACTTTGTGTTTGTACATTTTTATGTATGCCACGTCTGTAAACGAATTTCCAATTTTTTGGATGAATGAAGTATATATCATTATTATTATTATTATTATTATTATTATTATTATTATTATTATTATTATTATTATTATTATTATTATTATATTATTATTATTATTATTATTATTATTATTATTATTATTATTATTATTATTATTATTATTATTCACATGTCATTCATCATTATCAAACATCAAATAGGACAGTTCTTTGTCAATGTCATTCTTAAAAGAATTGACCGTTTCTGATTTGTTTTTGTTTTTTGTGTGTGTAAAATTTTAGTTTGTTCCAAAAGTTGACAGTTCTAAAAATAAATGATTTTAAAATAGTTAATATTTATTGTAGAGCAACCCCCTATGTATATTGTATATTTATCTCCTCTCGTGGATGAAACATGAGAAAATCTTTTTTTAAAGTCTCCTGCATGGACATTATACTCATTATGAACAATCTTGTATAAATGTACAAGATCTCCTCGCAAGCGCCTATAGATAGTTCGAAGATGACGTCACTCAGGTCTTTGTTATTGTTTTTTTTTTTTTGCCACTGAACTGTATTAACCTGACTATAAACGTTTATCGATACACGGAGGACGAGAGACGCATGCGCACAACCAACATGACGTTCTCTCTCTAATAACTTTTCCGCCGGTGACGTCATAGACTATGGGTGACGTCCAATCAAGGGACGCTACTCTTCCGCTAATTTTATTCCCTATAGTTTGAAGGGTTGCAGGGATCACCCTTTTTAAAAAGTGCTGTAAAAATAATAGGGGAAGCAATTTGATAAGCGACCTCTTTTAATAAATAAGGTATCCGGTATATAAACCATTACATTTTTCCAAAACCTCTTTTTCGGGTATTCTAATATCAGTCAAGAAATTATTTTTCATTTTGTTTACAAATTCCGAAACATTTCCCTTTCTCTTATTAACAAAAACACTAGAGAAAAACGAATTTAGCAATTCTGCTTTTTCTTTGTTATAAGTATTTTTTTCTCCGTAATTTTTATTTATTACATTTTTCCAGATCTTATTTTCAGCTTCCTATTAACATAAGTCCAAACCGTTTTGACATTTGTTTTGCATTCTTTGGCAATTTTACTTTCAAATTTGATTTTGGCTTCTTGTATTGAGCGCTCTGTCGAATTTCTACACAGTACACATTTATTGTATTCACACTGCGATCTGCTTTTTCGAACTTTCTATAACATTTTTGCTTTATATTTATATTTTTCTTCAGCCAGCATTGTCTTTTATTAATTTTATCTACCTTGAATGGGACAATAAAGAGATTCACTGGAAAAAAAAATCATTTTTGAAGAAAGCCCATGCCCTTTGACCAATCAACGGAATTTAATTCTTCCCTAAATGCATCATAATTTCCTTCAATAATTTCTACATTGTTCCGGATCAGTTTTAGTATCTGTATTGAGAACATTGAGAGAGATATGTAGAACATCATGGTTACTAATGTCAAAAGGACATAAATGATGACTGTAATTAATCCTATGCTCAGTATTACATAAAACTAGATCAGAAGATATTAATTTGTTGATTTTGTCCCTATGCTTTTGTAGGATATTTGATCATTTGAGTTAGATAGGCATCCCGTATTGTCCCTACAAAGAGAAATTCAGGGTAAAGATAACAAATAGATATATAGATAAATAAACAGATAGATAGATAGATTGATTGACAGATATATAGATAAATGGATAGATACATACATACATACATATATACATACATATATATATACATATATTACATATACATAAATAAATGCGTAGATAAATAAATGGATGGTTTTGATAGATCGATAAATGAATAGATAGATTAATCTGATTAATAAATGGATAGATAGATAGATAGATAGATAGATAGATAGATAGATAGATAGATAGATAGATAGATAGATAGATAGATAGATAGATAGATAGATAGATAGATAGATAGATAGATAGATAGATAGATAGATAGATAGATAGATAGATAGATAGATAGATAGATAGATAGAAAGAAAGAAAGAAAGAAAGAAGGAGGAAATAAAGATAGATAGATAGATAGATAGATAGATAGATAGATAGATAGATAGATAGATATATAGATAGATAAAAAATTTAAAATTGAGCTTCATATAGCGCAATTATCCACTAAATGTGCTCAAAGCGCTTTACAAGGGGTCCCTGGTCAACAGCAACATTTAACATGTAGGACGGGACATGACGCCTGTTAGGCGATATCATAATTTTTCGGACAAAGACAACGCTGTTAACGGCCAAGTACTCATTTTACACCTAAGTACGGTGAGAGAATGTGAGTACAGAGCCTTTTTCAAGGACTCAACTATGCGCCGAGCGCGAGGCTCGAACTCAGGACCTTCCGATCCGAAAGCGAGTGTCATACCACTAGACCACATAGCCGCATAATGGTCTTTTAGATAGATGTATATAAGTAACAATAACAATACCTACCTTTGTTTTTTGCCTCACGTTGATAGCGACAAAACTCAAACGGATCTGAAATGCGACGAGAGAAGAGTATGAAATAATATAATATATGTTGGAACCGGATGTAAACAGAACAATCATCATAATCATAATCATAGCAGATTTAAATTGTCTGACAATTGCTCCTGGCCTTTCCAATGGTCACCTTTAGAATACCACATATCTACTTCGCACTGACAAAACGGGTTGTTGTATTTTTCTGGATTTTTTAAATGATTGTTTATTATTATTATTATTATTATTATTATTATTATTATTATTATTATTATTATTATTATTATTATTATTATTATTATTATTATTATTATTAATATTTTAAATTAATTTTGCTAGATTTAGACTGGTTATATTTCTTATATTAATGGCCCTTGACATTTTTTTTCTTTCTTATCTGATACTTCTTTCCAGTCTTCTGGTTCAAGAGTTAACGACATGCTGAAGATTTGATCAATTGATCGATATGAGAACTACTGTAAAAACTCTACCAGTTTACTCCGTACTCTGGAAAAATACGTATATCTAAAAAAAATTGGCCAGAAAACTCGTCCTTCAAATATAGATCGATTTAAATAATCCTCATCTTGGAAAAAAAAAAACAAAAAAAAACAAAAAAAAAAAACAAAAAAAAAAACAAAAAAAAAAAAAACCTCTCAAACGTGGGACGTCGCGAACTCTTCCTTAAAATTCTTAGTTTCCGATTTTTTTTTGTTTTTGTTTTTTTTGTTTTTTTTGTCAAGGTGAAGGCCATTTAAATTGATAGTCTATAAGGAGGACACGTTTTCTGGCCACTGAAATCAATAAGCGTTTGTTTTGTTTTGTTTTTTTGTTTGTTTTTTTTTCTGGAGTCCGGCAATTGTCTACTTTTAGTTTAAAAAGGAGTTTTAACAGTGAACAGTGAAGCTTTTTTGAACTTTATATAATGTCAATCTTTTATCTCGCGGACAAATGTGACAACTAAATTATATGAGATGATGCTTACTACGTTGTCTGGTATTTATGATCAAACGTTTTCACACAAATTATGGACGTCAACACAGGTTATTGTGCGTCATTCTAACATTTCTGGATTTTTATTATTATTATTATTATTATTATTATTATTATTATTATTATATTATTATTATTATTATTATTATTATTATTATTATTATTATTATTATTAATATTATTATCATTATTGTTACTATTATTATTATTAATATTATTATCATTATTGTTATTATTATTATTATTATTATTATTATTATTATTATTATTATTATTATTATTATTATTAAAACAGGAAAGGGAAATTATGTTCAGGGAGTCGTGCGTAATTTTAGCAGACTAGTATCTGGTGATACATATCTTATAGTTATCAGCCGGACAAAAAGCACCGACGCAAAAAACTAGTGCAAACAACTCTCTCCTTACCAGCCATTTTCAGGATTTTCCTCAAAACTTCAAACCCAACTAACAAATTTTTTTTTTTATCACTCAAAAACAATAGCAGTAAAGTTCTTCAAATACATAATTTCTTTAGCAAAACATGCTATACAACACACTGTTCATCGTCCTTAAATATTATGATTAACAAAAAATTCGAATAAGAAAAATGTTGGTTGTATCGTAACAGGAGAGGGTTTTACGTTTATAGTCCTGATTTATACTTATCTTACCGGAGTTCCGTCTCCCTACAGATGTTGAACGTCATGGAACGCCATTATTCACGCTCAAGCAGTTTATTTTCTTTTTTTTTCCGGTTGTTGCCTCCACATTTCCTATCAAGGACTTCCTTGGTTTGCCCCGTGCTTTTCTGCCAGCGACTTTTCCCTCAAGCACTGATTTTTGGATGGTGTTGTGTCTCCGAACGCGTCCATTATAGTTCAGTTTTCTCATTTTAACTTCTGCCAACAGTTTTCTGGGCCTTTGGCCTGCATCAATAAGAACCAGAATGTTTGATTTCTTTCTGGTCCATGGTACTCTCAAAATTCTGCAGTACACCCACATCTCAAAGGCATCGATTTTTCTTTCTATCTCCTTCGTTATATCCATGTTTCACAGGCATACAGGAATGTGGACAATACATAACATTTAGCAATACGCGCTTTTGTTTTTGTTGATAGTTTTAAGCTAGTGAGGATTTTTTCTCATTTTCATGAAGTTTGTTTTGGCAATGCTGATCCTTCTTTTGACCTCTGCAATAGGGAATGAGATTAGCGGAAGAATAGCGTCCCTTTATTGGACGTCACCCATAGTCTGTGACGATACTGGCGGAAAAGTTATTAGAGAGAGAACGTCGTGTTGGTTGTGTGCATGCGTCTCTCGTCCTCACTGAATCAGCCAGGACGAGAGAGGCATGCGCACAACCAACATGACGTTCTCTTTCTAATAACTTTTCCGCCGGTGACGTCACAGACTATGGGTGACGTCCAATAAGGGACGCTACTCTTCCGCTAATCTCATTCCCAAAAGATCTGCCATATTTTGTGATGTACTGGTTTGTTTTGTTTTTAAGGGTTTTACGGCGCTTGCAACACATTTAGGTTATTATATCAGTTCAGTAAAAAGGAAGAAAATGGGATAGTAAAAAGTTCTAGAATTACAATTAAAGCACCCAAGAGAAAGTAAGACAATGGGGAACTAGGAAAAATAGGGACCGTTTTTTGTTTTTTTGTTTTTGTTTTTAAGGGTTTTACGGCGCTTGCAACACATTTAGGTTATATCAGCGCCAGTAAAAATGGGATAGTAAAAAGTTCTAGAATTACAATTAAAGCACAAAAGAAAAGGTAAGACAAAGGGGAATTGGTTCAAATAGGGAACAGATGTAGATTCCAAGAGCACACCGTCAAAGTACTTAATTTGAGATCACCTTAAAGTCTCATCCAGACTCAAGCACAGGTTCCAACTAAGAGGAATACACTCAAATGCTTACATTATACATTCAAAATAACAAATATAGTAATACAAAACAGAGAGATGATTTACAAGGAAAAAAAAATATCATCCCCCAAAACAATAACTATACATTTGACTGTTTCCCTCCCAGCCAGAACTTCGGCCAGGGCGAGGACAAAACCAAATAATCTCATTTCAAGACAAAGACAGACACTACTACTACAATCACCTCCAACTCATCATCACTACCACTACTACTACAACAACAACCACCACCCATCATCACTACCACTACAACAGCAACCACCACAACCACCACCATATCAACATCACTACCACCACTACAACTACAACCACCACCAACATCACATCATCATCACTACCACTGCTATTGCTACAGCTGCCATCACCATATCATCATCATTACCACTCACTACGACTACAACCACTACCACTACTTCTACAAGTTGTAGTACAACAACCACCGCATCAACATCATTACTATTTCTACTTACCTGGCCCTACAGAAATATGCGGGACCACGAGGCTGCATATTCGCCTTCCACTGCATACTTTGCCATTTTTTTTGTTTCTTTGCATATTCGCATAAAAGCAAAAACCACAATTGTAATTGTAAACAGCCTCTCGGAATCAATTGGTCTAAGAATTCACCCTGCAAAGTCAAAGGTCTTGAGGATAGGTACGCGTCAAAGGGAGCAGATCAAAGTAAAAGATCAGGAACTCGAAGATATAGACACTTTCTGCTATCTCGGAAGTATAATTGACAAGGATGGAGGCACGGAAGCAGAGGTGAAAGCACGAATAGGAAAGGCACAGGCTGCATTCACATCTTTGAACAGAGTTTGGAGAACTAAAGATATCTCCCTTCGACTAAAGCTAAGACTTTTCAACTCAAACGTGAAGTCTGTCCTACTGTATGGATGTGAAACTTGGAACGCATCACAGGCATGTATAAGGAGTGTACAGATTTTCGTAAACAGGTGCATGCGTAAGCTACTCAGAATAAAATGGATGGATAGAATAACAAATGAAGAAGTATGGAAAAGAACACAGCAGAAACCAGTGGGAGAGGAAATAGGAAGAAGACGATGGAGGTGGATTGGACACACGCTTAGAAAGAATGACTCAACTATAACAAAGAAAGTATTGGGCTGGAACCCTCAGGGCAGAAGATCAAGGGGAAGGCCACAAGGAACATGGAGAAGAATTAAAGAAGCTGATATACAGAGAAGTGGTAAGACCTGGAATGAGATAAAAAAGTTAGCTCAGGATAGAGAAAGATGGAAACCGTTTGTCTGTGGCGTATACCCTGACCCAGGGTGAAAAAGGCAATGATGATGATGATGATATTCGCATAAAATTAAAAACCTAATAAACACACACACACACACACACACACACACACACACACACACATCCCCGTGCTGATAATCACCATCTCCCCCAGCCCGGAAACCATTTCCCCACCATCCAAGTGCCGGCGGCCTTTTCTCTTTGGTCTCGTATCATGGTCTCCCCAGCTCAGACAAAACTCTCTCTTTTGTCTGTGCTCCCCTGGGCATCATGCATAATGCATCTATTACCATAATAGATGATAACTATCTATTATGGAAATATAATAGGTGATTATCATCTATACTATTACTATAATAGATGATAATGAATGACACTGACTCTGCCCCAACCCTACCACATTCTATCGTTCTGAATTTTTTTGTCAGCTGACGCCGACGACAGACCTTTCGTTTTTTAAAGTTCAACTGACCGAATGTCTCAGTAGAAAATAAGAACATTATTTGTTGAGTACGATTTATACTGTATATTATTAATTGAAGCCTGCTGATTTTTATCACTGCGAGTTTGTATTCACAACAAATTAAATCCCCATAATTTGAAGTACAAACACATATTGAAAATATATAATATAGGCTACAAAAATTCACATTTTTACATGATCTATGCACTGAAATACATTTCATGCTGTTGTCATATTATTAAACCATCCATAACTAAAAGAATAAATTTTAACGTTTTTAGGTGAAAATAGATCCCACATTTTCTTGACTATTTGAAGTGCAGTAGGTACTGTCACAGTAAAGATTGTTCAATTATCTTATTAAATTTTTATTTTAGTAAGAAATGAATTCATCTCCCTCCAGTTATATTTAGGTAGGCTTAGAAAAACGTTACCTTCTAATATTAGATCATCTTTCTTTTAATAGCCTTCCCTCGAATTAATTTCTAATTAGTGAATACTTTTCGCTCTACATTCTGTCACGTAGCCACTTATTATAAAAGCTGATAGGTCTAACATTCTACACTCGCTTCTCTCTACAATCTATGCCGGACGGCCAGCCGCTCCATTCCTCATACATTGATATATTTGAAGATTTTTATCTTTTGGTACTTTGTGGATATTTTTATCTCCACCATCAAGACGCCGGAGCTTTTACCTTTGATAGTGCAATCTTCAACACATCAAGGATCAAACCTGAGCCCGCTGTCGGAGGAATATAGAATCCATCCATTTCAACTGCCTGGAAACGTAACCTTACAAACCTGAGCCCGTTATCGGAAGAATATAGAATCCATCCCTTTCAACTGCCTGGAAACGTAACCTTACAAACCTGATATCATATCATCATAAGCTACGTAATACATTCACATTTCTGTGCACACTTTTTAGAAATATCTATTATTCTGTTTTAATTCGTGCTTCCTTACAAAGGAGCATAATATTTCCTGCCAACCAATGTTTTGTTTATTCATCTTAACTACGCCACTACCACATCATCTCATTCATCTGTGGTGTTTCAATCATCCTGTTTTGTTGATAAAGGGGAAACCTGAAACGTTCATTTGATCTGTTTTTGTAATTAAATTGAAGCTTACATTCAACTTCACGTTATTATTTATATATATCATGTAACCTTGCATAACGCTCATGTCATGGCAAATATGAATGTTTTCAATGGAATGCAGGTCAACTAGAGTGGAATGAATGCGCCTCATTGTTGCACGAGAAGCACGTGATTCATTCCACTTCTGCTCAAGGAAATTTTGAATACACGTTCGGACTCCCACCTCAAATAATTTCATAAAAAGCTTTAAATCTGTTGAAAATCAGGGGTCCAGATAACTCAGTTAATAGAGAACTCGCTTCACACGCAAAAAGGATCAATCCCTGGTACGGTCAAGATTCCCATCTCCTCCCCCCCCCCCCCCCCCCCCCCTCCCCCTGTACACCCAGCAGTTTGTTTTGTTTTTTGTTTTTAAGGGTTTTACGGCGCTTGCAACACATTAAGGTCATATCAGCGCCAGTAAAAAGGAAGAAAATGGGATAGTAAAAAGTTCTAGAATTACAATTAAAGCACCAAAGAAATGGTAAAACAAAGGGGAATTGGTTCAAATAGGAAACAGACGTAAATTCCAAGAGCATACTATCAAAGTATTTAGTTTGAGATCACCTAAAAGTCTCATCCAGACAAAAGTACAAGTCTCCACTAAGAGGAATACACTCAAATGTTTACAAATCATATAATATAATATGCAAACAAAACATAACACAATGCATAACAGAGAGATGATTTACAAGGAAAAAAAAATATCATCTCCCAAAGCTATAACTATAACTATACATTCGACTGTTTCCCTCCCAGCCAAGGAACTCTGGCCAGGGTCAGGACAGAACTAAGTAATCTAATTCCAAGACAAAGACAGAAAACAATTGGAAAACGGGTATAGAAGACACAGCATGTACCTCCCTGCCCACTATGGGAGGTCAGGATCCCCACCCAGACACCCAGCAGTGATTGGGTAGCTGATTCTGTTAGATCTGGTGGAAAATACTTTGCGATAGAATAACGTCCTAGTCCTATCCAAATGGGGTAGCAACCAATTGCTCTTGTTCGTTTCACGCCGTCCGTATTTTAATTTTAAGTGTTATATTAATGTTTTCATTGTTTTAGTTCTTGGCTGAAGAAGGGTTTTGAGCAAGAACTGATCTGTGTTTGGTATTTTGTTCTTTTTGAAAGCTGTTCTATTCATTTTTGTTGATTACTTGGACACAAGAAGTGTAATACTACGCCGACCTGCAGGCTTTGGGTGCTAAGCAGTTCTTTTAAAACCCCTTTCCGTTAAACTCAAACCGTTACAGAAACACAGACAGACAAACCAAATCCTTTTTTTAGCTTGGGCGACCGAAGAGTTTCTGGAATTACAGAATTTATGAAGGACAACAGACAAAGCCGAAAGAAGCTGATATACAGAGAAGTGGTAAGACCTGGAATGAGATAAAAAAGTTGGCTCGGGATAGAGAAGGATGGAAACTGTTTGTTTGTGGCCTATACCCTGACCCAGGGTGAAAAAGGCAATGATGATGATGACAGTGTAAAGCCTTATCCATTCATGATTGGCAACTTGAGGTTAAATACAAAAATCAAAACAAAGCCAGGAAATATGTATGTAATTTTTAAATATTGGGTACTGAATTAGAACAATACAATTAGTTTTATTAATGATTCAACAAACTTCTTCACAAAAATACATTCCAAAATACGTTCTTGCTCCCCTCTTCACCTCTTGTTAGCCTCTCTCTCTCTCTCTCTCTCTCTCTCTCTCTCTCTCTCTCTCTCTCTCTCTCTCTCTCTCTCTCTCTCTCTCTCTCTCTCTCTCTCTCTCTCTCTCTCTCTCTCTCTCTCTCTCTCTCTCTCTCTCTCTCTCTCTCTCTCTCTCTCTCTCTCTCATCTCTCTCAGTTACTCAAGTATCACATAGTTATATAAATGACATCAGGAGGGAAAACAATTTCCTGAGTATCAAGGATGTGTTGCCACCAGACCCCACCCACCCTTCTACATCACGTGGTAACTAATGAAAAATGCCTCCAATCCCTCCACAGCCTGCAGCTTTGAGGCAGTGCAGCCAACCCTATCCCATGTAAATGGGTACAAGGATGAGCCAACATATGTTCTATTTATAGTAGTTACGCAGATTCTATTTTTAGTAGTAGTAAATAAAAAGGCTCCAGCCTATCTGGAGACATTGTAAATATAGAGCCAGCCTTACTAGAATATACTTCTTCAATTGAAATTTTATATTGATTTCTAACACAAGTTAAGTTTGCCTCCAATGAAAGGTCTCCCTTGCCTATTTTAAATTTTCATCTTTTACTTTTCTTTCCCCCCTTTTTCTTGTCCACGTCTTTTCCTCCACCACAATATTTTGCCTCCAGCTGGTCAAAGAAGTTGTTGGCCTGTTGTGCTCTTGATGCCTGCCTCTGGGCTATCATCGCCATCAGGTCAGACTCACTCTCTCCCAGCTTCATCTTTTTAGCTTCTTCAGCTGCTTCTTTGGCTTCCTTGTTGGCCTGTGCACATTTTTTTTAAAATGTAATATAAACGGATAGAACTTGTAAGCACCCTAGGAGACATAAGCAGACATTAATATTATAGTCATATTTTTTATTAATGGCGTGTGTTTTTCTTGTTTTTCTCAGCTCAAAAGTTGTAAAAAATTTGTGTCAACCTTCGATTCAATTTGTCTTAACTGAATATAGATTTTGGACCGTGTTGATGCCATATCAAAAAAGTTTTCCTCTTTAAGATATTTTTTTTTAAAAACCACTTTAAAACCGCTGTCATAAAATTCGAGATTTTACACTGTAAAAAATGTAAACAAGTTACGCACCACAAAGTATGAAATGAATTCATTGTTTTTCAAAAGAATCTTGTGTTGATGATACGTAGTTCCGGCTAGTGATTATGAGTTCACGTCATACTTGTTTCCAAATAAAAAAAAAAATTCGCTTTACCTGCTATGAACTGACAGATTATGTAGTTTGCATTCAATTTTGAAATTGTGATTTATTGCTTATTATCTACATCCTGTCGCAATTACCAATATGAAATCTCTAGTTTTAAATTATTTGATATACATCAGCATCGGTGGTGTTGTTGCAGATGTTGTTATTGTTGAACACATGTACATATTTGTGGAAACAATGTATCATAAATTGATGAATTTCTACTTTTGACCAGTTTACATTACATTTATGTAACCCAAACGAATTTTATAAATTTCGCAATCAAAATAATGTTGAAAGTGTGTAATGTTCACTGTCATTTGTATTCATCAGTAATGTGTACTGATAGTTATATGTCTGATAATAAAGGATTGTCATTCGCTCCTTCATAATCAGAAACTAAATGTATATCAATTATGTTTCAATTAACCAAACTTTCCATTTTAACGAATTCCTTCAAAATGGATAAGCGGAAAAGTCATAATTTTGATACTGTAAATCATCTGTGAGTTACGATCCTTACCAGTTATCGATTTTAATATAGCTGATATAAGCAAAATCCTTTCCTATTGTTTTACAATTAATGAAAAAATATTTTTTTCATTAAGACAAATTGATTCAGAGGTTGATACAAACTTTTGCAGCTGTGCATTAAGGGACAGCTGAGAAAAAGAAGAAAAACATGCGCCACTTATTAAAAATCTGACTAGAATAATGATGATGATAATAATATTAATAATAATAATAATAATAATAATAATAATAATAATAATAATAATAATAATAATAACAATAATAATAAAATAATAATAATAATCACAATCATAATAATAATAATAATAATAATAATAATAATAATAATAATAATAATAATAATAATAATAATAATAATAATAATAATAATAATAATAATAAAAATAATAATAAAAATCATAATAATAATAATAATAATAATAATAATAATAATAATAATAATAATAATAATAATAATAATAATAATAATAATAATAATAATAATAATAATAATAATAATAATAATAATATGCCCCATTTTTACTGCTGCATTAACTCTCTCCGTACCGTCTGTTTTTAGGGTTTTCCCCAAAACTCCAAACCAAATCAACACAAAATAGATTTTGTTTCCCCCTCAAAACTGGGTTTTTTTTTTTTTTTGGGGGGGGGGGGGGGGTTTGTTTGTTTTTTATTGACTCTATGAATCCTTGATTTGGCTATGAATTATTATTATTTTTTTTTCACTTAAAATTGATATTTATATTGTAAGTGCCCAGAGCTTGTGTTTTACACGAGAATGAGCGCTATATAAATGTGTATTATTATTACTATTATTATTATTATTATTAATAATAATAATAATAATAATAATAATAATAATAATAATAATAATAATAATAATAATAATAATAATAATAATAACAATAATAATAATAATAATAATAATAATAATAATAATAATAATAATAATAATAATAATAATAATAATAATAATAATAATAATAATAATAATAATAATAATAATAATAATAATAATAAAAATGCATTATATAAACGATCAAAGTATTTGTTGGGTTCTTTGGTTGTAGAACCTGATATAATTAGTGCTGATGGTGCGAAAAAGTGGGAAAAGGGGAACAACTTAAACAATTGCCTATGCCCCATTTTTACTGTTGCATTCACTCTCTCCGTACCGTCTGATTTTAGGGTTTTCCCCAAAACTCCAAACCAAATCAACACAAAATAGATTATTTTCCCCCTCAAAACAAAAGCAGTAAGTTAACGCTATACATAATATGTATTTTTACAACAAAACAAGCTCAAAAGCACACCGTTAAGTTTTTATAACATTACAAAAATAAACAAAAAAAAACATTTATTTAGCGCAATATCCACTAAACATGCTAAATGCGCTTTACAAAGGTTCCCTGACCAACAGCAGCACGTACAGGGTGTCCAGCAAAATTTCAGAGTCAAAATTACGACCTTGAAACAAAATTTACGACCTAGGAAATTAAAAATTTCCTTCTGAAATCAATGGCTTATGCTAATATTACATTTACCTAAGCATCGACTTTCTATAAAAACCCATGTCCAAAAAAACTTAAATATCATTTTTCCACCGAGTTTTAATGTACTTTGAGTGTGTTTGTGATTGTGTGTGTGTGTTTGTGTCTGATTATGAGACAGAGAGGGGAGGGAGGAAGTAAATATAATATTTATAAATATTTTTTCTTTCTCTTTGAATGATATGCCAGTTTCAACATGTAATATGAAAAGTAGTTAAAGAAGTATTAGTAGTTTTAGTAATATTAATAAAGCGGTACAGTAGAACTCGGAAATAGCGAGTTCGACGGGTCCACTCCTGATTACTCGCTATTTCCGAGTTCTCGCTATTCCCGAGTTGCCAGGAAAGGTCACTCGGCCGTACAAAAAGATGGAAAGAAAATGTATGTGTGTGTGTGTGTGTTTGTGCGTGTGTGCCGCGCGTGCGTGCAAATGACTGTGTGTGGATAAATGGGGTGAGGGCGGGGTTGAACACAGCCTTCGTTAACTACGTAATGATGGCCACAGGTTGAAGTTGATCCACCCCTTCCATTTCCATCAAGATTTCGTGTATGTGTCTGTGCGAGTGTTTATATGCACTAGGCATGTTTGATGAGGTAAACAAGCGCATCACTCAATCACTGACCCACTGAAATGATGGTTCCACATTCCAATCTATCGCTGATCGTGTCGTTCGTTAACGAATGCGACTCGCTGACCGATGCTGCGTAGTGAGGCATGTTGACATGTTGACTGCCAGTGCTTACCTCGCGCGTCGCGTGGCACCACATTGGGTGAATAATTGAACCCCACACGCACACAAACACACGTGTTTCGCCTACTATGTACTCTAGACTAGGCTACTATGTAATATTACTCGTAACGAAAAATAAGAAAAGAAAAGAAGCTAGGTAAAAATATTTAAATCGCCCTTGTCTGGTGTTTTGCTTTACTTCGTTCGAAGTCCTAGGCTGGGGCAGGAAATGCTCGTTATTTCCGAGTTGACCTCTTTTTCATACTCGCTACTTGCATGCTAATTTTATTGACTCAAATAAGAGAAAAAAACGGGGATTTAGATTTTACTCGCTATTTCCGAGTACGTTACTTTCATGTTCTACTGTATTAATATTGCTTGTTTGTTTTTAAGGGTTTTACAACGTTTTCAACACATTAAGGTCATATCAGCGCCAGTAAAAAGGAAGAAAATGGAATAGTAAAAAGTTCTAGAGTTACAATTAAAGCACCCAAGAAAACGTAAGACAAAGGGGAATTGGTTCAAATGGGAAACAGATGTAGATTCCAAGAGTAAACAATTGAAGTACTTAGTTTGAGATCACCTAAAAGTCTCATCCAGACACAAGCACAGGTCCCACTAAGAGGAATACACTCAAATGTTTATTAATAATATCTTTAAAATAAAAAATAACAGTACAGGACAGAGAGATGATTTACAAGGAGAAAAAAAACATCTCCCAAAACTATAACTATACATTCAACTGGTTCCCTCCCAGTCAAGGACTCCGGCTAGGGCCAGGACAAAACCAAGTAATCTCATACCAAGACAAAGACAGAAAGCAAATGGAAAACAGATACAGGGGGATAGAAGATACAACAAGTACCTTCCTGCCCACTATGGGAGGTCGGGAACCCCACCTAGTAGTAACATTGGGTAGCTGTTGTGCTGGTGCTGCAGGTAGTGGTGGCGGAGGTAGTTAGTATGAAGTATGTAGTAAGTATAGTAGTATATAGTATAGTAGTATAGATAGTATAGTATAGTATAGTAGTAGTAATAGTAGATATAGTAGTAAGTAGTATAGTAGTATGATAGTAGTAGTAGTAGTAGTAGTATAGTAGTAGTAGTAAGTAGTAGTAGTAGTAGTAGTAGTATAGTAGTATAGTATAGTAGTAGTAGATATAGTAGTAGTAGTAGTAAGTAGTAGTAGTAGTAGTATAGTATGTAGTAGTAGTAGTAGTAGTAGTAGTATAGTAGTAGTAGTAGTAGTAGTAGTAGTAGTAGTAGTAGTATGTAGTAGTAGTAGTAGTAGTAGTAGTAGTAGTAGTAGTAAGTAGTAGTAGTAGTAGTATAGATAGTATAGTAGTAGTAGTAGTATAGTATTTATAGTAGTAGTAGTAGTAGTAGTAGTAGTAGTAGTAGTAGTAGTAGTAGTAGTAGATAGTAGTAGTAGTAGTAGTAGTAGTAGTATAGTAGTAGTAGTAGTAGTAGTAAGTAGTAGTAGTAGTAGTAGTAGTAGTAGTAGTAGTAGTAGTATATAGTAGTAGTAGTAGTAGTAGTAGTATAGTAGTAGTATGTAGTAGTAGTAGTATAGTAGTAGTAGTAGTAGTATAGTAGTAGTAGTAGTAGTAATGTAGTAGTAGTAGTAGTAGTAGTAGTAGTAAGTAGTAGTAGTAGTAGTAGTAGTATGTAGTAGTAGTAGTAGTAGTAGTAGTAGTAGTAGTAGTATAGTAGTATAGTAGTAGTAGTAGTAGTAGTGTAGTAGTAGTAGTAGTAAGTAGTATAGTAGTAGTAGTTAGTAGTAGTAGTAGTAGTAGTAGTAGTAGTAGTAGTAGTAGTAGTAGTAGTAGTAGTAGTAGTAGTAGTAGTAGTAGTAGTAAGTAGTAGTAGTAGTTAGTAGTAGTAGTAGTAGTAGTAGTAGTAGTAGTAGTAGTGTAGTAGTAGTAGTAGTAGTAGTAGTAGTAGTAGTAGTAGTATAGTAGTAGTAGTAGTAGTAGTAGTAGTAGTAGTATAGTAGTAGTAGTAGTAGTAGTAGTAGTAGTAGTAGTAGTAGTAGTAGTAGTAGTAGTAGTAGTAGTAGTAGTATAGTATGTAGTAGTATAGTAGTTAGTAGTAGTAGTAGTAGTAGTTAGTAGTAGTAGTAGTAGTAGTAGTAGTAGTAGTAGTATGTAGTAGTAGTAGTAGTAGTAGTAGTAGTAGTATAGTAGTATAGTAGTATAGTAGTAGTTAGTAGTAGTGAGTAGTAGTAGTTTAGTATAGTAGTTAGTAAGTAGTAGTAGTAGAGTAGTAGTAGTAGTAGTAGTAGTAGTATAGTAGTAGTAGTATGTAGTAGTGGTAGTAGTAGTAGTAGTAGTAGTAGTAGTAGTAGTAGTATAGTAGTAGTAGTAGTAGTAGTAGTAGTATGTGTAGTAGTAGTAGTAGTAGTAGTAGTAGTAGTAGTAGTAGTAGTAGTAGTAGTAGTGTAGTTAGTTAGTAGTATGTAGTGTAGTAGTAGTAGTAGTAGTAGTAGTAGTAGTAGTAGTAGTAGTAGTAGTAGTAGTAGTAGTATCCGAACCAACAATATTACCACAAATTTCATCAGTCCTACCACAACTACAACATATAATATTGCATTTCACTGTCACTTTATGTATATTTAAAAAATAAAATAGGTTTTAATCATAACCTCCTAATTACTTAAGTAAGACTGCAATTCGTTGTATGTTTGGGTTAGTCATCCTACACAATTCAATCTCGGCAGACGTGCTTGGCATTTGGGTGTCAACAAATGACATGGTGCGACCGTTACATGTCTCATATCAATTGTGCCAGTTGAATATATAATATGTCCCTTTCTGGACACTTGACGTAACATGTAGGACGAGACATAATGCCTGTTATGCAATATTGGAATTTTTTCCGACAAAGACAACACTGTTAATGGCAAGGTACTCATTTGACACCTGGTTACAGTGAGAGAATGTGAGTAAAGAGCCTTTCCCAAAGAATCACTAAGTGCTGAGTGGGAATCGTACACAGGACCTTCCAATCCCAAAGTGAGTGTCATACCACAAGACCACATAGCCGCACAAAAGAAATGAGAATAAGGAAAATATTGTTTGTATCGAAAGGAAAGTGACGATTTTCCTATGGTTGGTATGGAGAGGGCTAACCTCCAGCTCTAGGGTAATTGAGATGATAAACTATCTTGATACTCTGGCTTAACTTCTATAGAGTGAGAAACTATAATTTTCACCACACATCAACCCTCTCGAGCCTCGCTGCATAGTTGAGTCCCTAGAAAAGGCTCTTTACTCACATTCTCTCTCTGTATTCAAGTGTAAAATGAGAACCTGGACATTAACTGCGTTGACTCTGTCGAAACAAATTGTAATATTGCCTAACAAGCATGTCTTGTTCTACATGTTACATGTTGCTGTTGGTCAGGGACCCTTGTAAAGTGCTTTGAGTGGATATTGCGCTGTATAAAATCTCATGTGTTTTGTCATTTGTTCTGTTTTTTTTTTTTTTTAAAGATATATAATTTTGTTAAAGAGTTTCTATTTATCGTAGTGGCAATTATTAGAATAAATGAATACATAAACAAGTGCCTCCATGAATCAGATCCAAAATACCTTAATGAACTTATTGAGTTGAAATCCCCAGTTATCTTATGATTTCCCGCAGAAGTGCTCTTGTAATGCATTCCCCAGAACAAATAAAATGCAGGCAAAAGAGCTTTTTCATCATCTGGCTACTCCATTTGGAATAAACTATCTTTTGAAATTAGAAATTCAGAATTCCTGGAGGCATTCAAAAACAATCTAAAGACTTCTTGGCTTGATCTTTTTCTCATGTATTTCTATGTTGATAGTGTTTTAAATATTGAATATGTATCCGTCTGAATCTAATAGCTATGGCAATTGTTCATCTATTTTTGTAAAGCGCCTAGAGCTCATATTGCATGAGATGTTGGCGCTATATAAGTGTACTGCATCATGTTAATATATCAATAATTAAATCAACATATAAATTGAAAAATAATTTATTTTCAGACAATTGGATGGTGTAGCAGTTTGGCATTTTCTTTTAGATCAAAAGTTTATGGGTTCAAATCCCAATGGAACTTTATCATAATTATATTTTTTTAAAACTAAATTTGGGATCGATCAGACAAGCTCTGTCATACAAACACACCCACCTTCTTGGCTCTAGATTTCTTTTTCTTTTCGTTTTCCTTGGAAAAGGTATCAAAATCGGGTAACTCCTCATCTTGTATCAACCTTTGGAGGATCTGTGTGAATCTTGGTTCATCGCCGAGATCACAGCACATCATTTCCTCCATGATTTTGTCCATGTCGCCCTCACACTTGATGTAAATCTGTTTCAAGTCAGACAACTCTTCGGCAGAACCTGGGAGGATAAAAAAAAAAGTAGTCCTTCAGCAGAGCCATGAGGCCCATGGAGCCAGAATTTATTTCATTTTCTATAGCGTGAAACGGACAATAGCAATTGCTTGCTACCGTTGGAGAGGTCACTAGTATCACACAGTACTTTTCACCAGATCAAACAGACACAGCTACCTAATCACTGCCGGGTGGACAGAGGGGTCGAGGGAAAAAACAAACTCGATTCCACCCAGAATTGATCTCTGTCGTTTGCATATGAAGATAGTGGTCTACCGACTGAGCTGGTGGACCCCAAGAACCTGGGAGAATTATTGTAATTAATATTTTCAGGGTTCCCACTCAACACCCATTTCAAAATTCAAGACTGCCAAATTTTTTCAAGACCAATAGTTTCTCCACAACTAAATTTCGGTATCGACTGGACTTTTGTTTCAAATAAAAGAAGTCAATGTATTCATTCGAACTGGCAGAGTGGTTTTTCATTGCCGTTCACACACACCACCAAATCTCAGTATCAATGACATCAGACTTACACACAAAATTATCTAACGATGAAGGCTTTGGCATCACCTGTGCCTGCGTTGAATCAGAAGCATAAGAGCTAGTAGACGGCTTTGCAACAAAGTTAAGTAACGACCCCCTGTCACTCCTAGATATAGCCAATGCTAGTCACTGTGATTGTTCCCTTGCATGTGGGAATTCAAAGCAGACTTTCCCATGGTCTTTATATAAATCGTCTTTTTACACAATAGGGAATGAGATTAGCGGAAGAGTAGCGTCCCTTGATTGGAAGTCACTGGTGGAGAAGTTATTTGTAAACAAACCAACTACAAGCCAAGCGCTCAAATACAAAATTTATTATTCATATATCTGTACAAAAATGCATAACGTTGATTATGATATGCATTTTTGTACAGAAATATGAATAATAAATTTTGTATTTGGAGCGCTTGGCTTGTAGTTGGTTTGTTTACAAATAACTTCTCCACCAGTGACGTCCAATCAAGGGACGCTACTCTTCCACTAATCTTAGTCCCTATATGCAGTATGTTTCAAGATTGCTGCTAGTATTTTTTAACCAGTCTTTGAAAGCCGGATATTTGGTCCAGAACTCCTGGAATGTTCCACCAGGCATGATGATTAGCAGTTAACTTATCATAGCTTAATCAGTGATGACAATAGTAATTTATCAAAAAGGAGGAAAATTTCTCGGTCTCTCAAACACAAGCAAAATGAAAAAAATAACAGGAAATGTTTTGTATTATATGTGATATATTACTATTAGTGTAAATCCCTTCTATCATTAGACAAAAATTTACTTTTTGTAAACATTTCATGAATTGTTCTCTTCACATAACATTTTAAAGGCCTACAATAATATTCAAATAAAAGGCCAGAAAGTGTTGTTATCTTTTGATTCTCACTTAATAAAGCAGGCTACAATATCTTTGTTATGGAAACCTAGTGGTTATGCAGCTTATAAATACAACCAAAGAATCTCTCAAATTTCAAACCATAGTCCAAAGGCAAAAAAAGGAAGAGTAAACTAAGCCAATCATCATTGCTTTATTGTATCTCTGTATAACCAGATTATTTAATGGATGGTTGCGAAAGAAATAGAGAAAGATAAAAAAAAGAAAAGAGAGAGAGAGAGAGAGAGGGAGAGAGAGAGAGAGAGGGAGAGAGAGAGAGAGAGAGAGAGAGAGAGAGAGAGAGAGAGAGAGAGAGAGAGAGAGAGAGAGAGAGAGAGATTACAGAGAGAGAGAGAGAGAAATTAAAAAGGCAATAGGCACCTACATCAGAGGAAAAAAAAAAATCAAGACCCATTTATCCCTCCCCTTCCCCTTCAACCATCAACTAATCAAAGACCACCACTGGTCTTCTGTATCAATTGTGACATCTGGCGCCATTCTGTCTGGCCCGTCACCAAATTTCACAAAACTGAGCACAGGTGTTTATTTATAACACGGCAAAAAAGAAGGCACAAACTCAACGAGGACAAGCATTTTATTTCAAAGGATGTCACTTAAAAATTGGAAACATTACCTTTGTACTTGTCCGCAAATTCCTGAATGTCCTTTGTGGTGATTTTGGGAAACAGAATTCTCCAGTAATCCTCCCAGTCTCTGTCCTGATCCAGGGACAATTCTTCATCCACTTGACCTGGGGAAGTCAGGAAAGAAAAAAAATGCATTTATCGTATTGCATCGTTAAGAGCTTATAGGTTTTTAAAACTTTTAAATGCTTTGTGAAACTTTCATGCAAGGATACAGATTATCAAAGTTATATAAATAACATTAATTGTAAATATTTTATATTGAGTATAAAATATCTAATACACAAATAAGTGTCATAGTCAATATTTTAATAATTATCTCTATTTACATTCACATGACATTTCCAACTTTATACATACAAGAGTTTCAATTAATTAATATACAAAATGCAAATAATATCCAATGTCATGATGCATTATAATTTATTGAATTCAAACATTATGTTTGTAATTCTTCACCAATGACATTCTTAAAAGTAGTTAAGTGTATCGCCGAGCAATTTCTACTAAATCTAACGAACCCAGCTGCTGAATCACTACTTGGTGGACAGTGTGTTGGATGAAATTCTCAATTGCACCTGGCATCAAAATTGGTTTCTTCATGTTAGGCGAGTGTTCTCCCAATCAGCTTTGTGATCCCAAGTAAGCTCGAGAAAAAAATTCAGCATCAAAAACTTGGTACTCCCCCCCCCCCCCCCCCCCCCCCCCATCCTCATCCTACTACTAGGGAGCATGTAAAGTGGATCTCAAAGCGCTTTACAAAGGATCCCAAGCCAACATCAACACTTAACGTGACAAGACATTGTCTTTTAGGCAATACTGTAATTCTTTTTACTGACAATCAGTCATGTACTTATTATGCACCTGAGTGCGGTGAGTAAAGAGCCTTTTTCAAAGCGGCAATTGAACCCAGGACCTTCTGATCCAAAGACGATTGTCAGGGTTGGGACTCCTCAGGGCTAATTTTACAGAAAAATTTGCCACAAGGTGAAACAATTTTAGAGGAGAACTTCGTTAAATGTGCAAAAACTATAGTTAAAGAGAGACAAAAGAGCAGTTCTGAGCTATCTTTCTGATTCCTTTTCTAAGGACTGAAAACAACAAATTATGATATCGCAGAATCGAAAAGTGGGTTTCACATAATTCAAGGGATCTGAAGAAGAATATCACCCTGGAGGATATCAACTGACTCAATATTGTTTTTGAGGTTCAACTTCTAGTTCATTATGCAATATTGCCAACTTTTCAAAAACAAAATTTGAGAAAATTCTCGTATGATGGTGCACTGCTGATGATGAGGCCAACAATTTTTCTGGAATAACAAATTACCAAAATCGAGAAAATCGCTGAAAAATAGAATAAATTGTTGAACTCAGAAATGAAAAATAATTATATCAGAATATATCAATAAAATTTGAAAAGCTGGCAGGTCTGCTAGGAGGTCCCAATAGCTCAGTTAGTAGAGTACTTGCTTTATACACAGAGGGACCAAGATCGATCCCGCGTGCAGTCGAGAGTTTTTTCTGACCCACCTATCCAACCATCATTGATTGGGTAGCTGAGTATATTAGATCTACTATCTTCCTATTCACAGGGTTGCAAGCAATTGCTATTGTCATTTCCATGCTATAGAAAATTGGATAAACTATGAGGCAAATGGCTCTCAGGGACTACAGGCAGGTCTGCTAGTGATCACATGCTTTTCAATTCAACGATACAAACAAAATCAAAACAATTCAAAACCTGTTTCATCATATTCAGCTCTGCGTGCATCATCTGACAAAATGCTGTGTACTTGTGCTAGCACTTGGAACTGCTGTGTGGCCTGACTCTTGTTCTCAGGGTTAGCTCTGTCTGGATGGTAAGCCAATGACTTTCTGTGGTAGCCTTTCTTTACTGAATGAGTAAAAAAAAAAAAATTTAATATATGATTATATCTAGTGAACTCTTAAGATTTGTTTTCTGCACCACTAACAATTTTGAGTCATAGGATCTCAAATTATGCTTCGGAACATAAGGGTGAAGAGGGGCAGAAGATTGAACAACATGAAAACAAGCAAGAGCAATTTTGTACTCAATTCTGGCTTTCACAAGTAGCCTATAGAGAGTAATTAGCATAAGGTAGAGGCTAGGGAGACCAAGATTTTGGTCTCCCTAGCCAAAATCGACCAATTTGGCTAGGGAGGCCAAGATTTGAGTTTATGGAACTGTTTCTTTATGTTAAAGAGGCGAGTTTTTTCTTCTATTATTCATTGCTTGCCTGAATGTTTTTGTTGTTCTTTCATTTTTAAAATGCATAAAACCGCGGGGCCAGATATGGTGGGAGAATTATGTAAAAACGGAAAAAATCATGACGCTATTTTAATACGAAATGGAAATCAAAGATACGTACAAGCAACAAGAACAAAACCTTGAGATAATTACTGTCAAGTTTGATTTTTATTAGATAACAATGCATGCTGAGCCCTCTTTAGACACGGAGAGAAAATAATAGGTGGCGTTTTTATACACCTCCGTTGAGATGTACAAAAACGCACCGTTTTTATACACCTCTATTGGAGGTATACAAAAACGCACTGTTTTTATGCACCTCCGTTGGCAGTGATGGTAAATTAATGAAAATGTTGCTGCATACGTCCATGAGGTTTAAATAGTTTTAGATTGTAGTTTAGCACGTTGCTTAGTGATTACCGATGTACAATGATAATAAAGTAATGAATAATAACAATAATTTAAAAAATCAAAAGTAAAAAGACACATTGCACACAAATACTGATCTCAAATAAATAATTTTAGAAAATTAAACTCGAAGCTTTTTAAAAACATGATAAAAAGTTTTTGAAAAAAAATAAAAAACAGAAAGAAAAAAAAGCAAACAAAAACAAAGTAAATCAAAAAAAAAAAATTGTCAACAATGGGAATCGAACCCAATACTTTCAAGGTTGGAGTCTGACAGCTTGTCCACTGCGCTACGGAGCCACCTGACTGTTCATCACATTTAATAAGGTCTTTCTAAAACATTATTTTACCTTCAATGCAACTTCTATTTTCTGGTTTTATATTTCGATTTTTTAAATTATTACTCTTTTTATATAAATTTATATTAAAAAAAAAAAATTGTGTGGGCGACCGGCCGATAACTTGCATCTCTTTTCTGACATTTGTTGGCGAGATTATACCCCCCCCCCCCCCCCCAAATTTTTAAAGCAAAAACAGCAACAAAGACAAACAAGAAGCAATAGATAGATAAATAGAAGTAAAAACTTGCCTCTTCAACATAAAGAAACAGTTCTTTAAATACATTTTTACGCCGGGAGACCAAAATCTTGGTCTCCCTAGCCAAATTGGCCGATTTTGGCTACGGAGACCAAAATCTTGGTCTCCCTAGACACTTCCTAGCATAATAATAATAAATGGCATAGCTATAGAAGTGTGCGCTTGGCTAAGAAACTCACAACATTGCCATCCAGAAATATAATGGACCAACACACAAACTAGGTGTAACCTTGAACGTTTATCTCGTTAATACAATTTAATGAGAAATACTCATAAACTCATAAACATGGATGGCAAAAAAACAATAACAAAGACCTGAGTGACATCAACTTCGTTCTATCACAAGGTATTACCAAATCAATTTTGGATGGGATGGTTCGCAGTTTTCTCAAATCCCAAATAAAAATTTAAAATACAGCTTACCTATCAACATAGATAGAACAAAATTGACGTCGATCAGTTCTTTGTTATTGTTTTTAGTTTTAGCCAGCTTTTTCATGACTAGATAGTTCTCATTAATTGTATCAAGACTATACTAGCCTACATAGATAGATAGAAATAGTCTAGTATTTACTAGCTAATAGTAGATAGATTATATAGACTATAATTATAATACTATACTTCTATAACGTCTAGATCTAATTCTAATAGTATTTTTAATTTTAATAGAGAACGAAGAGACTAATAACAAAGCGACACGACCTATAATACAACATTATATAACGCTCCAGTATTTTGGTAAAATTTGAGTCACTTTATTAAAAGAAAACATCTGTGTCTGTATGTCTTTTGGGGGGGGGGGGGGGGGGCTGTCGTTATTGCGGCTGTCATTATTCCCAGACGCCTGTCTGGGGATAATGAAAATTCGTTATCCCCAGACGCATGTAGCAAGTGGGCAGAAAGATTTTATGCAAAATGCCAAACTAGGCGTGAAAAATACCAAATATTCTGGAAAAAATACTAGTGGTTGTGTCCCAAAACAGTTAATATATCAAGTGATATTGAACACAAGATGAAAGTAAATAGTGATCAAATGTCAAATCCAGCTCTTTTTAAAAAAATTATTTTAAAGCAAATGGATCAATGAAATTTCTTTTGTTACTTTGATCTGAAAACGTCAAACTGACAATTCGACTTTTTATTTTCAACCAGGAAGAAAGTTGTTAATTATCAAATCTGTTCATAGTCCACCAACCATTTAAATTTTCACTACCTACCTACCTGTTAACTTTATTGATCATCTCTTGTTTCTATAATTTGCTCATTTTGGCCACAATTTTGGGGATGACCGGGAATTATTTTTTATTTCGCGGACAAATTCCTAGGCCATGGTGTTGTTCGTCCCAAAGCCCAAAACCGACACCTGTTATTTTCCTGTCTTCTTCGCACAAGACAATACAATTTAGTATCACAGGTCCGCAAAACTAGATCCAACAATATTTTTATTCGAATCAGAGATGAAAATAACTACCAAAACAAGGAAGCAAAAAGTGTGGAAATATGTTTAGCTCGTATATGAATTTAAGATATTCGATAGCGGTGTGGATAGACAGCTCGGTGGGTTAGGCCACCTTTTATTTTAATCCTTTTAGCTGCAGATTCGAACCAGTCGCGACCACCCCCCCCCCCCCCCCCCCCCCCCCCCTCCACACACACTTTTTTTTTTATTTTTTTTTTTATTTTTTTTTTTTTTTTTTTTTTAAACTTTTTTTATCTTTCTTCCCAATTGATGTTCATTGTTTTCACTCTTGTTCCAAATTCCGAGCAAGAGTTTTTTTAATCAGTTGAATTTTTTATTTCTCCGATAATATTATTTCATTATTTAATTTGCTCTAGATCTATTATTGTTTTTCTTTTGTTTTGGTCAAATGATAATATTAATAATAATAATAATATTTAATAATAATAATAATAATAATAATAATAATAATAATAATAATAATAATAATAATAATAATAATAATAATAATAATAATAATAATATTAATAATAATAATAATAATACTAATAATAATAATAATAATAATAATAATAATAATAATAATTATTATTATTATTATTATTATTATTTTAATAATAATTATAATTATTATAATAATAATAAATAATAATAATAATAATAATAATAATAAATAATAATAATAATAATAATAATAATAATAATTGTAATAATTGTTATTATTATTACTATTACCATCATAATCATTATTATATTATTATCAATAATAATACTATTTTTATTATTAATACTCTTATTATCATACTATTACTATTATTATTATTATTATTATTATTATTATTATTATTATTATTATTATTATTATTATTATTATTATTATGATTATTATTATTATTATTATTATTATTATTATTATTATTATTATTATTATTATTATTATTATTATTATTTATTATTATGATAATTGTTATTATATCATTATTATTATTATTATTATTATTATTATTATTATTATTATTATTATTATTATTATTATTATTATTATTATTATTGTTGTTGTTAACACTATTCCCTGCTCCGATGGAAATCTCTCTTTTTCTTTTTTTTATATTTTGACCTAAACCTTAGAGTTTTTTTGTTTGCTTAACCTTTATGTAAATGTTCCGTTTCTGAGCATGAATTTCTTAAATTGTTTTTATTTTTAAAACAATTATTGTTTTTTTTTTCTCCTCTATCTGACCATTTGGTCGCTCTCTGAATATTTCTGTTTGTTTGCTTTTTAATTATTTATTCTTTTTAGACACTATTTGAGATCGGAGTGGGGACGAATATATTTGCTAGAAACTAGAAAAAAAAACAAGAAAGAGAGAGAATGAGAGCGAGAGAGAGAGAGAGAGAGAGAGAGAGAGAGAGAGAGAGAGAGAGAGAGAGAGAGAGAGAGAGAGAGAGAGAGAGAGAGTGAGTTTAATAAAAAATAAAAAATTTAAAAAAGAGGTGGGGGGAGGATGGGTGGCACATTTATCCCTTTCAACGTTCTGTAAAAAGAAGACGGAATTAAAAAAAAATTTTTTTTTAAAGTGACGTTACCAGGATTCGAACCCACAACGTCGATTCTGGTCAAACTTCCAGGGCAGACGACTAAACCATTCGGCGCATATTGTGTATATGTAGTAACAACTGATTTTAATGTTGGTTAATTTTATGTTTTTATAGATATTTGATTAACTTTCCTTATTTCTATGTGCATTTGGAAACATTCCATATTCTGGCATGGGGATATAATTGTTTAAAAGAGTGGAGTTTCAAATATGCGTCTGGGGATAATGAAAATTCGTTATCCCCAGACAGGTGTCTGGGGATAACGAAATTTTATTATCCCAAGACAGGTGTCTGGGGATAATCACAGCGCGTTATTGAATTGCCAGACATGTCTGCCTATACAGACGTAAAGAAAAACTGAAACGATTGTTGATAGATATTGACATTGAATTGACACCCGAGTTGAATCTTGCCTTAATTGAATAGAGTCTTCTTGCATTTTTATATAATAAACGGGCGACGCCGTTTAAATGTAAAAATAGCCCCGATAACCATCTTTACATCTGTTGTAAATTGTCAAAAAAAAAGCCAATTCATCAATCATCAAATTTATCTTTGAACTCACATTCATTCTTTTTCGCATCTTTCTTAACACCCAGAATTTCATAAAGATTATCAGTTTTGAAGTGTTCAACACATCTTTCCAATAATCCAGACATCTTTCCTTTTTTTAAATGATAATAAAATCGGGGTCCTTTTTACGATTTGTCAGTCGTCGTCTGTCTGTAACGATCTCTAGATATAACTGTTGTTTTTGTGGGTTTGTTTTGATCGGTGGCGGGACGACTGAGTTTACCTCCAATAGGTAAGAGCGAGCAGATAATGGGAGATACGTCATCCGGCAGTTTGACTTCACCTGGGATTGTTCTTGTTCCCTTTATGTGTGAAGCGAGTGCTCTCTCTCTCTCTCTCTCTCTCTCTCTCTCTCTCTCTCTCTCTCTCTCTCTCAACCAACTGAGTAATTGAAACCCCCTGGTTGTCTAAATAAAGAAGACCCCAACAAACGCTTTTAATATCCTTTATTTATTGCCATAAAAAGATATGTTCCGATTGTTAAAGATGATACCTGACTGGCTCACATTACATTTACACCAATCCGATTTTTCGTTTATTGGATTTAGACCGATGTAACTAGACATACGTCAGAATACCACAACTCACAATACCGCTATAAAACTGATTTAATATGATTATCAACTATTTATGGTAGTATCTAGTGCTTACTTTTTTTAAAATTGTTTTTTATTTTTATTTATTATTATTTTTTTTTTATTGTTTTTTTTTTAACCACAATGATCATGGTTTTAAGATGCGACAAGCCCTTGTTTTATTTTTTGTATCGTCTGATCATTTCCTCTGCGAACGGGTTGTCCAACATACAAGCTTTGATCAAAGGGAGGTAATCATGTTAATTTTAGTCGTAGAAATGAGTTCCTGAGTAATACTTGTTGGGTTCACTCAGCACACGTCGGTTTTAGTATCATATTATTATGTATTATCAAACTGAGCTAGAATTTGAAAATAGAAAAATGTTTAATAAATCAAAATTGTCATATTATTTTTTTTAAATAAAAATTAAACGACTTAGTCTAGATTTGAGGATACAGGACTATTTACTTTAAATATAATGCCTTATCCTTCAGAGCCATAGAGCCCGAGTGTATCCCGGTTTTTATAGCGTGAAACGGCCAATAGCAATTGCTTGTTACCCTTTGGATAGGGCGATAGTCTATCGCCAAATGTAACAGACCCAGCTACCCAATCTCTGCTGGGTGGACAGGGAGTCATAAAAATTCTCGACGGCACCCGGGATCGATCTTGGTCCCTTTCCGTGTGAACGTTTATAGTCCGGTTAAAACAGTTTAGTGAGAATTACTCATGAATAGACCCAGCTACCCAATCATTGACAGAGGGGTTAGAAAAAAGTATCGACTGCACCTGGGATCGATCTCTGTCCCTTTGATTGCGAAGTGACGCTTGATCGGACTCTGTCCTTCAGAGAACACGTGAGGAAGACCAAGGCAAAAGTGTCCACGCGTAATGCCCTCCTTGGAAAGCTGGCAAACATGAACGGGGAACTGACCCTAAAACTCTAAGGACCACAGCATTGGCCCTCAGCTACTCAACTGCGGAGTACTGCTCAGCTGTATGGGCCCGATCATGCCATGCCTCCAAGCTAGACCCCGAGCTCAACAACGCCTGCCGGATCATAACGGGCCAGCTGAGAGCAACACCATTACCACTGGTCTACCGTGCAGCAGGAATAGCCCCACCACACATCCGGAGGGAAACTCATGCCCAAATACAAAAATACAAACAGGAAATGGACCAGAGACACCCCCTTCATGACCACAATTGCCCCAAAAGCAGGCTCAAATCAAGGAAAAGCTTCCTCACAGTAGAGAGCCTTCACCCAGACCACTCAGCAATCTTCCGCCTGGACAAATGGGTAGAATGGGACAAGACAGCAAACGATGCCCTCCAGCCCCCAACAGAAAAGCTCCCAGCAGGCACAGACCTCAAGAGAAAAGAATGGGTGGCGTTGAACAGAGCTAGAGCAAAGGTGGGAAACACCGCCACCAACCTCTTTAAATGGAAAATCTCACCGGGCACTGAATGCCCATGCGGTCACCCCAGACAGACCATGGACCACATCCTGTCTGAATGCTCGCTGGGACCTCACTGCACCAATGCTGACCTGAGGGAATGCAACCAGACTGCCCGGGACTGGCTGACTCACTGGCGCGACAAGATATGATGATGATTGCGAAGCGAGTGCTCTACCAACTGAGCTATTGGGGCCCCGTTTCTTGTTTAGATCACCATAGTAAGAGTGTGCAATTATATATATATATATATATATATATATATATATATATATATATATATACATATATTGGAGATGATATATAGCGCTTTACATGGGGTCCCGAGCCAACAGCAACACTTAACATTTAGGACGGGACATGACGCCTGTTAGGCTATATTACAGTTTTTTTTTTTTCTGACGGAGACAACGTTGTTAACGGCCAGGTACTCATTTTACACATGAGTACGGTGAGAAAATATGAGTAAAGAGCCTTTTTTCAAGAACTCAACTATGCGCAGAGCGAGACTCGAACTCAGGACCTTCCGATTCGAAAGCGAGTGTCATACCACAAGACCACATAGCTGCACATGAATCATCCGTCTTGGACACAGACCGACACATGAATCATCCGACTTGGACACAGACCGACACATGAATCATCCGTGCGCGTCGACACAGACTAAACGTTCCTGCTTGCATTACGTACCGAAATGCATGCATTGAGATTGGCATGGTCAAGTCGTGTCAATGGGGAACAAAAGTGTGATGTCAAAAAACAGGTTCCTATCTCAATGGAAGTTTAACTCACTCAACCCTAACACCGGCTATATCCGTCTGTTTACCCCATGCCTATTTATTGCATTTTCTTAGACAAATTATAGGCGTGATATCAAAGCTATTGTTTTTAATTTTTACATGTTAATGATTGTTGAATAAAAACAAATCAATATACATGTTCATTTTTAATACATTTTTTTTCTCTCCTATTTTGAAGAGTAGCAAAAATCTCTAGGATTGAGTGAGTTAAAACTATTCTTCCCGAGGGTTGAATACATAACTTGTGTAAATTATGATCTTCTGGTTTCAGAGTGATGGCATCCTATTTTCTAGTCTAAATCAATGCTTGTCGTCAATAAAGATCATCCAGTCTCGCTCTTTTACGTCCCGTGATCCTTAGAACCTGCCTATAGGTAGTATTTTGCTACTAAACTCGTAATGCCACCTTATTATTCAATATGTAACCTATTCATTATTAGTCCTCCGAAGGACTGGTTACATACACGTTTCCAAAGATTTTGGAACCGAACCGAGATAGTAGAAGATGCGACGTCACTTTTCTTCCCTATTCGATTGAAAGATAATGCGTACAGCACAACTTGTTGTTTGAGGCGATCTATTCGCTTAATGTGGCAAGTCTTGAAGAATTTGTATCTTGAATGCAGTTGAGATTATGATATGGGAAATGACGAAACTGGATTATCATCTAAGATGTGATGTCACATCGCCCTCTCTTCCGGTTCAAAACTCTATGAAAGTGTATATGTTATGTTTCATATTGAATAAGATAAGATACGATAATATATACTTTATTGATCCTGAATGGAAAATGGAATCAATCATAAAGTGGCATAACTATTTTGTTGCGGGGACGTAAAGGAGCGAGGATGGATGATCTCTATTGTCGACCAGCATTTGTTTTGGCAAAAAAAAAAAAAAAAATGCCATCTCTCTGAAGCAAAAAGATCTTCGCGCAATGTATAATTAATGTATACAGTTTTCCGGACGACTAGTTCCACACTTCCAAGGAAATTGAGAGCAGTATTTATTATAATTTGATGATGGGGGCGAGGGGAAAACATCTTGACCTTTTCTTTGCTGACGAGGATTCGGGGACAGGTTATTTTTTTAGCCGGTCCGACTGCTCCAACGCCAACGTCCAACAACCAGTTGCACAAATCAGTTGCTTTTTTTTTTACCTGAAGATCAAAGACTAGGGTCAAGAAGTAACGAGTAACGAGATATATGTGTTACGACCATTTACGTAATAGATGATAATGGTTACGACCAATCAGATTCATGGCTTTCGTTCCTATCCTTGACCTTGTGTGACACGAGCAGTGACGTCAAAGAATTCACAACTGTGCGTGCGAACAATTCCCCCAGTTTGGTCGTTTACTCTCCAAATTTGATATTTCTGATTCTACAACTTTTGCTGAACAGTAATAATCGAGTGAAAAGTCAAGAAAATAAACTTAAAATTCTATCTATTTGAGAAAATTAAATTTAATTTACAATAAAATTTCAGCTTGATCATTTCATTATCCCATTAAATCAAGAATAGCATAAATTTAGTTGTAATTTTATAATGCTCCTGGTCCTTAACAAACTAAGGTCAATTCATCAAATGTGTGTCAAAGTGTGTCGCGATTAATGCAGGGTTGCCAGTTTGGCATTTTAAATGCCAGATTCCAAAAATCTGGCATTTTTGAAAACCGTTTGGCATTAGAAAAATCATTTGGCATTTGGCATTTTCATTTGGCATTTTCTTTTCTTGTATATTATACTTCAAATGACACCTTTTCTTAATTATTTCTAAACGCGTAAAAACAAACATCTTCACATTTCTTTTTCATTCTTAAAATCCAACCGTGGTGTAGTGGTTTAGCACTCCACTTAGTAGTCAGTAGGTAAATAATTACCCCAACAGGAAATTTAGTATAATTCAAAAAAAAAAAAAAATAAAAGAAAAAGAAAAGAAAACGCTCAAGCCACCAGGATATGATAGTAAATTGTCTATCAAAAGTGAGTAGTTTTCTTAGTGGGGGTGGGAGTCAACAGACTTTGGCATTTTTTTGAGTGTTTTGGCATTTTTTGAGTCTTCCCCTGGCATTTTGTTGAAAAATAATCTGGCAACCCTGGATTAATGTGTGTGTGGTCAACATTATGCAATTTCGTCAAATTCACTGTTATTACATTATGTGTCAGTTCTGTGGCTAAGTGGTCAGTCACGAATCAATATGTCAATTGGTGAATGTAATTCGCTTAGTCATTAGACTTTAGGTACGCCGTTCTCGGCAAAAATTACTTTCTAGTCTACACACTACTCTACAGTCTACACTACAACGTAACTGTTGTATTGTTCATTGTTATTGTTATTATTTGTTATCTTTTAACTTTTACAATTTTTCATGACTCATTCATAATTTATATTGGTGAGGCATCGGTCATTTTACTCGAACTTGACAAATATGGCATCTAACTACGAAGATTCTCTGTATTCATCTTCATCGTCCTCCGAATCGGAATATTCAAGCGAACATCTGGAAGATCTTTCTTATGCAGGATTGCACACAATACCTGACTGTGTATGTCAAAGAGCATCAACCATTCATTCCCTCCAGTTGGACAACAACGAAATCTCTAGTCTTCATACCAATATATCACTATTCAAGAAACTCATAACCCTCGACATTTCTTCGAATGGAATGTCATTTATATGTGATGAGATTTGTAGTTTACCAAAATTGAGAACACTCATAGCAAAAAATAACAAATTAAATGTGAGTTCATTCCCTAAAGAATTTGGCTCCCTTCAATCTTTGGAGGTTCTAAATGTTAGTGGCAATCTTCTTGACTCGTTTCCAACTCAATTTACCAGGCTTGAAAAGCTTCGTGTTCTACACATTGGTGGCAACAGAATGAATGAACTTCCTACATCTCTCAAACAGTTAACAAAGTAAGTATTTATGTTTGTGTGTGTGTGTGTGTTTTAAAATGATAATATTCAAGTTGTTCAACCATGGACACGAAGGTATAGGCTTGATTTAATATTGTTATAATGGACAATATTTTGTGTTGTATCTTGTATTTCCATGACAACAATGAGCCCATAACAATTTTGGCTAATCAGACCTGTAGATATGTACAAGTCGGTTTTAGACAGTGATTTTAAAAATGATACAAGATTCTAAATATGTAGATTTGTAAGAATCATTTCCGCATAAGTGCTATTTAGCTGTTAAGTAAACACTTCATTTTGTTTACATTTCAAGATCCTTTTTCTTGTGGACAGCCCTGCCAAATATTTATCTGCCGTCTGCCTTGATTTTAAGTGATGTATTCGTGTTTTTATTGTTTTTGTTATCGGCTGAAAAAAGGGTTTTGAGCCCGCTACATTCCGTGTTTAGTATTTTATTCTTTATCGAAGCAATTATAACATTCATTTTTGTTCATTACTTTTTACAATCCAGTTTATTATCAATTTTGTCGGCTTATTTGTCAATCCTGTCTATTATTTTTCATCAATTTTCTATCTTTACCCAACAGGCTGAAGATGTTATATTTAGGGGGTAACCAGTTGACAGAGGTGCCCGCCGAATTGGGATGTATGTCTGAATTGGAGTCCTTGGTGCTGTGCGACAACAAACTAGTCAGTCTTCCTCCAACCCTCATTCATCTGGGTAAATTAAGAAGCCTCAGCTTACACAACAACTGCTTATCTACATTACCAACAGAGATTGTTGCCCTCAACCTTGTTGAGTTGAGTTTACGTAACAATCCTTTAGTCAACCGATTTGTTCAAGTAAGTTAAAATTGTCAACAGTTCAGTTGATGATGATGAAAAAATAAACTATAGTCACATGCATTGAATCCTCTCTATAGTATTGACAACTTTGTTCAGGGACCTCTAGTTGAAGGGAACATAACCACGCCCCTCGGGACAGTCGTAGGAAAGTAAACAATAGCAATTAGTGCTAAACAAGCACAGATGTCCGTTCAATTAATGGGACCTGTACAATGATTGTGATGATAAGTCTATCAAGTCAAAATTTATGATTCAAGTGTTGAATAAAATTTGAAGTCAATTTCTCTTATCTAGTTAGACAAAACATTTTATGACTGTAAAACAATTTCACAGAGCTTTTTATTGGGGCAAGGAGAGATATTTTCTGCCTGTAATATCTTTTATATTTCTCTCACTTATCGTAGAATTCTTTCCCAATGTAAATCCCCTTGTAAATCATCTCTCTGTTAAGCACTGTTATATTTTTAATTTTTAATATCAATGTCATGATTTGTAAACATTGAGTGTGTGTTCCTTTCAGTGAGGACACATGCTTAAGTTTGGATGAGACTTTAAGGTGATCTCAAACTAAGTACACTGATATTGTACTCTTGGAATCTACTTCTGTTCCTTTTTTGAACCATTCCCCTTTGTCTTAAATTTCCTCGCATACTTTGAATTGTTAAATCTAGAATTTTTGACTTCCATATTTTCTTCCTTTTTCCTATGAAATGACCTAAATGCGTCACAAGCACTTTAAAACCCTTTAAAAATATTAACCTCTGACAGGGAACCACTTTTTCTCCTTTAGAAAACAAAAAAAATTGAATTTGATAAATTTGGGTCTGTTTTTACCACAAAAAATAGTATAAGTTTGTGATGTATAGAAACCAGACACAATTGATGGTATGTAGTCCATATGTAGGCCATTAAGGTGGTGATAAGTGAATTGTTGGAATTGTACCTACCTAAATTTTACTTTTGCTTCATATTTTTAAAAAAATATTCATTGACAGGATCTAGTCTACAATCCCCCATCCCTCCTAGAGCTTGCTGGTCGCTGTATCAAAGTGGAAAAGTTGACCTACACGAATGACGACTTGCCCATCAATCTGATTCAATACTTAGCTTCAGCTCTCAGCTGTGTTAACCCTAAATGTAAAGGTAAGTAAATGCCAATGGATGGACAGTATTTTCTAGAATTGTCACTTGCCCCTAACATCATCATCATCATCATTATCATCTCCACTACATATATAAGTATAAGTGTTCCTCATCTCCCATGGTGGGCAGGCGGTGACTTGCTATGTCTTCTATCCCCCATATCTGTTTTCCATTTCCATGTTGCTCAATCATCTCTGTCTTTGTTCTGGACTGAGATTACTCAGGGGTTTTCCTGTCCTGGCAGTTTTCTTATCTGGGAAAGAGACAGCCAATTGAATTGCATGGTACCTTTTTTGAGAGATGATATTTTTTTTCTCCTTGTAAATCATCTCTGTTACTGTTATGCTTTATTATTATTGTTATTATTTTTTTTTAAAATACTGTATATTATTGTATATTGTATTTGTAAACATTTGAGTTTATCCTTCCTAGTGGGCTACTTCACTTGTGCCTGGATTTAACTTTTAGGTGTCAGAATAGGCACATTGATGTATTTATTGTAGAATCTTTTGTTCCCTATTCACACCAGTCCCCCCCCCCCCCCCCCCCCCCCCCCCCCGGCGGGTGGTTGGATGGGAGCATCACCCTTGAATCATATACCTATGATGTTCGCATGGGTGTACGATCCGATAGTGATGTCGTTTCTTCTTCTCTTTACTAGCCTATCCTGCTTCTTTGGTTTGTGATTGTATTTTTGACAGGGGATTTTTTTTTTTCTGTAAATCTTCTGCCTGTTTGTTCTTGGTTATTTATAATTTAGCTTATGATATCTTTAGGTTATGATTTTGATTTACATTTGTACTATTTTTGTTAGATTGCTTGTTTTTTTGTTTCAGCAGTCTCTCATATAACCCTAATTGTGTTGGAAGAGACCTAAAGCAACAAACAAACAAACAAACACCAGTCCCCTTTGTCTTCATTTTTCTTAAGTCCTTTTTACTTCATATTATCTACAACTTTCGTCTATCATCTTAATTTTTACTGGCGCTGAAATGGCCTAATAATGTTGCAAGCGGCTTCAAACCCCTAATAATAAACAAACGAATGTTTCCCACCTATCATCATTAGGCCTAAATGACCTAAATGTGTCGCAAGCACCGTAAAACCCCTTAAAAACAAACAAACCATCATCATTGTTATAATCATTTTTATCATCATCATCATCATCGTCATCATCATCATCATCATCATCATCATCCTTGTTATCATCTATATTATTGTCATAATCATCATCATCATCATAATTTTTATCATCTTTATTATCATATTCATCATCATCATCATCATCATCATCATCATCATTTCCACTACTTATTCATAACAATATATAAATAATCTTTGAAATATCTCCCTCACCCACAGGTGTTTACTTTACGTCCCGATTCGAGCATGTCAAGTTTGTTGATTTCTGCGGCAAATACCGTCTTCCCTTACTCCAATATCTGTGTTCACCAAAGTGTTCTTCCACTTCCTTGAGCTGTGACAGTTGTGACAGCGAGTCCGAGGAGGACGTCGCCAGAGAGAGAATGAGCAGAGTTTTGTTGGGCTAACCATTTTGACAATCATGACAATCACAGCCTTCGAATTATATTTTATTTCTTATTAGAATTGTCTGGATCTCTGTATTCTTTTGTGTCAGTTAAGGCACAAGACCGAGGGGCTAGAGAGAGCTCATTCGACCACAGGTTCGGATGAAAAAAATTTGTTTACCGTCAACTGGGGTGATTTTGCCTCTCGCAAGATTGCCGATTGTTGGTATATCTAAGGGATTCAGTATTTTTTTAAAAACCTCAGTAAATTTCCCAATCACCTGTTGAATGGAAAAAAAATGTAAGTATGTAAGCAGTGTTCAGAAGTTGGTGTTGGCATAATATGTGTTTGTGTAAAAGCTCTGTAAATGTTTTCCTAAATTGGCGATTCTGCTCTAAAATTGAATAGATTAGATTATATTTAGTTATGTGACTAAAAAAAAATCAAGCCATCTAATAAGGGAAATAACTGCAACAAGCCTGAGAACACTCAAAATGCTCTAAATCTGTCAAAATAGAGTCACCCCTAGAGGAAAAGTCCTCCCAGTTAACGGAATATCTGATGAGTTTACATTGGATCTTGTGGAGATATTGAAGAATTAGCAAAGAAAATGAAAAATCTTCCATCCGTTTCATTTATTTATTTATTTTTTTTTTAAATTATGTTTTTCCTTTTTTTTTTGTTTAACAAATGATTTTGACACAGTTGCAAACGTTTCTGTTTGAAGCTGGAAAAAATGGAAAACTTTAATAAAAAATGTCAAACTTGTGGCCCATTGCATCGAAACAGTATTATGTCAGGACGAAGTTTCATATAAGTGGGAATAAATTCAATTTCCAGCACCGCTAGTTCATTCCTGACATGAAACTGCTTCGAGGCGGTGATTCATGATGAGAGGCACTTACTGTGTCCTCTTGGATGGGGTTCCTGACCTCCCATAGTGGGCAGCGAACACTGTGTCTTCCTAACCTCCCATAGTGGGCAGCGAGACACTCACTGTGTCTTCTTGGATGGGGTTCCTGACCTCCCATAGTGAGCAGGGAGGCACTTACTGTGTCTTCTATCCTCCTTATATAATCTGTTTTCCAACATACTTTCTGTCTTTGTCTTGGAATGGAATTACTCGGTTTTGACCTAGCCCTCGCCAGAACCCTCGCCTGGGAGGGGAATAGTCAAATGTATAACTATAGTTTTGGGAGATGATTTTATTTTTCCTTGTTAATTATCTCTCTGTTATTTACGTTACATTTTCTTCTTGTTTTAAATATATTACAATGGTTTGTAAACATTTGAGTGTATAGCTTTTAGTGGGGGCCTGTGCTTTTGTTTGGATGAGACTTTCAGTGTTCTCAAACTAAGGGCACTGATAGTTTGCTCTTGGCATCTACATCTGTTCCCTATTTGAACCCTTCTCCTTTGTCTAACTTTTTCTCTTGTGCTTTCAATTATAAATCTTTAACTTTTTTGACTCTCCCATTTTCGTTCTTTTTTTTCCTTTTTTTTTTTTACTGGCGTTTAAATTACCTAAATGTGTTGCAGGGCTGTAAAGCCCTTTTAGGATAAACCAAAACACAACCCTATATCTAAGATATTTGTGTCCATCCTAAGCCCAACAAGAATCATAAAAAAACCATGCATTTTAATGTTTTCTATATACTTTGTTCTATTGTTTAGTCTCTACTACAACGACAACGCATTTATTATAAACACATTATAATTGTGTGTTAAAATGAATTATTAATTCTTTTTCCTTATTATTATAATATAATATTCCTTAATATTATACTGGTGAATTTGTCATGATCTAAATGTGGTCCACTGGTTATGACACTCGCCTTCAGTATGCGGAAGGTCCAGGGTGTGTTTCCCACTCTGAGCAGTTCGTATTTATACTTGGGTGTAAAATGAGTACCTGGCCATTAAAATTGTAATATCGCCTAACAGGCACCCTGTCTCGTCCTCCTTGTTAAGCGCTGCTGTTGGCTAGGGATGCCTTTTAAAGCACTGTGAGCACATATAGTAAATATTGCGCTACACGAATGCTTTATTTATTGATTAAAATGAGTTTTGTATTTTACAGACACCGTGTATTATTTTTCCCCCTGACAGTGTATATGCCACAGCATTATAAATTTGGATCACCCTGTAATGATGTAATATTATTTGCCCTATAATAAATTGTTAATGCACCTACTATGTCATTCTTCATAGAATACATTTTATTTTCTTTTGATTTCGGTCACATAATTATTTACCTTATTTCAAATATGGATGGATTTAGTGACCCCCCTCCCCCCTAGATCCATTAGATCTGGTGGAAAGTACCTTGCGATAGGCTGTTGTTCATTTCACGCTATAGAAACCAGGGTAAACTCCGGCTCCATGGACTACTAGGATCAATGGATCATTCAAAGGGTTTCTGGGCAGGGAGGCACTTACTGTGTCTTCTAATCCTCATATCAGTATCGGGATTCCTACAGCAATTCCATTGTGGAATTCAAGGAGTTTCCAGTATCGGGATTCCTACAGCAATTCCATTGTGGAATTCAAGGAGTTTCCAGTATCGGGATTCCTACAACAATTCCATTGTGGAATTCAAGGAGTTTCCAGTATCGGGATTCCTACAGCAATTCCATTGTGGAATTCAAGGAGTTTCCAGTATCGGGATTCCTACAGCAATTCCATTGTGGAATTCAAGGAGTTTCCAGTATCGGGATTCCTACAGCAATTCCATTGTGGAATTCAAGGAGCAATGTGAATTATTTTAAATTGTAGGATTCAAACAAAGATTAATTTCCTTCGATAGTTAGTTTCTCCACTAGGAGAGGCAACTCAACTCCTTGACTGGTGCTTCCTCAGAGGTGTATTAAGGTCCTCAAATTTACTTTTCTTCAACTTATCTGAAGATATCAATAATGCATTTGATTGAACAATAAACTTCGTGGTATTCAAATACTCTGCCGTATTTTGCTATTTTTTGTTTTTTTGTTGTCAAGATCTGAAATCTCATTCATTGGTTTGGTCTCATTCACAGGTTTGGCTTTCTTCACTTTCAACACCTCTTGCTCCCCAAATTTCTCCCCCCTGGGTGGGGTTCCTGACCTCCCATAGTGGGCAGGGAGATACATACTCTGTCTTCTATCCCCTTATATCTGTTTTCCAACTTGCTTTCTGTCTATATCTTGGAATGAGATTACTTAGTTTTGTCCTGGCCCTGGCCAGAGTCTTGTCTGGGAGGGAAACAGTCAAATGCATAGTTATTGTTTTGGGAGATGATATTTTTTTTCCTTGTAATGTAAGCATTTGAGTGTATTCCTCTTTGTTGGATTTTGTGCTTGTGTCCGGATGAGACTTATCGGTGATCTCAAACTAAGTACATTGGTGGTATGCTCTTGGAATCTACATTTGATCCCTATGTGTTCCCAGTTCCCTGGGTGGGGATCCTGACCTCCCATAGCGGGCAGGGAGGTACATACTGTGTCTTCTATCCCCTTATATCTTATCCAACGAGCTTTCTGTCTTTGTCTTGGAATGAGATTACTTGTTTTTTTCCGGGCCCTCGTCGTCGGAGTCCTGACTGAGAGGGAAACAGTCAAATGCATAGTTGTTTTGGGAGATGATATTTTTTTCCTTGTAAATCATCTCTCTGTTATGTATTATTATATTTGTTATTTTTAATGTATAATGTAAGCATTTGAGTGTATTCCTCTTTGTTGGATTTTGTGCTTGTGTCCGGATGAGACATAGGTGATCTCAAACTAAGTACATTGGTGGTATGCTCTTGGAATCTACATCTGATCCCTATTTGTTCCCATTCCCCTTTGTCTTACTTTCTCTTGGGTGCTTTAATTGTAATTCTAGAACTTTTTACTATCCCATTTTCATCCTTTTTACTGGCGCTGATATGACGTAAATGTGTTGCAAGCGCTGTAAAACCCTTAAAAACATACATTCCCAGTTCCCCTTTGTCTTACTTTCTCTTGGGTGCTTTAATTGTAATATTATCCCATTTTCTTCCTTTTGACTGGCACTGATATAACCTAAATGTGTTGCAAGCGCCATAAAACCCTTAAAAACAAACAAAACCTCTCTCCCTCTTCCTCCTACTCAAAGAATTGGCTGTAGGCAGCCGTCGACGAACTAATTGAGAAGAGCAGAGCTGGCGAAAGAATAATCATCTCTTCCCCTACAGTCTCTCCATTTCAGCCTCATTTCCCTTATTCACAGAGTCACTATTGCCCACCTCCCATTGTTTCAAGTTGACCAGAGACACCAACTTAAAATTTGGCTCACGTACATTTCAGAAACAATTCTGAACAATTTCAATGCTTAAACGGGAATTTCTGCATGCAAAATATAATCTATTGAGATCTATAACCATCCCAAAATCCTTTTTTTTTCCAAATCAAGTAGGTAAATTTCCAAAACCCAATTCATAATGATAAAATATTAAAATGATGACGGTGGCTATTGTAGTGGTGGTAGTAATGGTATATATTATGGTTATGGTGGTTGCAGAAGTGGTGGTAGTGATGACATTTGTAGTAATGGTAATGATTATGATATGGTAGTTTTAGTTGTAGCAGAGGTGGTAGTATTATTGGTGTGTCGGAGGCGGTTGTAGTATTAGTGGCAAGGATGGTGTGGTAGTGATTGTTGTATTAATGGTGATAGTGTTGATTATGATATAGAAGTGCTTTGGAAATGATGCTCATGATGATGATGGGTGGTGGTGGTCGTAGCAGTGGTAGTATGATGTGATGTCAATGATATAGTGCTGGGTGATGCAGTAAAGGTTGTAGTGATGATGAAGATGTGGTGGAGGTGATTGTAGTGTAGTAGTGGTGGTGCTTCATGAAATAATGGTGTGGCGGTGGTGGTTGAAGTAGTAGTGGTGGCAGTGATGCTGATGATGATAAGGTGTGTGCTTGTGGGTGAAGAGAGAGATTGATGGTTGATGTGAAATGGATTTGATCCACTGTATTGATTAAGGTCTGTCTGGCAGAGGGACAGAAAGTGTATTTTTGTGTGCCTGTGTGAGAGAGAGAGAGAGAGAGAGAGAGAGAGAGACTGCTCAAAGTGAATGTTGTGATAGTTATAAGAGAGATTAAAGTGAAAAACTTTGTTTTGTTTTATTTGTTAATCATAAATATTAAGCTAATGTATGTTTAATTTTGGCAATTGCATTAAAAATTTTAATTGAATTGAATTGTGTGTCGCCGCGCGCATAAGGGTGCGTTTCAAGACAGAAAGATAGATTTGTTTTTGAAGGGTTTACGGCGCGTGCAACACATTAAGGTCATATCAGCGCCAGTAGAAACGAAGTTGGGATAGAAAAAGTTCAAGAATAGCAATTAAAGCATCCAAGAAAAGGTAAGACAAAGGGGAATTGATTAATTGATTCAAATCGGAAACTGTGTACTTAAGTTTGAAATCACCTAAAAGTCTCATCCAGACACAAGCACAGGTCCCCACTAAGAGGAATACACTCAAATGTTTACACATTATTATATAACACAAAAAATTAATACAGTGCATAACAGAGACGATTTTCATGACAAAATATATTATATCATCTCCCAAAATTATACATTTGACTGTTTCCCTCCCCAGGGCCAGGACAAAACCAAGTAATCTCATTCCAAGACAAAGACAGAAAGCAAGTTGAAAAACATATTGGGGGATAGAAGACACTATGGACCTCCCTGTCCACTGTGGGAGGTCAGGAACCCTATACATGGTTGGCTACGACGGTAAATGAATGTTGAGATAGAGCACTCACCCCCCCACACAAACACAAACAGCTTATAACATGTCAAGTATACAGTAATCTCCCAACATATCAATAAAGTTCCTTTTTTTCATCCTCAAACGGACATTTGTCTTTGGGAAAACTGAAACTGAAATAACCCAGGTGTCCGCTGCAGCGCAGGGCCGCAAATTGAGCTAGGGGGAGGTGGCTTGCTGAAGGCCACATAAAGCGATGGATTTTCGAACTAGGTATCTTATGGGTGCATTTCAAAGTCCACACTAACTGCTGGGCCACACTGCCCCCTCTCCCCTTAGGCATGGTTTCCTCGAACGTTTTTTGCAAGTCCCCGAGTACTACTGAGTAGGCCGAGGAAACTGTGCTGGAGTGTATAAAAGCTCAAAGCTCAAGTCAAGAAGATACAGCAAGTGACGTGCCCATCACGGGAGATCAAAAGATCCCACCCAAGAATTTGACTTTAATAAGGTTGAATTTATACAGATTCCACTGGAATCAAACCATACAACAATCTCAATCAGCTATGTGGTCTTGTGGTATGACACTCGCTTTCGGATCGGAAGGTCCTGGGTTAAAGCCTCGCTTGGCGTATAGTTGAGTCCTTGGAGAAGGCTCTTTACTCACATTCTCTCACCGTACTCAGGTGTAAAATGAGTACCTGGCCTTAACAGCGTTGTCTTTGTCCGAAAAATTGTAACATCGCCTAACAGGCGTCATGTCTCGTCCTACATGTTAAATGTTGCTGTTGGCCAGGGACCCATTGTAAAGCGATTTGAGCACGTTTAGTCGATATATCGCTATATAAAAGCTCAATTTTTTTTTCAATCATAACGTACACAACATAAAATCAAACCATACAACAATCTCAATCAATGCAGCATGATGGAGTATATCTTTATTCCATAGAATAATAATTTCAAACAAAGTATTTAATTTAAATTCCAAAATTTCTACACTTTGTACATAAAGAGAAAGATGGATGACATTTTTTTTCTTTTTCATCCAACAAACAAAATTGGATAATAATAATAAGAAAAAAAAATATGTTGACGAAGACTGACAATGATTTAAAACAAAATGCACACACGGTCATTGTACTAAATTTGTTTTGTCTGTTTGTTTTCAAGGATTTTACAGCTCTTGTAACACATTTAAGTCATTTTACATTTTTTTTTTTAAAAAAGGGTTTTATGGCGCTTGCAACACATTTATTGTTTGTTTTTGTTTTTAAGGGTTTTACGGCGCTTGCAACACATTTAGGTCATATCAGCTCCAATAAAAAGGAAGGAAATGGGATAGTCAAAAGTTCTGGAATTACAATAAAAGCACCCCAAGAAAAAGTAAGACAAAGGGGAATTGATTCAAATAGGAAACAGATGTAGATTCCAAGAGCACACTATCAGTGTACTTAGTTTGAAATCACCTAAAAGTCTCATCCTGACACAAGGACAGGTTCCCACTCAGAGGAATACACTCATATGCTTACATATCATATATAATACGTAAACAAAACATATTATAGTGCATAGCAGAGAGATGGAAAATAACATTATCTCCCAAAATTAACTATACATTTGACTGTTTCCCTCTCAGCAAAGGTATGTTTTGTTTTTGTTTTTAAGGGTTTTACGGCGCTTGCAACACATTTAGGTTATATCAGTGCCAGTAAAAAGGAAGAAAATGGGATAGTAAAAAGTTCTAGAATTAGAATTAAAGCACCCAAGAAAAAGTAAGACATAGGGGAACTGAGAACAAATAGGGATCAGATGTAAATTCCAAGAGCGTACCACCAATGTACTTTGTTTGAGATCACCTATAACTATAAGTCTCATCCGGACACAAGCACAAAATCCAACAAAGAGGAATACACTCAAATGCTTACATTATACATTCAAAATAAATATAATACAAAACAAAGAGATGATTTACAAGGAAAAAAATATCATCTCCCAAAATAATAACTATGCATTTGACTGTTTCCCTCCCAGCTAGGACTCTGGCCAGGGCCAGGACAAAACCAAGTAATCTCATTCCAAGACAAAGACAGAAAGCTAGTTGGAAAACATATAGGGGGATAGAAGACACAGTAAGTACCTCCCTGCCCACTAGGGGAGGTCAGGAACCCCACCCAGAGATACAGGGGGATAGAAGACACAGTAAGTACCTCCCTGCCCACTATGGGAGGTCAGGAACCCCACCCAGAGACCAAGAATACAAAGACACAACGAAAGGACAACTGAACAAGATAGAAAATACCTAGAAAACCAAACATCAGCAGCAGTGCAACTCTGCTAAAAAAGTAAAAGGGGCTGTTCCTTGCTCAAAGGTAAAAAAATAAATAAATTAAACTCGATGTCAGGAGGGTTCAAACCGACGTGCACTTATTTGCAGGTCTGATAACCTAAATTCCTTATGGGCTCATATGGAAATCTCAAAAAAAAAAAAAAATGACACAAAATATTGTCCTTTAAACTAGGCCCATAGATAGGTTTGGATGTCAGACCTGCCTATACGTACATGTCGCTCAAACCCGAGTCTTCCAGGTGTTTGTCAATTCTGATATTACTCTTTCAACTTCTGGAAAAATTCCAAATATGGTCACATTTCCAACAACTAAAACAAAACTTTATCAAGATTTGATCTGATCCACGTGTCAAACTGACATTCCTGCCATGTCCTTACACTCACACTCACAGGAAGAAGAAAAACAACCTTTAAATAAAACAAAACAACTTGGTGTGTGTTCGATCTAACACACACCAGGAAGGAGAATGACTTCGTATAATGTAGTAAAAAAAAAGTTTGTGTGAGTTCAAATTCATACCAAGAAAAATGTTTTAAAAATTTTAATGTCGAAAAATTACTTTTTTCATGTCGGAAAAAAAAAAGTTTTTTTTTTTTTTAAACATACAATCAACAAACAAAATAATGAGATTTAACATAATCACAAACTACAAACAGTGTGTTCAATGGTGCTTGCGACAACAACACTGTAAGGTCACACCCACAGCACCTATTATGCAAACAGGAAAGCTAATCACAACATGGTAAATGAGAATATTATATATATATATATATATATAGAAAAATAAATTAACTCTCTCGACTTCACCCTCATTGAAAATCGAACAACTTTGTTCCGATTTTCCATGCAAATGAACTCGAGAGAGTTAATTCAATGACAATAATCTATTTTCTAATGAATAAATAAATATTAAAAAATAAATAATTTTTTTTTAAAAGCAAAAGATTATTTTCAGCTTTAAACCCTTATAAAAAACAAACAAAAAAAACAAACAAACAAAACGGAAAATAAAACCAAAAGAAAGCCTGATATCAAATCAATCCACAGGAAAGTATCACAAGTCAGCTCAATGCAATCAGTATTAACAAATCCCAACAAAGTCGTTTCTTCATCGTATAAATAATACATAATACCTTATTAAACATATCTATATGATAATAATAATAATAATATATATGTACAACAACAATAACAGAATAATAATTATTATTATCATTATCATTCATAAATAATAATAATAATAATAATAATAATAATAATAATAATAATAATAATAATAATAATTATAATAATAATAATAATAATAATATATTCAACAACAATAACAGAATAATAACAATAATTACATTATTAGAATTAATAATAATAATAACAATAATAATAATAATAAATAATAATAATAACGACAACAATGATAATAATAATAATAATAATAATAATAATAATAATAATATACAAAACAACAATAACAGAATAATAACAATAATTACATTATTAGTATTAATAATAATAATAATAATAATAATAATAATAATAATAATAATAAATAATTATAACGACAACAACAATAAAGATAATAATGATAATAATAATAATAATAATATAATAATATATTAATATAATATAATAACAAATTGCCATATTTATGGACAATAAAGATCTATTATTATTATTATTATTATTAATAATAATAATAATAATAATAATAATAGCAAGAGATTGGTGATATAACAAAGATCTTGGGGACGGGTGTATAAGTCAAAGGGTTAAAATATATAAATATATATATACAATTTAAACAATGAAAAAAACCCCAAAAACAAACGGTTTGTTCATAAGTTGTTTTTTTTTTTAATCACATGCTACGATTATATCAAAGATAACATCAGCTTTCTGAAGGGATGAGAGCACCTACCCTAAAGAGAACAACCCCCTCCCTCCCCCACTCCCCTAATTCTCAATTCTATTATTATTATAATTGTCTCTTATAATTATCAACAATTCAGGCAAGACACGCGAATTCCTAAACTGGCCCTTACAAACCACGTCAAATTTGACACCATTAAAAAAAAAAATATATATAAATATGTACTTGTATCTATCTATCTATCTATCTATCTATCTATCTATCTATCTATCTATATATATATATTGATAGATAGTTCGAAGATGACGTCACTCAGGTCTTTGTTATTGTTTTTTGCCATCCGCGTTTATGACTAATGCTCACTGAACTGTATTAACCCGACTATAAACGTTCATGGATACACACAGTTTTGTGTGTTGGTCCGTTATACGTCCGGATGGCAATGTTATGAGCTTCTTAGCCAAGCGCATACTATCTATCTATCTATCTATCTATCTATCTATATATATATATATATATATATATATATATATATATATATATATATATATATATATATATATATATATATATAACTTAAACCCCATTTTAACTCAATTGAACTACTTTGTTTTATTTACAATGAAGGTTTGTTGAGGGGGGTCAAGGTTGTTGAGAGGGCTAAGGCCAAAAGGCCAAAAGCCAAAAGAGGCCTTTTCCAGTTCATAGCTCTATATTTTCTTTGATTTGTCTACAAGAAATAAGAGCATCCTTTTGACTCAATTTTAATTTTCTAATGGGGACAATATGGATTGATTTATATTTCAACACTTTTTTTTGTGAGTGATCAAATGCATAATCATGTCCACTGATTAATAATAATAATAATAATAATAATAATAATAATAATAATAATAATAATAATAATAATAATAATAATAATAATAATAATAATAATAATAATAATAATAATAATAAAATTCCCTTTATTCATCCCTCAGGGGAAATTGTTCTTCAGGATCATTCCAAGGGAAGACTGGAATATCCCAGGTGTCAGCTGCAGTGCAGCGCCAGAAAGTAAGCTAAGGCTAGGTGACTTGCTCATGGCCACACAGCTCAGTGGGGAATCAAACTCTGTACCTTTCAGGTATGAAGCAAAGACCGTACTGCTGAGCCAAGCTGTCCCTAATTGAATCAAAAGAAAGAAAATAAGCCCCCTCCCCCCAAAAAACACCCACTCTGCCCAGAAATTTATGGTACACAAGGGTACAGTTCCTCAATATGGAAAACAGCATATGAAATCGAATGTTGAAAACAGACATAAATAAAGATGGAGAGTGACAAAATAAAAACTGTAAATACACTTCTTTAAAATGACAGTTGCTTGTTTTTTTGTTTTTAATTTTTAAGCCTTAAAAACTTATAAGCGCAAGAAAAAGTCTGAAACCATTTCCAATAAATTCATCAGTGATGATACTCGGAAAAAGTCAAAAAGGAGGAAAAGTCTCGGAAAAACGAAAAACTCACCTAGAACATTCTTGCACCACAGGAATGTAGGCAGCATGACTTCTTTTGAGTACAATTTCAAAACGCCCGGAGTCCAGTAAAAGGAGGAAATTTTATATATATATATATATTTTTTTTTTTAAAAAGGAGGTATTTTTTAAAGATTTATTATATTTTAAAAAAAAGTAAAAGGAGGAAATGAAGGAAATATCCGCGGATCGAGGATCTGAGGAGGAAAACCGAGGAAAGGAAAGAAAACCGCGGATTTCCGCGGATCCGCGGAAAAGTATCATCACTGATTCATAAAGCCTGAAACTTATTTTGAAAAGTGACCAACTGAGGGGGGTGATCCAGAAGCAGGAAAGAAATCAAAATCCCATTTAAAAAAAGTCAGAAATCTTGAAAACGCCACCCTCTCATCTCTCATTCATCTTTAGTGTTTCATTCATTGTGTTTAGTTGACAAAGAGGAACCCAAAATATGAACATTATCATTATCTGTCTTCGTTAAAAACAAAACAAAAAAAAAACAACAAAAACAATTTAGTAGAAACAAAACAGGAACAAAATCACACCCCCCCCCCCCTTTAAAAATGAAACAAACATAAAAAATAAACCCTAACAAAAACAAACAAATTTCACACCATACAAAGGAAGATGCAATAGAATAATAAAATATCTTACGAGACACAACCGTTGGATTTCATCGTCCATACTTACACACAAATAAACTAGACTTACCACCTACATGTGCAACCATCCAATATTTTTCAAATGTGACATATGTTGAATTTATGGAGACTTCTTATTAAGCTAGTAAGAGAAAAGAAAAACCTTGTAATTGCTGTGACAATCATTTGTCCGGCTACTAAGGTTCCCGTCTAAGTGGAGATGACATTCAACAACCTTCAAACCGTGCCAACATTTTATGAATTCAGACTAGCCAACCAAACTCAACCATTTGAAAAGATTTATAAGATTTTTCAAAATATTTTTGCTCATTTTTTCACATTTCCCCCCCCCCCCCCCCCCCCCCCCCCCCCCCCCAAAAAATCATTTTTTAACACGTCCAACCATCCAAAATTTCAAAGTTTTACATAAACTAAAATTTATGGAGGTTTATCAAACTATCAGAGGGTAGCAAAACCCTGCAATTCCTGCGACAATCATCTGTCAATCTACTCCGATTCTCATCTAGGAGGAGACGATATTTAATGACCTTGAACTATTCCACATATATCATTTTTTCCCTTTTTTGTGACAAACTGTAGACTGTCTGCATTTATATTTTAGTCACCATTCCCATATCATCATATTTTGGACTTCACAGCATATTAAAATACGAGAAATCATACTGGTTGGCAAATCTGTGAATTTTCATCCCCTTTTTACTACAAAATCAAATTTTTGCACTCATATTTTGGTCAACATTCCCATAACTATCATATTTTGGACATAAAAAATGTTGCTTTGTTTTTATATTTGTTTTCGTAGTGTTTTTATGCACCTCCGTTGACGGTGTATCTTAACGGATCGTTTTTATACACCTTCGTCACGCATGCGCATTCCACCCAATTTCATTAGCGATATTGTGTTTCTTCATTTGGACATGGCGAAAGTTATATTGTGACATCTGTAGGATGTCTTTGATAATAAATTTATATAAAAATATTAATAATTTAAAAAATCGAAATATAAAACCAGAAAATAGAAGTTGCATTGAAGGTAAAATAATGTTTTAGAAAGACCTTATTAAATGTGATGACCAGTCAGGTGGCTCCGTAGCGCAGTGGACAAGCTGTCAGACTCCAACCTTGAAAGTACTGGGTTCGATTCCCAATGTTGACTTTTTTTTTTTTTTTGATTTAATTTGTTTTTGTTTGCTTCATTTTCTTTCTTTTTTTTTTATCAAAAACTTTTTATCATGTTTTTAAAAAACTTCGATTATAATTTTCTAAAATTATTTATTTATTTGAGATCAGTATTTGGGTGCCATGTTTCTTTTTACTTTTGATTTTTAAATTATTGTTATTATTCTTTAATTTATTATCATTGTACATCGGTAATCACTAAGCAGCGTACTAAACTACAATCTACAACTATATAAACCCCATGGACGTATGCAGCAACAACTTTACCATCACCGCCAACGGAGGTGCATAAAAACGGTGCGTTTTTGTACACCTCCAATGGAGGTGTATAAAAACTGTGCGTTTTTGTACACCTCTAAGGGTTTTACGGCACTTGCAACACATTTAGGTGATAATAGCGCCAATAAAAAGGAAGAAAATGGGATAGTTTTAAGTTCTAGAATTACAATTAAAGCACTCAAGAGAAAGTAAGACAAATGGGAACTGGGAACAAATAGGGATCAGATGTAGATTCCAAGAGCATACCACCAATGTACTTAGTTTGAGATCACCTATAAGTCTCATCCGGATACAAGCACAAAATCCAACAAAGAGGAACACACTCAAATGCTTACATTACACATTCATAATAACAAATAAAACAATTCATAACAGAGAGATAATATACAATTTAAAAAAATATCATCTCCCAAAACTATATATTTGACTGTTTCCCTCTCAGCCAAGGACTCCCAGTCAGGGCCAGGATGAAACCTAGTAATCCCAGCCCAAAACAAAGACAGAAAGCAAGTTGGAAAACAGACATAAGGGTATAGAAGACAAAGTAAGTGATCTCCCTTCCCACTATGTCACTATGGGAGGTCTAAATAACAATGTGAAATTGAATGTAAGCTTCAATTTAATATACGAAAAATAAACATACATTAAATTGAAGCTTACATTCAATTTCACATTGTCAATTATTTCTTCCGAGCTTCGAGCAGCAACATTTACATGTGGGAGGTCTGGAAACCCATTCAGAATTTGTGTTAAAAGTTGAATCCTCACATTAAAAACAATATGTCCACATGGTTTTTTTAACAACCGTAATTGCTAACTTTTTTTAAAAATTGAAAACAATAATCTTCTTAAATATAACAAATCTATCCAGAAGTCAAATCCCATAAAACTGAAATTTCACTCATAAAATTAAAACTTTTTAAACAACGTCCTCTAGTGAGAGCTAACTCATTTTCCAACGCAGTCAACCATATTTCAACTGAACCATTTCAACAGCTGTCAAGCACTTTACATATATATGTGTGTGTGACTCATCACCTCAAAACAGAATTATATCCCCACAGTTTAGCAGTTGCCGGAAAATGACTTGGAAATGGAAATGCTCAAAAATATGAATTTAGATACTTTTTTTTTTTATTTGCTTGTTAAATAGCAATACTCTTACAATAATCTCTTCAGTAAAGCAAATAAAATTAACCGGTTAACTGTCGTACGCTGGAAATACTCATATTTTAAAATTTGGCCAGAAAACTCGGGTTTATAAACATTCTGGTCAATCCACAACAATTACTCTTGGCTATAAAAACACATCCTTCAACATCTCGGATTCATCTTCAGCCTAAACACCAACAATGGCTGTGACACTCAACAACTCTCTCCCACCCTCGAATACAAATACTCAGAATTGAGTCGACTTCCAGTAACATTCCGATTCAAATTCCGAATTAAAACCGACTTGAGAAGGTGGCTCAACCATTTGCATATTTTGTGGGGGGAAAAACAAACAAACAAACTGTTTACCAAAAATATACAATATCATACAGGTTGGTTAAAAAGTCTATCGATCCTTTAACCAAAACGGATCATTTTACACCTTAATAAACTATCTTCTTTCCACTCACCAATCCAACTCTCCTTTGACCTTCACCTTTTTCATGTGATCCTTTAACCAAAACGGATCATTTTACATCTTAATAAACTATTTTCATTAACTAAAACAGTTTGTTTTACACCTTAATCAACTATCTTCTCTCCACCCACCGATCCAGCTCTCCTTTGACCTTCACCTTTTTCATGACTTGGATGTAGCGGTCGTACAAGTCTCGATTCAGCTCGTTCATTCGGACAGGCTCCGGGTCCTCCTGGACCACGCCGGAGATTTCAAACATCTTGGACAGGAAATCCTGAAGGCGCTCGATTTTCTCACCGTCCAAATCTTTCTCCAAGAACTGGCACCATTTCTCCCGAATCTCCTCCGCTGCCTTGACATCCTCTTCGATGTTGGAGGAGAGAACGTAGGAGAGAGCGGGGAGGATTTGCTGACTCATGATGGTGAGCGCGTCTGTCATGTCCGATTCACTTTCAAACATCTTCATGGTGGTCTCATTCAGTCTCTGTCAACAAAAATAAAATAAACATTAATAAAAACTGTTATAAGATAATATACGGAGGGAAAATTTCAGGCCATAAGATAATATCAAAGGCAAGACTGTCATTTCAAAATCAAAGGGAATCAGAGGCAAAAAATTATACAGAGCTGCCAACCCATAATGCTAGAAAATTGGAAAAGATCATAAAAAAAATCTAATTTTAACCGTATATATATCGAGATTATGCCAAATTGAAAACTTCAAATTTATTCATTTTTATGTCAATTTTTAGTAATATGACAAGGAAATTAGTAGTAGTAGTAGTAGTAGTAGTAGTAGTAGTAGTAGTAGTAGTAGTTCTTATTATTATCATCATTATTTAAGTAATATTGAGAATTAAAAATTCGTTATTTTCCATAAATTTTAGTAATTGGCCATGAAATTTGTCTAAAATTCGTAAGATTCGGCAGGTATGCTGGGACATGCAAGGGTTATTTCCATACACGTTGATAAACAGTCCCCAATTTTTCCCCCCTCCAGATAGCCAAGTCTTGACTGATGGGTCGCTATACAAGCAATATGGACTCACCTGTAGGGCAGACCTTCTAAAATAGGCCAGCATGGCCGGGTTGATCCCCCCAGTGCCCATGGTGGCCGCGTCAAGGCCTGGCTGGCAGTTGTGGAGCCATGCCTGAGTCAGGTATGGCAAGGCCTCTTGGTATCTGGTATCAAATAAACAAACAATCAATCAAACAAACAAGTAATGGCTTGTCTTAGGAACAGTTCAAAAGTATTTACAACACTTCACAGTCACTAGAAGAGGTTCTTGTGGGCCTGCCCGAGCT
>NC_088373.1:26430229-26440229 GCF_034508935.2 Berghia stephanieae | reverse complement strand
GCAAAAGTGACCAAAACCAACCGTCAACCGAATGTTTTGATGTTTGTTTGTTTTTGTTTTTTTTTCCACAGTATTTATTTAGACCATTTAAGCACCCGTTTCTAGCGTTCACCAATTTTTATCCGGCCTTGAGAGGACATAGCTGCTCAATCGTATTAATACTGTTGTAGTGAAATTTTATAAAACCATATTAGTTACATGTTTGTTATTTAAAAATGTTTATTTACAATTTCTGCAGGAGTTCACATTCCTGTAGATACTTTAAAATTGTAAGCGGATCGACTGACTGGAACAGAGAATTCAAGTCCCTGGTTTCATAATGTTGTGACCTTATCTGTTCTAACTGTGTACATTCTATCAAAATATGTCGAATTGTGAGGTCACAGTTAATAATAATAATAATAATAATAATAATAATAATAATAATAATAATAATAATAATAATAATAATAATAATAATAATAATACATACTTTATTCATCCAAAAAAATGAAAATTCGTTTACAGCTTCAGCAGAGGGGCTTTTCATCCCTCTCTAGAAGAATTTTTATAAAAATTTCACTCACAGATAAATACTGTCAAGAAGGGGACAGAGAGAAAATTGTTCACTGAGGACGACTCGAACCGTCCTATCATCGGCACCGCTGGCAAACAGGTAGAGCACGGGGTGAGTCAGCCTGATGTCATCGGCGGTCCGCCGCATCTTGTAGTTGTCTGCATGGTCTTTGAGTCTTTGGTAGTCTTTGGACATGGCCTGGGAAAGGGGAATTGTCGTCAGAGTGTGGTTAGAGTAGTAGTAACAATAACAACAACAATACTACTACTACTACTACTACTAATAATAATAACAAAGATAATAAAAGTATAATAATAATGATAATAATAATAATAATGATAATAATAATAATATTAATAATAATAATGAATAATAATAATAATAATAATAATAATAATAATAATAATAATAATAATAATAATAATAATAATAATAATAATAATAATAATAATAATAATAATAATAATATTTTGACAATTATCTATTCTTAAAAAATAGGGTTGGGCACCAACATTGTTCTGTACAGCCAATATGTTAAATTTTTATCGAGCACAGAATTAATGGCAAATCTAAAAATTATAAAACTAATTTTTACAGACTGATATACAAGTAACTTGCAAAACCTTTTTTTAATTTAAGGGTAACTCTATTTCCCATTGACTCAAATGTATACTAAGAACATGTGCTGGAGCCTAATGCTTGGGCCTTAATTTGACTTTCATTAAAAAAGAAAAAAAAGGAAATGTGTATTCCCTACACCAGTGTACAAAATACACTCATGTGTATTCCCTACACTGGAAATTCCATTCGAATGTCACAAATGCTGTAATCATCGACTTCTTAGAGATGCCGCTGACTGTAACCCATAAAAATGGACAGACTTAGCCTAAAATATTTTACATTTCTGGTTATGTTTGTTATTTCTTCTATTCCCTATAATTCATTTAATCCATTTATGTTTAAAACTCCCTGCCCACATGTGTATTTGGTACACTGGTGTAGGGAATACACACTTCCATAAAAATATCGGTTGGTGCAGATTGTCTTTTACCAATGAAGTGGCAGATTGGCTTTTGACCTCGAAATTAACATGGATAATATGTTTGTTTAGTTTAAGCGGCACCATTTCAGGTTTATAAAATATTTCCTCACAGATCTGAATAATTTGGGGAATGATTCAATATGGAAAACTTATTTAATTCTATCTATAGATAGTTCGAAGATGACGTCACTCAGGTCTTTGTTATTGTTTTTTGCCATCCGCGTTTATGAGTAATACTCACTGAATTGTATTAATCCGACTATAAACGTTCATGGATACACACAGTTTTGTGTGTTGGTCCGTTATACTTCCGGATGGCAATGTTATGAGCTTCTCAGCCAAGCGCATACTATCTATATAATCACTAGAATACTTTGTCAACAACTCCCCCCCCCTGTTTGTTATAGCTGTTATTTCCCCGCTTATAATGTGGGTTTTCCTCTAGAGATACTACTACTACTAATAATAATAATATTAATAATATTAATAATCATCATCATATTACTCTTGTGCTCAATTTAGTCCCACAACCCCTCTCACCCCCACCCCCTTTCCAAACCCTATAATGCAAACAACTTCAAAAGTCAAATAAATTCTATCCACAATCACCCAATAAATGATCAGCCCATCGTTCTCACCTTTTCCAGGACTTCGGCAGGAGACAGCTGGGTGGGGTGTTGCCGGTGGAGGTCCACCACGTCCCGCACAGCCGCCAACGTGGCTTGGAAGGACAGCTTGGCGTGGAAATCCGTCAGACGAGCTAGTTCCTGGTTCAGAGGACGTATAATGGATTTCTCACCTGGTGAAAAGGAAGTTGGAGTGGGAATAAATAAACATGTACATCTATATACAGAACATTTCCACAGATTCCTCACGCATAATCAGTTGGTATTTCAGGCTTCATTTAGCTAGAGGTGAGTGAATGTGATGTGACACCTTTAGCTATAAAAAGGTACAATACAAAACAACGTCTATTGTGTAGTGATTTGGTAACTTGAGCTTTTTATAAAGCGCAATATCCACTAAACATGCTCAAAGCGCTTTACAACAACAACACATAACATGTAGAACAAGACAGGACGCCTGTTAGGCAATATTACAATTTTTCCAAGAGGTACTCATTTTACACCTGAGTATGGTGAGATAATGTGAGTAAAGAGCCTTTTCCAAGGACTCAACTATGCGCAGAGCGAGGCTCGAACCCAGGACCTTCCATTCCGAAAGCGAGTGTCAAATCACTAGACCACATAGCCGTAGTGATTTGGTAGCTGGGATAATATGACTTTATATTACATGGGATATTCCATCGTCCTATCTAAAGATTAGCAGGAAACTGTTGGTGTCCTTTAAATGCTAGAAAACCCATGTATAAATATTGGCTTTAGGATATTTAAGGTTTAAAAGACAAAAGGATCACATGTAAGGACATAATTCAGAAAAGGACTCAATGACCATCTTTGATCTAACAATTCTGTTTTCACTATGGTGAAATATGTCATGCTAACTACCACAAATTCAAATTTGTACAGTGACATTTTACTGCTGTTAATTTGTTATTCCATGTACTTGTGGTAAATACTAAATTTCAGGTGCCTGTTTAAAATGTCACCCTAATTATTGATTTCTGGATACATTTTTAAAATTCAGAAGCAAATTTTAAAGACGAAAGGTTAATATATAGCTAAATTGAAGAAAAAATGACCCATGACTTGATAAGTAAGTTACAGAAAAAGCCTAAAATGCATATATAATTATGCCTGTTATTTCTTACTCGGTGATCTCTCCTTACTTTGTGGCCTGCAGCGGTTATTAATTACTTAGTGACAGCTATATCTCCTGTAAATGGCAAGCAGTACCGATGTTCAGGCTAGATGACAGAAACCGGGGAGTCTTTGCTAACTGTTCAGTTTCAGCACTTTTTTCTGTGCCGTAAGGTGCCAAATATTTCTCTCTCATTTACATTGACTACACATACTCTAGCCTGAACTAAACATCTGAGTATTTTCATTTTATACACATTTCAAGATAATAAAAAAAATCTGTGTCAAGTCAAAATGCTGGATTTTCACCCTTATCATAAAGAATTGTGACTTAAAATTATTTTGAATTGACAAAACGTTATCAAATTGGTTCCATTGTCCAGTTCTTTCAGGAAGAAAATAAATCGGAATTTGGCTAATTTTAGCTAAAAAAAAACAACGATGTCCATATTACTCAGATCTGTAAAAGTGACAGTCTGCACAACAAATAACTAAATACACAAGTTGTCAATCTATTTGGGGGATCCGGTAGCTCAGTTGGTAGAGCAATCGCTTCACAAGCAAATGAATCGAGATTGATCCTGGGTGGCCCTTACCCCCTTTTTTCTTCACCTAGCGCAGTGATTGGGTGGTTGGGTCTGTTAGACCTGGCATAAAGTAATTTGTGATAGACTAGCATCCAATCCAAAGGGTAGTGAGCAATTGCTATTGTCCATTTCATGCTATAGAAACCGGGATAAACTCTGGGACTATGGCTCTCTCTATGTGCGGCTATGTGGTCTAGTGGTATCACACTCACCTTTGGATTGGAAGGTTCTGGGGTTAAGAGTCTGAGGCAATGCATAATTGAGTCCTTGGAAAAGGCTCTTTACTAATATTCTCTCACCGTACCCAAGTGGAACACGATTACCTGGTTGTTAACAGCACTGTCCCTGTCTGAAAAAATTGTAATATCGCCTAACAGGTATTATGTCTCGTCCTACATGTTGTGTTGCTATTGGCTTGAGACCCCTTGTAAGGTGCACGTTTAGTGGATATTGCGCTATATAAAAGCTCAAGTTTTTTGTGTTTTTCTTTTGGGGTTTTGGGGGGGGGGGGGGGGGTTTCTTATGGCTTTGAAGGACTACTACTATCATTCTATCTGATCTGTTCTCAAACTCACCCGGCCTTTGTTCTCCAGTGACTGTGACATCCGAATCATTACCACTCAATGTCCTGGCCTTCACCCCTCCGTGACCGCCTCTGCTCGTAAAAGAAGACGAAGAAGAATAAGAAGAAGAAGATGTGTTGGTGGGAGCTGCCCCAGCAGCCGCACTGGGCCCAGCCGATGCAGAGGCGGGAGAGGTGGAGGAAGGGGGAGGGGACCGTATGGTGGAGCTGGAGGGTGGGGAGGAGGAAGAACAAGAAGCGGCAGACGACGAGTTGTTTACAGCCATGGAGGAGATACCTGAAGTTGTCGGCTGGTCTTGACCTAGGTAAAAAAAATTAAAAAAAAAAAAAAATGAAGGAAAAAATGACAAGTTTTCTTCATTAATTTTTTTAAAGATATAATTTTTTATCAAAATGAATCAATACATTACTGCTCAAATTAAGTTTGGCTAGAACTTACCTACAACAAACACCAGTAAACGCAGAAAGCATTTTAGCATATGAAAAATAAGATGAGACTTCTGCCATAAAACTACTTCAATACTAAGTTATTTGAAAAAAAAAACCAAGGGCAAAATATCATTTCCATCAGTTTGTACCAGCTGAATTATGTAAAATAAACCAAAAAACTGACATTTTAGCACCTATAGAATAGCAGAAATAGTTTCTCAAATGTTCAAAGGAGAGTGTGGACAGCGTATCAATTTTTTTCGACATTTTATTAAAAACTTATACTTAAACTAATTTTGATGTCACCTGTATTATTCCAGCATTCGGATGGAATAGATCCTAAAGACAAATCCACCCCCTCCCTCCCCCCACCTCCTTTCTAATGATGAGTAAAGTAAATAAAAGAGATTTCATTTTTTTAAATTCTAAAAATAATTCTTTAAAATTGCTGCATCAACCTTGTGACGGAGTAGACAAGCCCCCCTCCCCCCCCCCCCCCCCCCCCCCCTTCTTTCTAATGATGAGTAAGTAAATAAAGGAGATTTCATTTTTTTAAATTCTAAAAATAATTCTTCTTTCTGCATCAACCTTGTGACGGAGTAGACAAGCCTCTCTGCTTGATGTCCCACGCCTCCATTTCCTGCAGGAAGGCAGCGTTGTCTGCCTCCACCATCAGTCTCAGCTTGTCCGGAAGAAAGCCCAGGGTGTTGTTGTCCTTCATCGCTGTTGTCCTGGTAGTGTGAGTCGACACTGGCCTGGGAAAATTGTCTTCTGAAATTCCTGTGGCACAATGATTGAATGCAACATGAAATATGTGAGTGAAAAAAATAATTACTAAAGGGTCATTTTAATTCCTCAATATTTGAATTTTTGTCCTTGACTAAAATAAATCTATTATTTGTGGGCGTCCTTGAGATAATCAGTCGCATGGTGAAAAAATTCAAATCGAGATATTAACAATTTTAGTCAAGAGGTCAATTTTTATGGAAAATGAGTTCTCATAAAAAATCATTCAATCAAACATTTTTCTTCATATTGATGAAATATTTAAATTGAATTCTGCTCCTAAAAATTTAATTAAAATTTTTTTTAATGAAGGCAATTGTTATACTTAATACCAACTCTTGTCAACTTTGGGAGCAATTTTCTCAAAATTAGGGTTTCCCACCCTAGCCCATGCATATGACCATAACTTCATGAAGAATCACCCGATTTGCTAAAGATAAAGACTAAAATGCTCAGGAGACATTGGACTTTCAAAAAATACAACCCCCCCCCCCCCCCCCCGCAAAACAAACATTTTCACCATGCGACTGATTGTCAGGGACGCACACATTAAAAAAAAATAGGGTTGGAGATCAACATTGTTCCAAATAGCCAATGTAAAATTTACACCATCGAGCACAGAATTGCTGGGCAATCTAAAAATCATTAACCCATTTTTTACCATACCTGCCTACTTGAAAATTTCAAATTCAGTAAGAAATACAAAATTCATCAGTAATTAATGGTCAAATTTCAGTAATACTAAAGCAAACAAAAATAATGATAGATACACCCTTTTACATATTGTAAAATAAACTTACCATGTTATAAAGAGGACAGCCTGCTAAAATAATATTGGGGTTCTTTTCCTTACAAAAAACTATCACACCATTGTCTTTCCCTAGCATTGAGATTTTTTATTGTAGCATGCCGTAAATAATGAAAAAAAAAATTATTTTTTAATACAACGTTGCAACCATTTGTATCAGCAATATTTCTTCTATTTCCGTAAGGCTGCAATTGTCCTTACACTTCCGTACCAATTACGGACGTTCCGTAATAATAGGCAGGTATGTTTTACAGACTGATATACAAGTCACTTTCAAACCTTCTTAGATACTTCAGGCTAATTCTATCATCCGTTGACTCCAATTAAACACCAAGAAAATCTGCTCGATCGTAACACTCAGTCCTTGATGACCCGACCAATCAAAATGCATGAATTGTGACACAGCCCACACACACACACACACACACACGACCCCTCTACCCGATTCGTCCGATCTGTTTTAATTTCAATAATACAACAGTATGATAACTAAAATAGACGAATGCCTTTTTTTCTCCAAAAATAATGCGATTTCTCCATTAATTAGCATCAGAGCATACAGCACTCACCATGATGTTGGCTTCAAAGTTGCTAAAGGGAAAGTGTGGAGATGAAGAAGCACTGTTGGTGTGCTTTACTTGGCCCTCTAAGATGGGCCATGGGAGGATGACTGAGTGGAAGTGCCCATCCTCTTTCTCCCTTGAATTTGAAAATTTTAAGTTTTTTTTCTTTCCGGCAGAGTGAAATTGCCGGAAATGCCGACAAATGTACAGGCCTGGAGCTTTTATATAGCGCAATATCAACTAAACATGCTTAAAGCGCTTTACTAGGGGTCCCTGACCAACGGCAACACTAAACATGTAGTACGGGACATGACGCCTGTTAGGCGATATTACAATTTTTCGGACAAAGACAACGCCGTTAACGGCCAGGTACTCATTTTACACCTGGGGACAGTGAGAGAATGTGAGTAAAGATCTCTTTTCCAAGGACTCAACTATGCGCCGAGTGAGGCTCGATACCAGGACCTTCCGATCTGAAAGCGAGAGTCATGCCACTAGACCACAGAGCCGCCGCACTGTGTCTGCAAACAACTTTTAAACCAAAGTCAAGTCTCTATCAACAATACTTACCCTGCTCTCCCTTCAAACGGGACCTGTCCACATACATCAGACAATAGGCACTGGCGTTGTGAAAGCCCCCGACACTCTCCTTATGCATCTCCTCCCAGGACGACTGCGACACGGTGATGTCGTTGAACTTGAGCCAGTTGCCCCGGATATCGTCGTAGATGAAAGACCAGTAGTGACCCGAAACGGCTTGACCCTCGTGGACAAGGACAGCATGCAGGTGGTAAGGATACTGGTCAACAGCGAATATAAAATATATAAAACATTCAATTGAAGATTTCTTTTGGATCCCAGAATATATGATTTTTAAATTATTAGCTTGTACTAAATTCAAAGCAGAGCTAACAACCCATAATGCCAGTAAAAAAAAATATAAGCTTTTTATTAATTTATTTTCTTATCTATTGACATCAATATACACTTTACTAGATATCTATTTCTTTACAATCATATAACCTGTATGTCCCTTGAAATTTATACTATGTAATTATTCTTACAGCTTACAATATTATTACACTATACCCAGAGACGCCAATTTTAAATTTGGTTCACAGGAGTTTCAGACACCACTCGTAGGAATTTCAATGCCGAAAGAGGAATTTCCGTACAAAAGAACAAGGAATTGGAATGGTACGTATAGTATAGTCCAAAATAGATAACTGATTAGAATTATGTTATGATACATAAACACATTGCCAAATACAATCCCAAAGTTTCCTTATTTCAAATGAAGTAAAGCGCCAAAATCAAATGGTAGAGATTGTAGTACTGATGGTAGTGAGGATGATGTGGTGTTGGTGGTTGTAGTAATAGTGGTAGTGATGATGAAGATGTGATAGTGGTTGGTGTTGTAGTAGTAGTGGTAGGGATGATGATATGGTGGTAGTGGCGGTGGTTGAAGTAGTAGTTGTAGTGATGATGATGTGGTGGTGGTATAGTGGTTGTAGTAGTTGTGGTCATGATGATCATGATGTGTTGGTGGTTGTAGTACAAATGGTAGTGATGATGATGTGGTAGTGGTGGTTGCAGTAGTAGTGGTAGTGATGATGTGGTGGTGGTGGTTGTAGTAGTAGTGGTAATGATGATGTGCTGGTGGTGGTTGTAGTAGTAATGGTAGCGATAATGATGCTGTAGTGGTGGTTGTAGTAGTAGTAGTAGTAGTAGTTGTTGTACTTGTAGTGATGATGATGTGGTTGCAGTAGTAGTGGTAGTGACGATGATGTGGTGGTGGTTGTAGTCGTAGTGGTAGTCTGGTAGTGATAATGATGTGGTGGTGGTGGTTGTAGCATTGGTAGTGATGATGATGTAGTGGTGGTATAGTGGTTGTAGTAGTTGTGGTTGTGATGATAATGATGTGGTGGTGGTTTTTGTAGAGGTGGTAGTGATGTTGATGTGGTGGTGATGGTGGTTGTAGTACAAATGGTAGTGATGATGATGTGGTAGTGGTGGTGGTTGCAGTGATGATGATGATGTGGTGGTGGTTGCAGTAGTAGTGGTAGTGATGATGTGGTGGTGGTGGTGGTTGTAGTAGTAGTGGTAATGATGATGTGGTGGTGGTTGTAGTAGTAGTAATGGTAGTGATAATGATGTTGTATTGGTGGTTGTTGTAGTAGTAGTAGTAGTTGTACTTGTAGTGATGATGATGTGGTGGTGGTGGTTGCAGCAGTAGTGGTAGTGACGATGATGTGGTGGTGGTGGTTGCAGCAGTAGTGGTAGTGACGATGATGTGGTGGTGGTGGTGCTTGTAGTAGTAGTGGTAGCGTTGATGATGTGGTGATGTTGGTTGTAGCAGTGGTAGTGAGGATGATGTAGTGGTGGTGGTAGTGATGAAGATGAGGCGGTGGTTGTAGTAGTGGTGGTAGTGATGTGATGATAATGTGGTGGTGGTTGTAGTAGTGGTGGTAGTCATGATGATGTGGTAGTGATGATGGTTGTAGTACAAATGGTAGTGATGATGATGTGGTAGTGGTTGTAGTATTAGTGGTAGTGATGATGATGTGGTGGTGGTTGTAGTAGTAGTGGTAGTGATGATGTGGTGGTGGTTGTAGTAGTAGTAATGATGATATGGTGGTGGTGGTTGTAGTAGTTGTGGTAATGATGATGTGGTGGTGGTGGTTGTAGTAGCAGTGGTAGTTGCAGTGATGATGATGTGGTGGTGGTGGTTGCAGTAGTAGTGGTAGTGATGATGTGGTGGTGGTTGTAGTATTAGTGGTATTAATGATGATGTGGTGGTGGTTGTAGTAGTAGTGGTAGTGATGATGATGTGGTGGTGGTGGTTGTAATAGTGATAGTGGTAGTGGTAGTGATGATGATGTGGTG
>NC_088373.1:26387729-26425229 GCF_034508935.2 Berghia stephanieae | reverse complement strand
CTCCAGTTGAGGAGAACTGAATTTTTGGGAAGATATTTTGCTTTTTCTTGCGTGCTTTGTCTGGCACTGTATTGTAAACATTCCAAAACATTATTACAGAAAGGACGAGCCAAACATTTTTCAGCTGTCAATCTGTTTTTTTTTATGTAATATATTTACGCTTACATTGTATTTTTTTTTTTTTTTTGTTGTTGGCTGAAAAAGGGTTTTGAGCCCAAAACGTTATGCGTTTGGTATTTCGTTCTTTTTTTTTAAATTTTTTTTTATTTTGAATCTGTTCTATTCATTTTTGTTGATGACTTTTTACAGTCCACAGCTTCTAGCAGCCTAGTATTATCACTTTGAGAGACAGTATTCTCACCTTTCATTTTACCGACAATATTGTTTCAACAGTTTCCTTCATTGTATTATCATGGCAGAACGAATTAAAAAAGGGTGAAAGCTACAGGGATTTTGATGCTATTTTTTTCAATCATTATATATATATATATCTTTTTTTTTTGGTGTTCATCAATATATTCACCATCATCATCACAAACAACACCATCGATCATGGCTTCTATTATAATTTTTTGTATTATCATTATCATTATCATCATTTTTCTTCTTGTTCTTCTTCTTATTATGATGATGATGATGATAATGATGAATATTATTATTATTATTATCACTATCATTATTACTATTATTATTAGTAGTAGTAGTAGTAATAGTAATAGTAGTAGTAGTAGTAGTAGTAGTAATAGTAGTAGTAGTAGTAGTAGTAGTAGTAGTAGTAGTAGTAGTAGTAGTAGTAGTAGTAGTAGTAGCAGTAGTAGTAGTAGTAGTAGTAGCGTTATTATTATTATCATTATCAATATCATCAAGATGCCCCATGGTAAATTGTCTTTATCAGTATTATAGATATCTTCGCTGTATTAAAGTAACAATGCAAAAAACCCACGTGTTGAGGATTCCCATGAGTATAGTATAGTGATGATGATTGTATTGATGATAATGATGATGATGATGATAAAGACAAGGATGATATGAGTTGCTAAAACTATGACAATGGGTAAAAGACATATCTCTATGTATCCTCTACCTTCTTGCCAACACAGGCGTCGTGGCCTCCATGTCCACATCATTAGGATGATGATGTTGTTGTTGTTGTTGTTGTTGATTGGACATATGGGCTGAAGGGGTGACCACAGGAGAGCTCTGGGCAAAATCCAGTGCATACTGTAACACATCAGGCAAGGGGTACCGCTTGCTGCTGGAGCCATAATTCATAAATCTGTTGAACGAAGGACAAAAATGAGTGAAAATAAAAATGCTTTTCTTCTTTTCCCTGCATAATATCTGCAAATCACCTGTGGTGTATTGTCGCAGACTCGGGTGTGCATGTTGGGTGTTTAGAGTGGCACGGAAGCGATTCTGAAAGTGAAGTAAATTGCTTACTTGTCCAGCTTGCGTTGTAAACAGGACAGCTGTTCCCTGAGTTTCCGTGCCTCCTCTCGTTTTTGTCGGATGCAAGACTTGTTACACTCCAAGTACCTGGAAAACATTGGTAGAGAAAGATGTTCTTATGGCGTCGCTGATATCATTTCAAAATGACTAGCGGAGCAGGGAATTAAAGGCAATAGTCGTTCAGCAACAGTGATGTCACTTCCCTTGTAATGACGCATAGTAACTTAGTAACTGGTTCTAAACTATCAGAACAATGGCAAACGCCCTTATGAAATGCTTCTCCAACGAGCATAAAAGTGTATCCACAGGAGGAAAGTGTTATAAATCTGATCATGTTTTGACTTTTATACATTCTGATCACGTGACATATGAGAAAGTTCTAGCCAGCATGAAAAATAAAAAGTACCAAATTTCTTCGTTTAGAACCAAGCTACTCGTTGCTGGACGGATGTGACATCAGACTATTGAATCCAATTACCAACAGGCATCATTTATTTTAATTACTATACTGTATTGTGGAAATTATCATAGTTCGAGATGAATCAAAATGGGTCTGGTAATAAAGATGGTAAGTGTATGCAAATGAATCTGGCAATCTCACAAATTTTATTCCAAGTCACCTGAACATAAAGTGCATCAACCATAGCAGAATTAGACGTATAATATATAAAAATGCTAAATACTGTTTATTCCCTCCACCTCCTTTATTTTCCCTGTAGACTTAACCCATTTGAACTATTGAACAACAGTGTTTTCAGATGAATTACCACTATCATGATTATTATTATAATTAGACATGTTCCCTTAAGACATAATGTAAAAAATGGTCAAGTACACAATGCTAGAGAACCACAATGTTCACGCTAAATCATAGCATGTTTCATTCAAGTCCCGATTAGACTTTACACCTTGTTGTCATCAAAATTATGACTCTACCTTTTCTGTAGTTTGGATGCAGACCCTATAGCTCGATTGGCAGAACACTCACTTCACACGAAAAGGGACTGAGATCGATCTTGGGTAGCCGGATCTATCTGATCTGGTGGAAAGTACTTTGCAACAGATGTGCAGGGTAGCAAGCAATTAATAATGTCCATTTATCACAATAGAAACTGGGATAAACTCTGGTTCCACGGGTCTAAATATCTCTGAAGGAGCACTTCTTTGTAATTTGTTATAAAAATCTAAAATGAAATTTCAACATTGTAAGCTATTTAAAAACTTGTTTGAATCCCCCCCCCCCCCCCCCCCCCCCCCCCCCCCCCCCCCCCCCGTGTCCTTTTAAATATACGTCAACCTTTCTTTGTTTCTCAGTCATGTGATATTTTAACTCTATTAGTATTCGTCCATTTATATACCGCAATATCCACTAAATGAGGTCACAGCATTTTACAAGAGCAACACTTAACATGCAGAGCTGCCAACCCTTCACATTCCAAAAGTGGAATCAGAACGTCAGAAAATAGGAATTTGAGACAAGAAATAGGCATTTGTCACCAATGGATCATTCCCCATCAACCTTGCCACCAAACACATAAAGACAGTTTTCTGGCACAGCTGGCAAAACTACATATGAAATAGGTTAGGTAATGGAATGGGAAAGAGGAGGAAGGAAGGAGGAGTGCAATTAATTTTCCTACTAAGCTCCCTTTTGGCAATCATTAAAAAGATATAAAAAAATCACCCCCCCCCCCTTATTTTTTCCATCTTACCATTATCATCATTTTTGAAAATCGGAATTTTAGAGACAATGGCGAAATAGTGGGAAAAGAAGAAAGAAAATAGGAATTATTGCGCCAAAAGCGGAAGGGTTGGCAGATATGCAACTGAAGAACTGAAGAAAAGGAGTAATTTTGACTGAAAAAAAGGTGTAATTAATTTTGAGTGTAAAAGTGTAATTGTTCAAAACAAAGGCATTATACATAAACATTCATATAACCACAATCATCTTCAATCGCCATGGGAAGATTACTCTCCACAATAAAATTTGGTCGAGGCTACCACTGCTCAAATAAAACTGCTGGTTTAAGCTTTAGAAAACAAGGTAAGCTGGAAGTGGACGATGAAAATGCAGCTTTCTTACGTTTTCAATGAGACGAGATTCCGCATGAAGAAAAAAATTGCTTAAACCACCCACCCTCACCCACCTGACCTTGATGACGACATGGAGGTGTAATGTGGAACAAAAAAAAAAAAGGGTAAAAGTGTAATTTGATTTTAAAAGCGTAAAAATATGCCTTTTTGGTGTACAACTGGCACATCTGAACACGTAGGACTAGACATAACAGCCGGGTACTCATTTTACACCTGAGCACGGTGACAGGATGTGAGTTAACTACGCATTGCTCAGAGCGGGAGTCAAACCCTGGACCTTCCAGTCCAAAGGCGAGTGGCATATCACAGGAACACATAGTCTCACTACAGAAAAAAAAAAAAACCCACAAAAACAAATGTTATAGTGTCGTCTTAAAATCCTCTACCTGTCCATGAAGATGACCTGAGGGAAACAAAGCTGTTGGTGAATCTTCTCTGCCTGATTCAGCTGGGGGTTGAAGCCAAACCTCGACAGTTCAAAGGTCAGCACTACCGGTAAATGAGTGAACCATATCTGGAAATGACAAAGTAGGAACAAGAACAAAAATTAAAAAGTCAATCAATCAATCAACCAATCAATGTGGAACAAAAAAAGCATGAAAGTGTAAATTTGAATTAAAATGTGCAAAAATACGCCTTTTTGGCAACTGTTAACAGCGTTGTGTGACAGAAAAATAGTAACATCGCCCGACAGGCATTATGTCTAGTCCTACGTGTTCAGAGCTCCTTTAGAGCATTAAAACTAGGGCATTTATAGCCACTAAACGCGTTCAAAGCGCTTTACAAGGCGTCCCTGACAAACAGCAACATGAAACGTGGAGAATGAATCATAACGCTGGAAAATCGATAATACAATTTTTCCCCGACAGAGACAACACTGTTAACAACCAGGTACTCATTTTACACCTGAGTACGGGGAACAGAGAATCTGAGTAAAGAGCCTTTTCCAAGGACTCAACGATGAACCGATCGAGGCTCGAACCCAGGACCTTCCGATCCGAAAGCGAGTGTCATACCACAAGACCACAAAGTAAATATAGTAAATAAGTAATATCCTTATGAACATCAGGCCTGCTAAATCCTTACCTCCTGTCCCGATTTCTGCCCGCTGCTACCACTGACTGTCTCAATCTCTCCCTGGGCCATGGTAGCCTCCAGACTCTCATGAATATTCCTGAAGCCCAATACGTTCAAGGGGTACTGTCCAAAGGTCACTTCCTGGTGAAAAAGTTTACCTGTGGGAAACGACATTAAAAGTTTTAACAAATTGTGGACCAGGCTTCAAAAAAGAGGGAGAGAGAGAGGGATGAAAGAAGGAGAGAAGGAAGAAGGAGAGAGAGAGAGAGAAAGAGAGAGACAGAGAGAGAGAGTTAAAGAAGGAGAGAGAAAGAGAAAGAGAGAAAGGGGGAGGGGGGAGAGAGAAAGAGAGAGAGTTAAAGAAGGAGAGAGAGAGAGTTAAAGAAGGAGAGAGAGAGAGAGAGAGAGAGAGAGAGAGAGAGAGAGAGAGAGAGAGAGAGAGAGAGAGAGAGAGAGAGAGAGAGAGAGAGAGTGAGAGAGAGAGAGACTCACCCTCGTTGACTCCTTCAGCCTTGTATTTCCCCAAAAACAAACGCTTCATGGGATTTTCTTTGGCAGTAATTCTGTAAGGTATAAGAAGACCAGGAGATTAGAGGTTGTTTTCATAGCATTCGGCACAAAGATACACCCAACCAATACTAAATTATTTTGAAAACCCAGTGAAAACTTTCATTTCCTTTAGTTTGTTTCCCCTGGTTATACAGGGGTGAGAATGACTGGTCACTAAAAAGGAGGAAATTTTTCAGCGCTAGATCAAGAACCATCCATGCAAAAATAACCTATAAATTTAAATTTCATTAAAAGTTATTGTGATGCAATCCAAAATGTGTCTCCCAGCAATTTCGGACATAACTCGGAGGAATTTCAAAAACTGAAAGTGTAATTATAACATGGTGGTTGTCGTAATGGTAGTGGCAGGGATAATGATGTGGTGGTGGTTGTAGTAGTTGTGGTAAGGATGATGATGTGATGATGGTTGTAGTAGTAGTGGTAGTCGCCACATACATCTCCGGTATTCACAGATTCACTAATGCCCACATCCCATTGTTTCAAGTTGACCAGAGACGCCAACTTAAAATTTGGCTCACGTAAATTTCAGAAACAATTCCGAACAACTTCAATGCTTAAACAGGAATTTCTGGAAACAAACTATAATCTACTGAGATATATAATCATCCTAATACCCCTTGTTTCAAATCAAGTAAAGTTTCAAAACCAAGTTATGATGTATAAAATATTAAAATGAATGGTAGGTGTGGTGGTAATAATGATATGATGGCGGCTGTTGTAGTGGTGGCAGTAATGATAATGTATGTGGTTGTGATGGTTGCAGAAGTGGTGGTGGTGATATTATTGTGTTTGAGGAGGTTGTAGTAGTGGTGGTAAGGATGTGGTAGTGATTGTTGTTTTAATGGTGATAGTGTTGCGATGATGTAGTGGTGGTGGTAATGATGGTGATGATGATGATGTGGTGGAGGTGGTTGTAGTAATGGTGGTGCTTCATGAAATGATGGTGTGGCAATGGTGGTGGTTGTAGTAGTAGTGGCAGTGATGATGATGATAGTGGTGGTGATAAGGTGTGTACTTGAAGGTGAAAAGAGAGATTGATGGCTGATGTGAAAAGGATATGATCCACTTTATAGATTTAGGTTTGTCTGACAGAAGGAAAGATAGTGTGTGTTTGTTTGTTTATTTTTAATGGTTTACGGCGCTTGCAACACATTTAGGTCATATCAGCGCCAGTAAAAAGGATGAAAATGGGATAGTAAAAAGTTCTAGAATTACAATTAAAGCACCCAAGAAAAAGTAAGACATTGGGGAAGGGAACAAAAAGGGACCAGATGTAGATTCCAAGAGCATACCACCAATCTTATTAGTTTGAGATCACCTATAAGTCTCATCCGGGCACAAAGAGGAATACACTCAAATGCTTACATTATACATTCAAAATAACAAATATAATAATACATAACAGAGAGATGATTTACAAGGAAAAAAATATCTCCCAAAACAATAACTATGCATTTGACTGTTTCCCTTCCAGTTAGGACTCTGGCCAGGGCCAGGACAAAACCAAGTAATCTCATTCAAAGACAAAGACAGAAAGCATGTTGGAAAACAGATATAAGGGGATAGATGAATAGTATGTACCCCCTTGCCCACTATGGGAGGACAGGAACCCCACCAAGGTGTGTGTGTGTGTGTGTGTGTGTGAGTGAGAGAGAGACAGACAGAGAGACACAGAGAGAGAGAGAGAGAGAGACAGAGAGAGAGAGAGAGAGAGAGAGAGAGAGAGAGAGAGAGAGAGAGAGAGAGAGACTGCTCAAAGTAAATATAGTGATAGGTACAGAAAGATTAAAGTGATAAACTAACCGAGGTTAAAGTACTTAGTGAACTTTATTATTAGGTGTGTATGTGCTTTATTTGTTAATTGTAAATATTAAGTTAACGTATGTTTCATGTTGCCAGGAAATTAACGTTTTAATTGAATCCTCTGTTTTTGTGTGTGTGTGTGTGTGTGTGTGTGTGTGTATCATTGTTAAGTACATGAAGATGAAAAGTGAAAACTTATCGAGGCTAAAGAACGGGTGCACTTTACTGATGTGTGTGTGTGTGTGTGAGAGAGAGAGAGAGAGAGAGAGAGAGAGAGAGAGAGAGAGAGAGAGAGAGAGAGAGGAGAGAGAGAGAGAAGAGAGAGAGAGAGAGTGAGAGAGCTCAAAGTGAATGTAGTGATGAGTACAGAGGAGGATGTAGTTGTATTGGTAGTAGGAATGATGATGTGGTGGTGGTTGTTGTAATAGTGGTGGTAGGGATGATGATGTGATGGTAGTTGTAGTAGTAGTGGTTGTAGCTGTAGTGGTGGTGGTGGTAGGGATGATGATGTGGTGGTGGTTGTAGTAGTGATGGTGATAGGAATGATGATGTGATGGTTGTTGTAGTACAGGTGGTGGTTGTAGGTAGTAGTAGTAGTGGTGGTGGGGATGATGATGTGGTGGTGGTGGTGGTGGTAGGGATGATGATGTGGTGGTGGTTGTAGTAGTAATGGTGATAGGAATGATGATGTGATGGTTGTTGTAGTACAGGTGGTGGTTGTAAAAGTAGTGGTGATAGGGATGTTGATGTAGTGGTTGTCGTGAGTCTTTTTAAAAGGCGGAATAGTGATGGTGATGGGCGGAGATAAACCACCATTTAGGCGGAAATCCGCCTTTAGGCGGAAGATTCTCAGCCCTGTTATATCATCATCAATATTATTATCCATGGTAAAACATATTAACTACTGTTGTAAAATATTGTATTTCGAACTTAGAAAGATTTCACAATTCTCAAAGTTTTTAAATAGTACTGCCCTAAAAAATAACTGGTGTTTCATCATTTTCATTTTCTAGGATAGATTATTGTAATTTGCTCCTTCATAACATTCTCCTTCACAAATTGCAGTGCATCCAAAATCATTCTGCTAGGATCATTCTAATAAAAAAGGGCAAGAGTTCATATTACGCCAGTGTTATCGTCACTTCACTGACTACCTGTTGAATCCAGACTCAAATACAAAATTTCTGTTCTTTGCTATAAATGTATCAACAAAACTGCTCCTCCATATCTATACAACCTTATTTCAGACCTGCATCTGCCCTCTGAGAAAATTGCCTGAAAATCCGCAAGAGGTTTGGGTCCGGGGGACGACGTCCCCCTTAAGCCAAAGCTTTTTCAATATAACATGAGCAAAGATCCCCATTTCCCGGAATATTTTCTTAGAATTTTACCAATTCAATAGGCTGTGAAACAAAGTAAATAATTCTAAATTTTTTTTTTCGCGGAGCGAAATTGCAGACAAATTTACAGCCCTGTTATTTCATTGCACTCTCCTTCCAAAACGTAAAAACCTAGTTATCATCTCTGATTAACTGTTCCCAAAAAAAGGCTCCAAATAGTTTTCTGATAAGTCTTTTTCTCATGCTGCCCCTTCTATTTGGATCTCTCTTCCAATTTCCTTACTTAATAAAATGCAAAACACAAGCTATTTTCAAGACAAATATTATGACTTATTTTATTAGGAAATATTTGATAGATTATAACCAGTTTCCCTTATATTGATTATTTTTCATGATATGAACATCTTAAGCGTGTTTTGTGAATGGCCCACAATTGTAGCATTGATATTTGTATTGAAAAGGCGCCTAGATCTGTTGGTATATGGAATAGGTGCGATATAGATGATATACATTATTATTATTATCATCATCATTATTACCAGTAGTAGTAGTAGTAGTAGTAGTAGTAGTAGTAGTAGTAGTAGTCGTAGTAGTAGTAGTAGTAGTAGTAGTAGTAGTGTAGTAGTAGTAGTGTAGTAGTAGTAGTAGTAGTAGTAGTAGTAGTAGTAGTAGTAGTAGTAGTAGTAGTAGTAGTAGTAGTAGTAGTAGTAGTAGTAGTAGTACGAGGGCTCTTTCATAATTAACCGAAAAATGCCTGTAAAATCCGCGTTTTTTATGCTATCAACAAAATTTTTGCACGTGTTCATACCTTGACTCGTCCTTCATTTCTCTACGTAACAGCCAAGTCTGTCGACACACTTCTGCCAACGCCGCACCATGGAATAGATACCCTCTCGGAAGAAATTTCCGTCAAGGTTTTGTAGCCATTTCCGCACATGGTCAACACGCTCTTCATCGACATCAAAGCGCTTTCCTGCCAGCTCACGTTTCAGTGGCCCAAAGAGGTGATAATCAGATGGTGCGAGGTCTGGACTGTGTGGTGGGTGTGGCAAAATCTCCCATCCATATTTCTCTAGCCAACCTTGCGTCACTCGTGCCGTGTGGGGTGTAGCGTTGTCGTGTTGCAAAATGACCCCGTTGGTCAACTGCCCTGGGCGCTTTCTGCGAATGGCCCCCTAAGCTTGTCAAGAGTTTGGCAGTACCTTGCAGCATTGATTGTTTCTCCAGGTTGTAAGGTTTCGAACAGAATAACACCACGACTGTCCCAGAAAACAGTTCCCATTATTTTCTTTGCTGACCGCATGACACTGAATTTCTTCGCGACAGGTGAGGATGGATGTTTCCATGTCATCGAATCTTGCTTTGTTTCTGGGGTGCAATGGTGCAACCAAGTCTCATCACCGGTGACTATGCTGTCAAGAAAAGTCACATCGTACCCTAGAAAGTCTCCGCCGGCGTTGGCAGTATGCCCGTGAACCCTGCGTGAGCTCTTGCTTCTTCTCAAAAGTTCCCTGCAGATGTCCAATCTTTGTTCTTTATGATTGTCTGTCAATTGCTTAGGAACCCATCTTGCGCTGACTCTTCTGTAGCCATGTTCATCAAATACAATTCTATGGGCAGAAGTTTCCGAAATTTCAAGACTGCTTGCGATTTCATGAAGTTTCAACCTCCTGTCTTGACGAATAAGCTCATCAACTCGCTTCACATTGTCTTCTGACGTCGCAGTTATCAAACGCCCTCTCCCTTCCCTGTCTGTCAAGTCGGAATGGCCGGCTTCGAACAAATTACACCAGTGATTGACTTGTGTACGGCTTATAACATGCTCACCATATACACTCTGAAGTTCTTTATGAATTTCGGTAGGATTCAGACTTTTGGCGTTCAAAAAACGTATGACAGCTCTCCTTTGACCAAGTTTCAAGGTGGGCCGCCATCTTTAAAATCGTCTAGAAATTCATTGTGCAAAATGATGCACTTCATAATATCTGGGAATATCCGTAAGGAAATAAGGAATATCATGTTGTTTACAGAATTTAAAAATCTCCACTGGTTGCTGAGCAATGGGCATTTTTCGGTTATTTCTGAAAGACCCCTCGTAGTAGTAGTAGTAGTAGTAGTAGTAGTAGTAGTAGTAGTAGTAGTAGTAGTAGTAGTAGTAGTAGTAGTAGTAGTAGTAGTAGTAGTAGTAGTAGTAGTAGTAGTAGTAGTAGTAGTAGTATTTCCCACTGTTCAGCAAATCACAATTTCTAAACTCACCCCATCTGAGATGACGGTGTAGATGAAGGAGGATTTGACGAGAGGGCAGCAGTGGGGGTAGAAATGGGGGGGACAGAGAAAGCGTCTTCTAGCCAATCCAACAGTTTGTGCTGAAACTCGCTGACGTCCTGTGAGCACAACAAGCGATAAATTTAATTTTCTCTATGAAAGTCTTGAAACAAAAAAAACAAAACAAATGGAGCATGAGTGTGTGTTAAAAGGTTATTTTATCAGGGCATTTGGCAGCATGGTTGCCAATTAAGGAGGCATAAAATTTACTGAACTTCTAAGCTAACTCACAGAAAAACCCTTTCTGAATGCTGAACCCCAGTAAAAAGACATATACTTACTGTTATTCCATTCAGCAAGTGACTGGAGAATAAACTGAGGGTTCATAACATACTGAGTTCTGTAAATATACGGAAAATTGGCAACCTTGTTTGGCAGGTATGTGGTCTTGTGGTATGACACTTTTGGATCAAAAGGTACAAGGTTCGAGCATAGTTGGCGCATGAGTCCTTGGAACAGACTCTTTACTCACATTCTCTCACCATACTCAGGTTAAAAATGAGTACTTGGCCATTAACAGCACCGTCTCTGTCCGAAAAAAAATTGTAATATTGCCTAACATGCATTGCTGTTGGTTTAGGATCCTTTATAAAGTGCTTTGAGCATGTTTAGTGAATATTGAATTGTTCTATAGATAAGCTTAACTTTAAAAAGAAATTGCACACATTACAGCGGAGGTTGACCCAACCCACCCTCCCCTACCTGTTGCCCATCAGCACCAGCAGCAGAGGAGTCTTCCTTCAAGATATTGACGGCCTTAGAAGGGTCGACGTATTTACGGGTGGAACAAGCCAGTAAAGCAAACAGCTGCTTCAACTCCCACACAAATCGTATATTGCGTCTCTGTGGAATATACATGTAAATGGTGCTGCTCGAAGCTCGAAGAAATAAATAACAATGTGAAAATTGAATGTAAGCTTTGATTGAAAACAGATAAAATGGACGTTTTGAGTTTCCCTATTTATCAACAAAAACAAGATGAATGAAACACCACAGACGAATGAAATAATATGTTGATAAAGGGGAGACCATGAAACGTCCATTTTATCTGTTTTCATACATTAAATTGAAGCTTACATTCAATTTCACACTGATATTTGTGGAATACAGAGATAAAGCAAGACCACTTGTGTTTGGTTTTAAAGGGTTAATAAAATAAATATCAAAATGGTTAAAAGTGAATTGGAAGCTTCAATTTAATTGATTAGGACTGAAAATGTGGAGGTTTCGGGTACCCGCTTTTTCAACAAACCACAATGAATGAGAGATGAGAGAACGGAGTTGTTAAAAAAAAAAAAGCTCAAGTTTAAGTTTAAAAATAGCACAGCTTAGAATACATCAGAGATTCAAATTTCCCAAAATGACAATCTCATAGCACACCTTAGAATACATCAGAGATTCCAATTTCCCAAAATGACAATCTCATAGCACACCTTAGAATACATCAGAGATTCAAATTTCCCAAAATGACAATCTCATAGCACACCTTAGAATACATCAGAGATTCCAATTTCCCAAAATGACAATGTCATAGCACACCTTAGAATACATCAGAGATTCAAATTTCCCAAAATGACAATCTCATAGCACACCTTAGAATACATCAGAGATTCAAATTTCCCAAAATGACAATCTCATAGCACACCTTAGAATACATCAGAGATTCAAATTTCCCAAAATGACAATCTCATAGCACACCTTAGAATACATCAGAGATTCAAATTTCCCAAAATGACAATCTCTAGAGAACACAAGCATGCTTGTTATGTTATAAAAATAAACATTCTTATCTTTGTATAAGCTTGTCAATTCTTTAAAAAAAAATTATAATATAAAATTTTGATGCAAGGGAGACTTTATCTATGTTTAAGAGAGTTTCGTCTTGTTGAAATTAAGTATTTATATCCTTTGACTTGATTTCTACTCTTTTCCATCTAATGTCCTTGTACTTACAAGACTGGATTCTTCTTCTCCCTCTTCCCCTTTAAACGCCAGCACCAGGTTCTTGAACTCTCGGATGTGGAACAGTGACTGAAAAATAAACCCCAAAAATATTTTCTCTCAATTTCAATTCACCGAAATTTATTTTTGACAATCATTTTTACATACAATAAATCATGACCAAATTTATTTTTTTCAAAAACAGGATAAATGACGGAATTAATTAACTCTGTTATTGTTTTTGCAACACATTAAGGTCATATCAGCACCAGAAAAAAGGAAGAAAATGGGATGGTGAAAAGTTCTAGAATTACCCAAGAAAAGGTAAGACAAAGGGGAATTGGTTCAAATGGGAAACATATGTAGATTCCAAGAGCACACAGCCGTTTATTACACTAGAAATCTTTCACTTTAGTTTACTACCGCCTCACCCCCAATGGGAACGACCCACCGTCGATGACGGGGAGACCACCGTGTGGTTACGTCATAACAGATGTCCAGAACGTGAAAACTGGCCTATATTTATCCCTGCAGGTAGAATGCACCGCTTGGATTTCATTGTCAGTCAGGCTATAGGACAGATTTCGTAAAATCGTTCATTTTTACACTGCAATTGCTGACCATACACTTCTTCTATATTTTTCTATTTTATATGGATATAACGGCCACATTTTCATCTTCAAGACGCAATTATTTTCATTGATATCAAGAAATGGTGAGTATACTTTATTCTTTCTTGAAACATGTATATTTTTCTATTTAAAATTAACCTGAAAAATATTTTTAATTGTTTAAAAAATTCAAATTGATGTTATCTGAGTTTTGTTACCCTAACACATGGTAGTAAATACAAGAGTAATAATCTACTTTTAATATAGCATTTATTTCACCGATTTGTAATGACAGGTTTCTGCACAATGAATGTGTAAACACACCTTGTCTAATTCTTTGTTGGCTAACAAAATAGTCCCGTATTCAGACAAACTCCAGAGACACAAGAACACGAGTCCAATGGTGATGATAACGTTGTTGTTGTTGTTGTTGTTGTTTTATGGTGATGATGATGATGATGATGTTGATGATGATAGCGCAGTAATAGTAGTAATCGTAGTAGCAGCAGCAGCAGCAGTAGTAGTAGTAGTAGTAGTAGTAGTACACACACACACACACACACGAGAGAGAGAGAGAGAGAGAGAGAGAGAGAGAGAGAGAGAGAGAGAGAGAGCGTGTGTGTGTGTGTGTTTGTGTATAAAACTCATGTAGGCTACGCACATTTTTAGCACGGAACGATTTTTATTGCATTGAGCTTTGAACCTATAACTTTCACACCGATTTGCCATTCCGTCTTCACGATTCGCACCTTCCCTCGATATTCTTCTACATCGCCCGTTGATACAGTCAACGGGCGTGAGAAAAGAGGGTAGATAGATATATTATGACATCATCAAAAAGCGATGTAATCAAAGGTGGCGGATGATTGTGTAACCTCAAAAGCCCGGTGGACTGCGCTACAATGCCGAGCATTCGAGGGGATATGTGATTTGAGTGGGAGGGGCTTATTTGACTTTGCCGATGACCGACTGGTGGACGATTGAAATTATAATTGTCCTTTTTCAGCAGCCAGTTGGAAATTGGTAATTGAAAACATCTGATTGGCACTCCATGGATAGAAAGCAGTTTGGATGTCATGGGATGAAATTTCTGGAGAGGTGGAGTAAATTTGAAATGAATTGAAAGTAATTTGGGGCGTTGTCTAGGTGTCAAATAAGACTCTCGCAGACCGGTGATAAATCAATTTTTTGGCCGCAAATGCTACAGTAAACTTCTTTCTCTATCTTATTTTTGCTAAAAATATTTCAGAGTGGGTATATAGGCGGATTCCATTTTGAATAATGGGCATTTAGAACTATATATTAAAGGAAAATTATTACGTGATTATTATTAGCAGGCATCTAGGCGATCACTATCGTATTATTACTAACAATCAATAATATTATTATAACTCTTATTATTACAATTTTTCTTCTTCTTCTTATTATTATTATCATCATCATCAACATCACCATCATCATCATCATCATCATCATCAATATCAATAATAACTAATGATTTTTTTTTCTTTACTCAGATGAATGGTCATACTGAAAACAAGCATTGTCTCAATGCAAATGGACTGCCGAATAAGCTGTGAAAGGGCTCAAATGAGATATGTGGTTAAAAAACATTTCATGCAAACTGCTCCAGAATTAGCAAGTGAAGTTCCACCGGTGAAAAAAAAGAAAACAGAACGTTGGTTGATTAATTAGATGCTGTTCCTTAAAATAATCGTGAGGTTTTACGTATGTTAATAAAAAGTATAAAAATATGTTAAGATCTATACAAAGTTCAGAGGAATACTTATAACTTATTTTTACCTATGATTGTCAATTTATTTTAAAATAACAGTTCATTTTGATTATCTGATCATTAATCCTCCCCCCCCCCTTCCGTCCTTTTCAATGCGTTTATCACGATTTTTTATTGTCAAAAAATGGATATTATTTATTTCTTACTACTACTACTATTATTATTATTATTAATATTATTATTATTATTATTAACAATAATAATAATATTGTTATTATTACAGTGGTGATCAAGAGTAAGATAGGCCCTAAATACACTGATATTTTATGATTATTACTAGTATTAGTATTACATCGATATCACGTGTTTCAACTGATTCACAATGATCATTTCTGTTATCCACGATGCTTTGGTTGTTCAATAAATAGACCATTTTCAACAAATTTCCATTTTAAATAGTATTAGCTATCTGGTCGGCGTCCTTTTTTTTTGTCGCAGCACTGGAGAGAGAGAGAGAGAGAGAGAGAGAGAGAGAGAGAGAGAGAGAGAGAGAGAGAGAGTAAGTGTGTGTGTGTGTGTTTGTGTACATAACATAAAACTAATTTATGCAACGTTTTACCACGAACTAATTTTCATTTTACCACCTCAGTTTAATCTCTTATCAGTTCTCTCTGACAATTGAACTTTGAACCTATAACTTTAACACAGCTACGTCATTCCATCTTCACGATTCGCACCTCACCGCGACATTCTTTTATGTTGACTCGTGGTACAGTCAACGGGGTTGAGAGAAGAAGATAGATATTGAGTGACATCATCAAAAGCGATGTGATCAAAGCTGGCGGATGGTTGTGTAACATCAAAGACCAGTGACTGGTCTACAAGGCCTATCATAATCGTGGGTATGTGTGATTTGAGTAGGAGGAGCTTTCTTGACTTTGCTGATGACCGAGTGGTGGACAATTGAAATTAGAATTGTCCTTATTCAGCAGCCAATTGGAAATGGGCAATTGTAAAAAGCTGATTGGACGCTCCTTGGAAAGAAAGCGGTTTGAGGGACATGGAAGGAAAGTGCCGGAGAGCGTGGAGTGGGGAGGAGTAAATTATATTGAATGAATGATAGTAATTTGGGGCGTTGGGAAGTTAAATAAAACTCTCGGAGGCGATGAGTCAATTCTTTGGCCGCAAATGATTCAGTAAAATTCTTTATTCTTTCTTTCTTTCTATTTTTAATTCCTTTCTGTCAGGGGGACATATTACAGGCGAATTCCATTTTTCTAAAACGGGCATTTCGAAAGCTATTTTAAAGAGAAATTAATGCGTTTTTCCAAAATTAGCAGGTGTTTAGGTGATAGCCACTATATTATTTTCATGAAAATGATCATCATCATCATCATCATCATCATCATCATCATTATTATTATTATTATTATTATTATTATTATTATTATTATTATTATTATTATTATTATTATTATTATTATTGTTATCCTTATTATTATTGTAGTTATTATCGTCATCATAATTATTATTATTATTATTATTATTATTATTATATAGTTTACATCTATACAAACGTCAAAGGAATGCATATTACATATCTTTTCCTAAGAATTGTCAATTGCCATTACTAAAACCAGTTCGTTTTGATCAATTGATCAACAAACCCCTACAATTCGGTGATCACGCATTTTTTTTATTGCTGTCAAAAAAGGATATTGCTGTACAGGTGAGCGGATATCTCAACAATGCTTCATTACAAAACGACTTTGATTATATATTTCTACTCTGTGAATATTGATGATTATTGCAGTATTTCTCATTTATTTGTATAAACTCAGATAACTATGTAATTTTGATCATATCGTTTGAAGTAATTAAAATTTCTGACCCATTTTTATGGTTATTTCCTATAAAATCTAATCCCAAATGATCTACTAAAATTATATCAAATAAAAGTATGTAAACCACTTGTTATGACTCTAAAATATCTTATTACTACATCTAATAGCATCTTTACTACGCTACTTTGAACTTGAGAAAAAAATCATCAAAATAGGAAAAATTGCTCAGTCTCCCTTTCGGCACAGGCCGTGACTCGCCATCTGTTATGAACTAGCGTCCGGCAAAATTTACCTGTCGAACTAAAGTGAAAGCAGTAAACGGCTGTGAGCACACTATCAAAGTACTTAGTTTGAATCACCTAAAAGTCTCACCTAGACACCAGCACAAGATCTCACTAAGAGGAATACAATCAAATGTTTACTATTCATATGTTAAAAATAAAAAGTTAGGAAAAAAATATCATCTCCTAAAACTATAACTCTACATTCAACCGTTTCCCTCCTAGCCAAGGACTCCGGCCAGGGTCAGGAAGACAGAAAGCAATTGAAAAACAGATAAGGGGGATAGAAGACACAGCAAGCACCTCCCTGCCCACTATGGAAGGTCAAGAACCTCACCCAGTAATTAACTCTGTCTGGAATTAATAAAGACATTCTCTGAAAAAAAAAATTTTTTTAAACATAACCCATTAATAACAGCTTAAAAAAAAAAAAAGAGCCCTTCTTTGACCAACAGAAAAATAAATACCTGACCAAAAAAAGACAAAAACAAAACAATAAGTAATGGTTTTCTGGCCACTGCCAAATAATCCACACAGCAACTACTCATTTTGTGTAAAGACTCGCTAATCTCATGAAAAGGAATATTGCTTTTCTCACTAAATCATTCTCATATCCTGCCTGGTACTTTATCCAAATATAAGGCCGAGAATATTTTTTAATATATATTAACAAAAAACAAAACAATATCCAAACAAATAAATTATTAATTTTAAACCGAAAACAATATTCAAAATAAAACAAAATGTTTAAAATATGACCAAAATGACAGTGACACTGCTGTTCAAAGCATGGCCCGGATGAGCAAAACTCTGTTCTCTCCAGCCACTTTTTTTTTTTGGTATTTGTCAATGTTGCCATTCCATAAACGTGATCAAAGCACTTTACAAGGTGTTCCTAGCCTACAGCAACGAGACACAACGCCTGTTAGTCGATGTGTCGTTTTTTTTTTTTTCTGACAGGGTCAAAGTTGTTGTTAGAGATTTTATACTTCTATTTATATTCAAATATTTCTTCACCAAATACAAAAATAAACATGAATAAAATCGAGGCAAGTAATAGACGATGATGATGTGGTTGATGTACTGCTAACAGGGAGCTATGGTAAAAGCTGACGTCCGTTGAACCATCAACCTGGGTTAATGTAAGCACCAAATGGTAAAGCCAAAGTCTGGACAAACAAATCTTAAAGTGTGGGCCCTGACTAGGCAATGATGCATGTTTTACAAATGTAAACGTCGCTGCTCGAAGCTCGAAGAAATAAATAACAATGTGAAATTGAATGTTAGCTTCCAACTTAATATAGGAAAACGGATAAAATGGACGTTTCAGGTTTCCCCTTTATCAACAAAACAGGATGAATGAAACACTACAGATGAATGAGATTATGTGGTAGTGGCGTTGTTAAGATGAATAAACAAAAGCATTGATATTTTTGTCTATTCGTCTTAACAACATCACTATCACATTATCTTGATATATTCAATTTTTCATTTTAACAACAACACTACCGCATTATCTCATTAATCTGTAGTGTTTCATTTTATCTGTCTTCGTATATTAAATTGAAGCTTACATTCGATTTCACATTGTCATCCATGTTTTACAAACAAAATTAAGAAAATATAGATTTAAAATACAGTTGAATCCTGATAAAACCTTCATCACCAGAACAGAAAGATTGGTTGACTTGAACCATTATCAGTGAAACACACTTGACAAGTGTAATTTGAACTTATCCGAACCAAATTACGGAAAAACAATAGACTTCAACCAAGCATGAAGGAGAAAAGTCCTCCAAGGGAGGTTGGGGGGTAGAAGGAGGGGGTGACGGTGTGGAATAATCGGACATTGGCCCAGGAATTAAAAGCAAGATTTGTACAAATCATGCCAGAATTGTTAAGGAGGACTCTTTCAAAAAAAAAAAAAACCTGAGAAAAATTCCATTAAAAATGGAAGTTGGCAGCTGTGACAAATAAATATTTGTCCTTTGATCAAAATTGAGTATCAAAATATATTAAAAAATCATACTATCAGAAAATGACTCCCCCCCCCCCCCCCCCCCCCCCCCCCCCCAATACAAAAAGCAAGATTTGTTAAAAGCAGGACATAATTGTTTAGGACCCTAAAAAAGACCTGAAAAAAATCTCAGTTAAAAGAATTAGAGTTAGCAGCTATGATAAATGATCATTTGTGATTTGATCAAAATATTATAAAACAGACCTGCCAACATTCCAAAAGTGGAATCAGAAAGTCAGAAAATAGGAATTTGAGACAAAAAATAAGAATTTGTCACCAACGGATCAAAACCTATCAAAATGCCCACCAGCTTTGCCACCAAACACATAAAGACATTGTTGTGGCACAGCTGGCAAATTGCACATCAATTATTGTGTTCGGTAATGGGGAGGAGTGCTATTCATTTTCCTACTTAGCTCCCTTTCAACAGCCATTTTAAAAAAACTACCTTTTAACCCTCCCCTCCCATTTTTTTCTTTCTTCTTACCATCATCATCATTTTTGAAAATCGGAATTTTAGAGTCAATGGCAGAAGAGCGGAAAGGAAGAGTGAAAATAGGAATGATTCCGCCAAAAACGGAAGGGTTGGCAGGGATGTATATAAAATCATACCATCTGACAATCTGAGTACTTTTTTTGATTACCTGAATGACAGCGCTGAACCAGCAGGTATTCCCAACATTTTTCAATCCGACCGGCCATCCGTCCTGGCGTTTTCGTTCATGAGGATTCAGTGGATCTATGAACCATAACTCTCCTCTCTTTCGCTTCGTGCCCCCTTTGCTCTCAGCCAGGCTCTGTTCCAGCACCCTGAGGTGGGTAAAATAAAAATAAGTCAATATTTTCCACTTAAAACAAAAGTAAGGAATATTATAAACATGTGAACAATAATTTAAAAAAAAAAAAATTTAAACTTTAAGAGGGGTAATGTCAATTACAAACTTACATAATTTGTGAAGTTTATTTGAAAAAAAATTTTTTTTCTTTAATTCAATGACTGACATTTTCACAGTGATAAGTCACATGTAGAAAACTACTCTTGCTTTTTTATCTTGCCTGTGGAAGAAATAGCCACCTTGGCATTTTGACTCATCAACAATCATCAACAATCAACTAAACTTTCAAAACAGGGTTTATTTGACAACTGACACCATTATCATCTAATTTCATTTCTCATTTCCAAGTGCTGAAACCAATAAGGAATTCCCATTTGCTAAAATATATTTTTTTAAAAAGCCAAAAAAAAATTGTTTTATTATAACGTGCATGTATAAAAATATTTTGCACACAGCGACTCTCCATCAAATGGCATTTCCCTTATATTATGGAATAGGATACACATATAAATCTAACTTCTCCTTAACAGTTGCCTTTAAACAACCAATTAAGTAAGTAGTCCTTCAAAGCCATTCAGCCCATGGAGCTGGAGTTTATCCCGGTTTCTATAGCATGAAACAGACAATAGCAATTGTTTGCTATCCTCTGGATGGGACGCTAGTCTAACGCAAAGTTCTTTCGCCAAATCAAACAGACTCAGCTACCCATTCACTGCTGGGTGAACAGGGAGGGAGGGGGGGGTCAGAAAAAAAATCTCGACTGCACCAGGGATCGATCTCAGCCCCTTTGCGTGTGAAGCGAGTGCTCTACCAACTGACCCACTTTAAACAACCAATACTTTCATCTATATAAAAAGCAACTCACCAATAGTGAACAAGGCCAGCCAAAATTATTTTTTTAAAAGCCGTTTTTTAAACGGATTTAGCCGGGGGGGGGGGGGGGGGGGAAGGGCACCCCCGTTCAATTCCTTTTGAAATGTTTCCATATATATAAAATGATCCAATTCATGGCACTACTCACCTACTGATGTCCTGCTCTTCTCTGCTCACTTGGCCCCCCAGTATGACTTGGGTGTCACCCCTCAGGTCCACGAAATCTGGACACATTGAGTGCAACGATAAATTAATAGAGGTAACACCAGCATAAAATTCCCTAATAACATAAATACAAACAAACAAAATTTAAAAAAAAAACCCTAACAGACTAGCATGACGACACGACAACAAATTATCAGACACACACCTACACTCTTTCTTTCTCTCGGGCATTGGTTTATGGAATGAGCTCCCTCATGAATTGATATAAACTATGAGCTCCCTCAAGAAATGATATAAACTATGAGCTCCCTCAAGAATTGATATAAACTAAAAACAATACAGAATTTACAAAATTCTTAGAAACGTGGGAAGAAAACAAACAAATAATTAAATGATCACAGCGTGTATTTGAAATGTGTGTGTTAATGTGTCTTGAAATTCATAAAAGTGAGCTGTAGTCTGGATCCTCTATTTAGGAGGCTGCTACAATTATCATAAATAATCTCTACCCTTTACCTGGGGAACAGGTGTCCTGTTTGGGTTGGGCCACCGGGTTTCCTGAAGTGGTAGCCAGTCTCTTGACTCCTACCGTGGTGACTCCATCACTGCCCATTGCAGCAGATGAGGTGGTCGATCCTGTCATGGGGTCACAAGAGGTCGCCATACTCTGCTTGCCACTGGCGGCTTGAGACTGTTGAGACTAGAATGAAGATTTTATAGACAAATTAAATGTTTCTTTTTATTACAGGGGTTGAAATATTGGAGAGCTGGCAGTGGTTATGCTTCTGTGCCAATAAAAGCAACTATGTGGAGGGTTCATGGTTCAAGTCCCGTTCTGTTTTGTTTTTCTGTTTTTAAGGGTTTTATGGCGCTTGCAACACATTAAGGTCATATCAGCGCCAGTAAAAAGGAAGAAAATGGGATAGTAAAAAGTTCTAGAATTACAATAAAGCATCCAAGAAAAGGGAAGACAAAGGGGAATTGGTTCAAATATGAAACAGGTGTAGATTCCAAAAGCACTCTATCAAAGTACTTAGTTTGAGATCACCAAAAGTCTCATCCAGACACAAGCACAGGTCTCCGCTAAGAGGAACACACTCAAATGTTTTACAAATCATATATAATATAAAGAAAGCATAATACAGTGCATAACAGAGAGATGATTTACAATGAAAAAAATATCATCTCTCAAAACTATACATTCAACTGTTTCCCTCTCAGCCAGGGCATCTGGCCAGGACCAGGACAAAACCAAGTCATCTCATTCCAAGACAAAGACAGAAAGCATGTTGGAAAACAGATATAAGGGGATAGAAGACACAGTATGTACCCCCCTGCCCACTATGGGAGGTCAGGAACCCCACCTAGAGGTCCCGTTCTGAGCAGTGCATAGTTGAGTTTTTGGAAAAAGCTCTTTACTCACATTCTCTCACTGTACTCAGGTGTAAAATGAGCACTCAGCTGTTAGCAGCTTGAGCATGTTTAGTGTTTATTGCGCGATCTACAGGGTGGCCAGGGAAATCTCTCATCAAAATTTCCTACCATCATAATCCTATCTAAATAACATCCTCTGAAACTTACCTTTATCCTGTCGTGCGTTTGATCGATACACGTTTAATGATGCTTTGCCCTGCTGCAGAATCCATCCAATATTGTTTTTGTTTTTCATGTTCATTAAAATCAGACATCTTGACACACATCAATATATATCAGTAAAATCTTGAAATTAATCAATTAATTAGGCCTATGTACACAGATTTTTTCATTGATAATCTAACAATGACATATATGTGATGAGAGAATGATTTACAATTGACACATAGTAAAATCTGTGTAGTTTTCTATGTTTACCCATCACTGCCATTGTTTACATTATGACAACTGTCCGAGAAGCATGGTTATCTAGGTGTTTATAGCTGGAGTGTTATGACGACAGCCTCCGAAGGGATCTCACCAGGACCTATGGTGCTCCCGCCTTGTCGTTTTGAAAGAACTGCCACAATTTATGAAATCGCTTTTTTATAATATTTTATGTCTAAATTCCAATCCTCATCCTCTTTGAATAAATTGTAAACTCAGATATGACTGTCATAAATAACGATCTGAGTCTGAGGCACTTGTTCAGTTATCTTCTATGACTTATAATCAGAAACGAACACTGACAAAGCCATTTTTTAAATGTAAGTTCAGGAACACAAACATAGAGATATAAATGGAGTCAGGACAAGATGTAGCTAGTAGTTAAATTAAATAATAGGTGACAAATCTCTACCTTTAAACAAGCTTTGTCCCCTGAATTTGGTAAACGTTCTAAAAAGTCCATCAAAATAATAAAAAGCCTGAAACAAAAAGCTTACTCCAATTTCTTTTGGATTAAACAGGCACTAAAACATTAATAAAAAACTTGTATCCTTCTAATAGGATGATAGTTTACTAATATATGGCATAGAGTACCCTCTGCCAGATCTTAGAGATCCAGTTACCCGATCAATGCTGGATTGACAAAAGGATAAGAAAAGCACTCAACAATCCAGAATACACACATTGAGATATCATCCCAACACTGCATAACATTTACCTTGGATTTATTGGAGCCCACGACGGAATCATCTGTTATGATAGTAGTGACAACATCTTCCACTTTATACGTCCCATCCCGCCGAATGCAGGCCTTGATGGCTTCCTCAATCACATGGTCAGGAGCACCAGTTACCTCCCTTACTTTATCATAGTTCGAGTTCTCCTCCCTGGTCCTCTGCTGCAAACATTGCAAAATAGAATATCAGTAGAGTACAAAACCCAACAACAATACTTATTTGCCAGATACGGATGGAGACAAGGGGTGGGAGGGGGGAGGGGAAGGAGATTTAAAATGCCCTAATTGTCATGTACTACTTACTCTTTTTATGGCAATAATAAAATATTTCGAGCAATTCTCAGAACAACTCCCAACATCTATGATCACTAAACAAATATCATGCATATTTTGAGTAATAATAACAATAGCCGCAAGGGGGGGGGGGGGGGGGGGGGTTATTCAACCTTTTGTGTTTTGAGATGAATATATTAGAGACTCTGCACATTGTCAATAGTTCTGATCTTTTGTTTAAGGTGTTGTTGTAACAATGGTATCGAAAGAAAAATGTGAGTGACCTTCCTTATTTAAAATGCTCTAACCATTATCGAGCACTCTCGTACCTACAATTGTCCACCAACACTCATAAATATGTGTGTATATATATATATATATATATAATATATATATATATATATATATATATATATATATATATATATATATATATATATATATATATATATATATATATATATATGGGGGGTGAAGTGGCTGATTGGTTAAAGCATTGCACTGTGACACGGAAGGTCTCGGGTTCCGAGCCCTGCTTCAGGCATTTTCGTTTCTTTCCTTGGTCAAGATTATTAACCTTCAATTTGCTCACTTGGACAACATGGGCGATTCTTGTCAATATCAGACATCTTGATGATGAATTATCTATATTCCTTCATGGAATGCCTAGGTGACGATGTCTTATGATGTCGTGACTGAAGGGCGTAATATTTAATTTTATATATATATATATATATATATATATATATATATATATATATATATATATATATATATATATATATATATATATATATATATATATATAAAAAAAACTTTCCAATGGTAATTTTGGGGTAAAAATCAGTCTGAAATTTCAGACTTTGAAATGCTGTAACTACAATTCTAATCCAAGATAGAAACAAAATTCAAACTGTTTTTGTAATCAATGTTGCCAGCTCTTTCATATGACATTGTAATTGGTTTCAAGTGTGTGAGTTACATTTAGAATATTTATGAAAATTCGTTATCCTCAGACAGGTGTCTGGGGATAACGAATTTTCATTATCCCCAGACACATAAGTGAAACTCCACTCTTTTAAGCAATTATCCACATTCCAGAATATGGAATGTTTCCAAATGCACATAGAAATAAGGAAAGTTTATAAAATATCTATAAAAACATAAAATTAACCAACATTGAATCAGTTCTTACTACATATATACAATATGTGTCGACTTCGAAGTGGGTGTCATGGCCGAATGAATTAGTCGTCTGCCCTGGAAGTTTAACCAGAATCGACGTTGTGGGTTCGAATCCCGACACTTTTTTTTTTAAAATTCCGTCTTCTTTTTACAGAACGTTGCAAGGGGTAACTGTTCCATCCATCCTATATTTATCCATTGCAACGTTCTGTAAAAATAAGATGGAATTAAAAAAAAAAAAAAAAAAAAAGTGGCGGTACCAGGATTTGAACCCACGTCAATTCTGGTAAAACTTCCAGGGCAGATGACTAAACCATTCGGCCATGACACCCACTTCGAAGTCCACTCATATTGTGTATATTTAGTAAGAACTGATTTCATGTTGGCAAATTTTATGTTTTTATAGATATTTTATTAACTTTCCTTATTTCTATGTGCATTTGGAAACATTCCATATTCTGGAATGTGGATAATTGCTTAAAAGAGTGGAGTTTCACTTATGTGTCTGGGGATAATGAAAATTCGTTATCCCCAGATAGTAGGCACTTGCAAGAATTTTTCAAAATAGTGATACGGGTATTAATTTAACGAAAAATAAAGGGGAGTAAAACATTTACTGGAGTGAAAAAATTATCGCTCTATCTCAACTGGTTAAAAAGTTATGACCGTTTATGTGGTGGAAAATCTCTATATAGCTTAATAGGAAAATATGTGACCAAAACACAGCAACCCAATGGATAATTATACTTCAAGTATAATTCTGAAACGGCTTCAGATACAACTATGAAATTTTTACATGCGGTAATTCAACATCTCTGTAATACATTGCAAACAGAAAAAGAATTATTTATTGAGAGAGAAAAGTATGTTTAGAGCTGAAACAGCTGAAATCAAGGAAAAATAGATCACGACATGCAAATGAATGACCTAATGGAATTTTGGAAAAGTCGACAATTAAATATTTATTCACATGAAGATAGACCAAATATACCACTGAATCGGCGTCATTTAGTTGTTCACTTTGAACTTTTCAAAATGAAAATAGACCTCATAAAAGCAACGATATGGACTGATAAATGTTTGAGGTGGTGTATTAGTGTTTAAAAATATCGAAAATAGGTGATTTTAAAAAAACTTCCGCTCCCCAAAATTGAACAGACGTCCGTCAAAGGATGAAAAACGTCAAAATCAAAATCGATCAGAAAAAAAAGAAAGAGAATCGTTACTTATAAAATTAATGCATTGACATGAAAACGCCAATTAATTGAATAATTTAAAACAAAAATAACTTACATTAATTGCATACATTGTAAGAAAAACAGTTGTAAAGTTTTGATATGGATTGACGAAGTTATCTCTCAAGTAAAAAAAAAGCGCAGCAGACGACAGGAAGTGAATCAATATTATAAGAAAATGGCTACTTCTGCAAACAATCGAGGACAAGTTCTATTTTTTGGGGAGCTATAACTTTTGAGTGCAACCATATTTTGCTCTGAAATTTTTAGAGAAGCTACTTAAATATATATCTCAGAAGGACGTTTTTTTATTAAGAAGGACCATCTCTGAACTCTGGTTTAAAAGTTATAAACGTTTAAACACACATAATCTCTTTACACAAAGATTTCTCAAAATCACAATATAGGAAGATAATATTAGCATGGCTGAATGTAGAATTTTATGCCCTTTCCAATGATATATAATACTTGCCATTTCATTTCACTGAGAAAGAAAAATGAATATTTTTAAAACACTCCTTAAAATTCTCCCCTCAGAAACGGAAACAGAAATCCTCGCCTCTTTTCAACTCGCGAGGGCCACTTCTTGCAAGTGCCTACAGATAGGTGTCTGGGGATAATGACAGTAATGACAGCCTTGACAAATTTAATTGAATAAATAAACGCATGACAATGGAGAAAAGTATGAGTATGAGTAAAAATCCACGGTAGGATTTTTCGGAAGGCCTCCCTTAATTAGTATATCGATGGCGTCGCGCGCAAACCGTCTATGTCCAGAAGAGATAGTTTTTCAGGAGAGTGATAAAACCGTTAATTGGTAAATGAAATATCAATTTCAGATTTTAATAGGCTAATTCAAGCCAATTATGACTTAATACAATCACTGATACCATAATTTTGGTTCTTTTATTGTGCATTCATTATTTATCGGACTTGTACGTTTTGCACGTCGACAAAGTGTCACTGACTTAGACGGTTTGATGTGTTGTTGACTTAGACGGTTTGTGAACGAGAGTTGTAGTCCTTCGCACGGCACTTGGATGGATTGTGCGTGGGTTATTGCATCTATGGACATTGTAAGACTGGTTATTTCAACTTGCAATACTTTCGTTTTTCGATTTATATCTTTAAAAAACTAAGTGACCAGTGGGGAATCAAGCAATTTTTTAGAATTGTGGAACCTAGCTCGGTGGTCAGTGAGTCTCGTCTTAAATGAAATTCAAGCTTCCACTGACGTGCTGAATGAACAGATGGGTTACCATTTGTGTTTGTCTTTGCTGGGTGTTGTGTCCTCAATTAAGGCGCATTACACATATTACTCCATTCGACATAGGTGTAAATGAGTACCTGGCCATAAGGACAGCTCCGTCTTTGTCCGAATAATTGTAAGACGCCTAACTAACGTTGTGTCATTTCCATTGTGTTCTGTGTCTGTTTTCAGCCGGGGGGAGTAAATCGTGAAGCGCTAAGAGTATTCGTGGATAAGCGCTATATAAGTGGAGTGTTTTATTATCACTTTACGTATCCGATCTGCACAAACCCTACATCAATAGTCAGTCGACACAGTAGATTATAAAAGTACCGACTAACACTCACAGGAAGCTTAAAGAATAGAAGAAAGTGCTTGAGGAAATTATTCTATTGGACGATGGAAAGTAAATGACAGACGTTTTACAATGATCTTGTCCTTAGAAGCAGCGAACCCCCCCTCCCTCTTTTGAACACCCAAATGAAAGGGATCAAGAGGGAGACCCAGTCGAAGTATTTAGCATGGGAACATGTAGTGTCCGTCCTTGGAAAACTTGATACAAAAATGCGAAATATCTTAAAATTCATTTCAGATTGATTTATTAAAGTGAATTGTGTAACAAATGATAACTCACAATAGAAATATTCATTAAAAAACTATTTATTTCTGGAAGGGAGTTGATCCCCACGCCCTAATTTGAGATTTACCCAATCCTCTGGAAAATTAAATTAAAAATGAATTTACCCAAAAGGACACTATTTTAAGACACAAATGTCTGTGACTTTTTCCCCAGCTCCAGGGTTAATACTTTTAATCTCTCCTGTGCCAAATGTTTCAAAGTATTTGAAGAATTGGAATTTCAAGTACTTAACTTGATAGGTACGTGGCTTCCTTCTTGCTGACCTTATCAGTTGCACGTAATCAAGAGGTGAATAGACGTGAGCATTCTTCAGTTGTCTTTCAACTGTCGCATGTACGCTATCCACCTCATCTGCATGTAACCCCGCTCCAAGATTTTTTACACCAAAATCTTTTCATATTTGAAGCAAAACAATCTCAGAGCTGTGGCTAACACACGGTTACAGTTTTGATAAGTGGGGTCATCAGAGATCACGGTCACTATCAAAATGATCTTTTTTATTCGTGAAACGCAAATAAACATGTCGCAAACTCATTAGCAGTGAATGCCCCCGCTATCGCATTCCAGAGATAGGAAAGCCAGTCACCAGTCCCTAAATTATTAATTGAGTACTAATTATGCACCTGCAGTTTAGTATACAGTGCAGAAGCTTTCAGGGCAGGAACAAGTAGCACACGCTGTACACATTCCTCTCATCCCAACTCATCCACTGCCACACCTCATTAAATATCTTGCTTCAGTCTTCGTCACTGATCTTCTTGCATTGGTGATACTGTGCTTTACACGAGCATCAACTCACCCCCCCCCCCCCCCCCCCCCCATTGAGACTGCCTATTTTCATGATTGAACAGGTTTATTTGACTCATTGTCTAATCTTCTGCAAACATAAGCCTTCTCTTGCTCCGTTAAGTGTTTGTTCAAATATTTCTTCGAGATTTTCCTACTTTTGGTTCCCTCACACTTCATCCCCTTCCATCCTTCTCTGTCCACCTCATCATATTCCACACTGTCCACCTCTACACTTTCCACCCAATCGTGGTCACTGTCTACATCTTAACCTTCCACCCTACCATGGTCACTTTCCACCTCTTAACCTTCCAACCTAATATGGTCATTGTCCACCTCATTATCTTCCACCCTACCTCCAGCTGCCCTACCACTGTTACTGTCCACCTCATCTTACACCATACTGCTGTACACCTCATCATCTTTTCTCCTGTCTCTCTCCACCTCATCATTTATGATCCTCTCACTGTCCATCTCATCACCTTCTTTGCATCTTTCACTCTCCATCTCACCACTACTAATATTACTAAAGTTAAACATTTCTTCATCAACACTAAACGAAATATCCATGTCAGATTGTACATCAATCAATTCCGAGACAGATAGATTCAGAATGTTCTAAAAAGGCTCATGGGTTTCTCTGTGCAATTGCACATCAGGTGATTCAAGAAGCTTTTGTCTTTTGGCTTGCTTCCGAGTTGAAGCATTCGTTTACCACGGCTGTAAGGCAGCATGACATTGAGAAGTTGACATAAGTAAAACAAAACAAGTGAGCGAATTATCTTCAATAACGAGAGAGAACAAAAGCTATTAGAGCAATATCAGTCAATGTATTTTAATAACTTTTAGAGAATTTTAAGAATCATTTTTTTCTTGGGTGTATTTCATTATGCCAACAGTGTAACATTACATTTGGTGTATAACTCTCAATATCAATATCAAGAAATGCAAGTTCGATGTTATGATAAATAATAAATTATTAAAAAGATCAAATAAATAAATGAGCCAGTCTATGATTTAAACACTGATGTTATTGGCTTAGATTTTTTAAAGACTCATCAAGTTGAGGAAAAGGCATTGTTGTAACTGAGACCAATCACCTGACGTTGAAACAATCAAGAAGGAATCACAACGGAGATAGACGTTTTGAGACCGGCAATTTAAAGACCCAATGGACTTGTACGGTTTGATCACATGTCAAATTCGCCAATTTAGAGTTCCGTGTTTTCTTAGATATTAATTATTAATAGACATGGTGTATCGTAGGGTATAGAATGAATTAAGCCAATAAAACGAGTTCATGCCGATCGCGGACTTAGACGGTTTGCGCGCGACGCCATCGATATGAACATGATTCAGATTCACTCTATAGTCCAGAATCAGAAAATAAGTATTTAGTATGCCGTTTCCTAGTCCTAGGGAAATCCCCTTGCCGCTTGCCGAAAAAGGCTGCGGTTATTCAGAGTCGACTCTGAATAACTGTCTACGGTTATTCAGAGTCGGGGAGTCCACTCTGAATAACTATAGACAGTTGACTCTGAATAACTGTCTACAGTTATTCAGAGTCGGGGAGTCGACTCTGAATAACAACTGTAGACAGTTATGAGTGATGAACTTCCAGTTACCAACCACACGGTTTTTCTGGGTTTTTTCTTCTCTCCCACCTGTTTAACCCTACGGGAAAAAATCGTTTTACTTTTTGGTATTTTCTTGTCTCTTCTGTCATGGCAGTTTTTTGTATCGGTGATTTGCATTGCGGCCGCAAAATTTGCAATTTTTTGCAAATTGTCGAGATTTTGCCAAAAAAAAAAAAAAAAAAAAAAAATATTAAAAAAAATAATGTGGGGACCAGTGATGATAATCTTCCGCGGATTTCTGGGATTTTAGGATTTGTTCATAAATGTTCCGTTGTTTTTTGTCATATCAAACATTTTCTTCTCAGGGGAAAAAAAAAACAATAATATGCCTTCTATCATTTTTTGCCACCTCTGCTCAGTTGCATGAATTTTGGTGACACTCCTTTATTTATGACGTTAGTCTAGACACGCTGGCGCCAAATGTCAAAGGCAGCACAAGACAATGGTGGCCATGAATGAGAAGGTGATCGAAAGGGAAGGGGATGGAGCAAATGGGTGTAAATATTTGTGTACTTTTTAGCTGTAACATGATAATACATTCATTTGACGATTTTATAAGGTTTATAAGCGTGTCTTTTTTTTTTCTTCCTTTTAAAGTTTTGTTTTGTCTTTGTTTGATTGTTCTGAATTTGTTAATAGAATTCATTACAACTTGTGTCTAATTATAAAACAATTAAAAAAAAAAAATCAATTCATTAATTCTCTCTCTCTCTCTCTCTCTCTTCTATCTTCATATTACGTTTATAGATATCATTTGGTAATAGAGAGATAATAAGTTAGGCTGATCGATTTAAGAAATGGTTGTTTATAAGCTAATTTAAATTTGCTTTGTTGATGGAATATGTTTTGCAATTGATTAAAGATTCTTATTTATAAGCGACTGAAGTTGAAAAATCGCCAAGTTTTAAGAATTTGGCACTAAAATTGCCAAAGTCACAAAATAAGGCGGAAAACAGACTAGATCTGAAATCATCTACTTTGACAGGCCCATTTTTGTCAATTTTCATCTTTTATCTACAAATAAGTGTCATATATCATTTTAAAGCTTGAAATATGATGATTCAGAATTTGTAAAATTTATGAGCAGGAGACGATTATGTAACTTTAAAAAGTAGGTCAATCAACGGTGACCCTGATTTACATGGAAATGCAAAATGAAAAGAAATGTTAACAATCTGAAGTGAAAAATGACTCAAAATACACGTACACAGGTCCACTTTTTAAAAATAAATAACAAACAGAATATATTTTGTACTTTGTATAGAAACTAACTTTATTATACAACAAGGGGGATAATTACATGAGACAAATAACGAAAAAATATTTTTTGTAGTATTTTAAACTTTCATTTCAACTTTGAAAAAAAAATGGGTCCTTGTTTTCAATTGTATTGTCAAAACGGGTGACAACAACCCAGGAATATGTGTCTGGAGGATCCTCTTTCACAAATCACACACTCTGCTCTGCACATGCTCATAAATAAATTGGCCCGCTATTCCTTGGGAGAACTGCACGGTGAAACTCCCTCTCCTCCAGTACCTGGTATAAAAGTAAAAGCAATATATAAAGACATAGTTGATGACAAAAGCACTGCTTTAAGCATATTTGATTTCCACTGCTTTAAACATATTTGATTACTCTCTTGAGAAAATAAGGCTTATAATTGCGCATACGAAAGGTGTTTTTAAGAACAAATACTCACACTTATAACTGTTGTTTGCTACACCACAGAGGTTCAAGTGTGAGGATGTGAAATGATGTAGCATATGAATCTAAATAAAAGATATTTATAAATAAGTCTAAAATCTGATAACCAATTTTTTTACTGGAACATTTTGGCAAGTCGTACAGCACTTTTTCCTTTCAACATGTAATCCAGTACTTAGTTGCTATTACGGATTTTATCCATATCGGTTAGCAAATTCACAGTTGTGGAGCAAGATCTCTCAAGCCTGTGTATCTTGTATTGTAGCTTTACAAAATTTTCATACTGGATAAAATGCTTTTAGATCATATGGTCAGATCCCAACGCTGCATCCTCCCTAAAAGCAGAGTGAATGTTGTAGTGACACAAAAATTATGAGATAAGAGAGCAATCAATATATTTAATATTAAATGTTTACAAAATTCAATTGTTTAGCAATTTGTGTTCTTAAACAGCTAGAAATGTTCAGATTTGTACTTACATTGAAATATTCAGCATATGTTACCAAAGTTTACATTTATGAACTGTATATTCATCACCAATGTCCAAGTTCACATATTTCAGAATTTCTGGTGCCCATGCAGATGGTGCCCACGCAGGTGACACCAAACTTTATTTTGCTCAAAAAAACTTTTTCAAAAGTTTCAAGCCAAAAATCAAATTTTAAAACACAAAGTCAGAGCAAGATTAATGTCTCCAATCAATTTTCAAACACTTTCTATCATAATTAATAATAAAATAGGATATTGAAATTTGGTGCACGGGCAGAAAATTGAAGACACGAAATCTCCCATACCCGATTATTCACTCTAAAAACAACTAAAAATGTTAATTTTATTTGTTTTGTTAATTTTACAAGTTTCCTAGACCTAATTTTAGTCACTTGAACAAATTTGTAGTTAAAAATTTCAAGGCTTGCCTGATATATAAAATTAAGTTTCCTTTGTCCCATTGGAGACACGAAAATAACGCGATTACATAATATGCAGAAAATAACTTATAAACAAAGATGGAGATAATTTTTTAAATTTTTAAATCATACAAATTGTAGTTAATACATCTAACTTTTGTTAAAAACAAAACATAAAGTTAACCTTAAATGGAAACTGTTGATTCACTTACCTCATTTGATCCATTCTAAAAACGAAAGTAAAACCTTCGTGTCTTCAAAATGCCACTTTCGCTCGGTAAAAAATCCTTAAAAAATATAAAGGAGCAAAATTTCGCCACCATTTTGCTACCACAGCTCCAGGAAGAGTTGATCTATCAAAAACAGCAACTATAATCACCAAATCTCAATTAGATTTTGATTTATTGTGTCGCCCATGCAGAAAATGCTTTTCCTGTCATTATTGTGTTTTCCGCCATAACCGTAGTAAACTGGTATCACATTGAAAGAAACTCATCTCGCAAGAACTCAACTCGATAATTCGATAGGCTACACGGCTCTAAATATCTGTACACATGGTTATCCAGGGTCGACTCTGAATAACCATCTACAGTTATCCTGAGTCGACTCTGAATAACTGCCTACAGTTATCCAGAGTCGACTCTGAATAACCACTTCGCCGAAAAAAGTGCCTCGTTATTATTGTGGGCCTTCTTCCAATTTTTAAGCCTTACACATTCAAAATTTAAACAAAAGTTACTTTCTATGTTATTTGACACAATAGAAGACAGGGCTTTGTACCAGCACGAACGAGATTTTTACTATGACATAATCATCCACGGAAAGTGAAGTTCTAAGAATTTTATGGCAGCCTCGGCTGGTTGTCTTGAATATATGAAGTGAATGGGGAATTCATGACGAGAAATAAAAAAAATTGCAGTAAAGCAAAAAGAGGATTCGTTATTGCAAATTGCTTGAATAATTCAACTGAATCTTATCTTCATTAAACTACCTTACCTGAGCCGATCGAACAGGCAGGGGAGACTGTTCGACGGTCATTGTTTTGTTCTTGCGATCAGTTAGTTATTGACCATGGAGGCCATTGAAGTTGAAGTTATTAGAAAAACAAAAACATTAACTCGGAAATGCAGGAAAATAAAAAAAAGAAAAGCTGTGACAGGCCGAAAAATTCTAATGAAAATACCCGAATCTATTCTTCCGATTAAAAAGATTAATGGGACAGTGTTTATTATCGTATAATGATATTTTAAAAATTGAAAGAAATAAAAAGAATAATTACAACAATCCTTAAACTTTCTTTTATATATAATTTTTTTCCTTTAAAACTCGTCTCCTCGGTAGTATAGTGGTAAGTATCCCCGCCTGTCACGCGGGAGACCGGGGTTCGATTCCCCGCCGGGGAGAATTTTTTTTTTTCTTCTTTCTAAACTTAATCCATAGGACTATTTATTTATTTATTTGTTTGCTTATCTATTCACTTTTTTTTTTTTTTGCTGTTGCTGATTTCTAATAATAGTAGACCATTCTTGATCTCATTTCATTCAAGGTGTTCTGCGCTTTTACAGGTTTTATTCCTAAATAATAACAATTCAAATCAATTGGTTATCTTCTTGTTCACAATAAACTACTCTAGTTCATAGCTTATTAGATTTGGTCTTTTATCAATTTTTCAGATGAATCACCAAATTCAAACATAAGACTGACGTAAACACGATGTTCTAATAAATATACGTAACTAGATGAAGCCGTTTTAGTTATCGCATCTGTTTCAAACATGAAATCTCGAGCTTCAAGTATTGTATCAACGGAGAGGTTACTGGTATAAGATAAAGATCTAGAGATAGAGAAAAAAAAGTGTGTATGACACAGTGCCAGACATGGAGAAATGAAAGTAGAAGGGGAAAAAAAATCGAGGACGAGGCAGGCCGATTTGATGGGATGATTTGTTTTTTCTTGCACTTTTTCCTGATTTTCATGCTGCTGTTTCATACACACGAGGCAGGCTGATATCATGGGATAGTTTCTTTTTTCTTCTACTTTTTCCTGCTTTTCCTGACGCTGTTTCATACACACGTGGCAGGCTGATTTGATGGGATAGTTTTTCTTTTCTTGCACTTTTTCATGCTTTTCCTGACGCTGTTTCATACACACGTGGCAGGCTGAGTTCATGGGATCGTTTCTTTTTTCTTCTAATTTTTCCTGCTTTTCCTGCTGCTGTTTCACACACATGATGCAGGTTTTATGGGATTTTCTCTCTCTCTCTCTCTCTCTCTCTCTCTCTCTCTCTCTCTCTCTCTCTCTCTCTCTCTCTCTCTCTCTCTCTCTCTCATCTCTCTCTCTATCTACTCTCTCTATCTTATCTCTCCTCATCTCTCTCTCTATCTATCTATCTATCTATCTATCTATCTATCTATCTTCTATCTATACTCCTCTCCTCCCCCCCCTCCTCTCTCTCTCTCCTCTCTCTCTCTTCTCCTCGTTCCTCTTTCTCTCTCTTTCCCTCCTCTCCCCTCTCTCTCTCTCTCTTCCCTCTCTCTCCCTCCATCCCTCTTTCTCTCTCTCTCTCTCTCTCTCTCTCTCTCTCTCTCTTCTCTCTCTCTATCTATCTATCTATCTATCTATCTATCTATCTATCTATCAATCTGTCTGTCTATCTATCTATCTCTCTCTCTCTCTCTCTCCCTCTCTCTATCTATCTATCTATCTCTCTCTCTATCTCTATCTATCTATCTATCTATCTATCTATCTATCTATCTGTCTGTCTATCTATCTATATATCTCTCTCCCTCTCTCTCTCTCTCTCTCTCTCTCTCTCGTTCTCTTTCTCTCTCTTTCCCTCTCTCCCTCTCTCTCTCTTTCCCTCTCTCTCCCTCCATCCCTCTTTCTCTCTCTCTCTCTCTCTCTCTCTCTCTCTCTCTCTATCTATCTATCTCTCTCTCTCTCTATCTATCTATCTATCTATCTATCTCCTCATCATTTCTTGTATTTTTCTTTCTTCTTTGTCAGGTAAATGTTGCTGCTCAAAGCTCGAAGAAATAGATATTAACAGAAATTGAATATAAGCTTCAATTTAATAAACAGATAAGGTGCACGTTTCGGGTTTCCCTTTTATCAACAATACAGGATGACTGAAACACTACAGATGAATGTGATAATTTGATAGTGGCGAGTGGCGTTGTTAAGGTGAATAAACAAAAGTCAATGTGGTCTTGTGGTAAGACATTCGCTTTCGGATCGGAAGGTCCTGGGTTAAGGCCTCGCTCGGGCGCATAGTTGAGTCCTTGGAAAAGACTCACATTCTCTCACCGTACTCAGGCTCAGGTGTAAAATGAGTACCTGTCTGTCAATAGCATTGTCTCTTTCGAAAACGATTGTAATATCGCATAATAGGCGTTATATCTCGTTCTACATGTTATGTGTTTCTGTTGGTCAGGGACCATTTGTCAAGCGTTTTGAGCATATTTAGTCGGTATTGCGCCATATAAAGTTCAAGTTTTTTATTGTTTTTTTTTTAAGCTCAAGAATGTGAGTAAAGAGCCTTTTTCAAGGACTGAAAGATGCGCCAATCAGAGCGGGACTCGAACCCTGGACCTTCATCTCCATCAATCGTTATTTTAAATAAGACTTTTCTCGTGTAACTTTGTCCTTTTAAATAAAAAATGAACTTTTATATAGCGCAATATCCACTTAACATGCTCAAAGCGATTTACAAGGAGTCTCTGACCAACAACAACATTTAACATTAAGGACATGACGCCTGTTAGGCGATATTACTTTTTTTCGGACAGAGACAACGCTGTTAACCGCCATGTACTCATTTTACATCTGAGTACGGTTAGAGAATGTGCGTAAAAAGCCTTCTCCAAGGACTCAACTATGCGCTGAGCGAGGCTCGAACCCAGGTCCTTCCGATCCGAAAGCGAGTGTCTGATCAACAGAGTGGTGAGACATATTTGTTTTAAATTATTTACTTATATTTCCACCCCCCCCCCCCCACCTCCAGCACCTCCTCGTCCCCTCTCCACGTGAATATTTACCTCGTTTGTTTGCTTTTATTATTATGAATTTTTAATTTGTATTTTTTCTCTCTTCCGTTACATTTTTTTCACTATGCTCATTTTATAATTGGTCCATTTATTTGTTCTTGACACTTTGTCCATGCACGCAAATTTTATAGTGATTTTGTTTGTTTATTTTGACTTGTACCTTTCTGGTCTGTGGACAGTACCATGAAATTGATAACATATGTTTGCGTGTGTCAAGCACTTCACTCACAGCATGAGTGCTCAGAACACTTATCATTTTGTATATAATGATCAGTAG
>NC_088373.1:26360229-26382729 GCF_034508935.2 Berghia stephanieae | reverse complement strand
CACTATTAAGGGCATTAGTTTCCTTTGTTGGTATGTTTGTTTTAGCACTTCTTCGTTCGTTTTGTGTACAGTATACGATATTCTCTGCATCCTTCTCAAGCACCACATTTCAAAAGCTTCAATGTTCTTTTGTGTTTCTGCATTTGTAGTCCAGCTTTCGCATCCGTATAACAAGATTGGCCACACGTAGCACTTCAGGACTCGGAATCTAATCCCGAACGACATCTGTTTGTTTTTCAAAATGTTTCCCAGGTCCATGAAGGCCTGTTTGGCTTGAGTTATTCTTGCTCGTATGTCTCGGTTACATCTTCCATCTGTTGTCACTATTGAACCTAGGTATTTAAAACTTTCTACGTTGGTAAGTTGCTCGCCGTGAATCGTTATATTGCAGGTGTTGTTGTTTTCGGGGGTTTTCTGTATTACCATGCATTCCGTTTTGGTGATATTCACTTCCATTCCCTTGGCTTCACTATCTACTACCACTTTGTCAACAATCTTTTGAAGTTGGATTTCTGATGTTGCAATGAGTACCGTATCGTCTGCGTATCTTATATTATTTATGTTGTGACCTCCTACTTTTATTCCCTCCATATTATTTATGCCCCTCATGATTGTTTCTTGGTATAGATTAAACAGATCTGGTGAGGCAACACACCCTTGACGGACTCCTTTCTTAATAGGAATGGAATTTCCTGTAGAGTTTCCGATTTTGATAGATGCCTGCTGGGTGTAGTATAATGTTTGCATGAGTCTGAGGTCTTTCTCATCAGCGCCAATGGAGTGCAGTTGTTTTAGTATTTCTTCGTGGCGTACTCTATCAAAAGCTTTTTTGTAGTCGACAAAACAGAGGTATAGTATATAGTATTGCAAATAATAGCTAATCACAAATACTTTGACCTCAAACTTTAGCCTCGTTAGCTTTTCAAGTTCGTGTTGCTATACTTATCACAAGATGAACTCTCAGCACTCTCTCTCTCTCTCTCTCTCTCTCTCTCTCTCTCTCAAACACACACACACACATACGCACACACACACACACACTACAACCACCACAACCACATTTTCATCACGACCACTTCTACTACAACCACCACCACTACCACATCTTCACTACCACTACTACTACAACCACCACCACCACCACATCTTCACTACCACTACTACTTCAACCACCACCACCACATCATTACCACTGCTACTACAACCACCACCACCACATCATCATCATCACTACCACTACTACTACAACCACCACCACCACCACATCATCATTACTACTACAACTACTGCCACTACTACTAACTAGAACCACCACCACCACCACCACATCATCATCACTACTACTACTACTACTACTACTACTACTACTACTACTACTACTACTACTACTACTACTACTACTACTACTACTACAACCACCAACACCACATCATCCCCACTACCACCATTACTACAATCACTACCATTAGGTTTTGGAGCTTTACTTCATTGGAAATAAGGAAACTTTAGGGTTGTATTCTGCAATATGTTTATATATCATAATATAGTTCTAATCAGTTATCTATACAATATTTAAACACAATACCAAATACCATCCCAATTCACTTTTTTGTGCGGAAATTCCTCTTTCGGCATTTAAATCCTCCGGTGGTGTCTGAAATACCTGTGAGTCAAATTGAAAATTGGCGTCTCTGCAAATTTTACTATTCTCGTCAAAGTTTCAATGCCCGTATCTAAGGAGTTATCTTTGCCCATTGATTTGACTGTGCATGAAAACGGTGCCTCACTTCAAAGTCGATTTTCTCAGAACTTGGTTTTTACATATTCCCTACTTGAAACGATCATATCTCGGCAATGAATAATCCGAATTTTATCAATTTGATATCAAATTTTAAAGCATAAAATAAGCAATGATTGGGTACCAAAAACCCAAAATTGAAGAACCCGACTTAATACCGTTTCGAGGCGGAGGGTCACAAATATTTCGCCTCAAACTTTAGCCTCGTCAGTTTTTCAAGTTCATGTTGCTCTACTTATCACTAGATGCACTTTTAGCACCCTCCCTCTCAAACACACACACACACACACACACACACACACACACACACACACACTACAACCACAAGCACCATATTTTCATCACAACCACTACTACTACATTCACCACCACCACCACATCATCACTACCACTACTACTTCAACCACCACCACCACATCATCAATACTACTACAATCACCACCACTACATCATCACTACTACTACTACTACTACTACTACTACTACTACTACTACTACTACTACTACTACTACTACTACTACTACTACAACCACCAACACCACATCATCCCCACTACCACCATTACTACAATCACTACCATTAGGTTTTGGAGCTTTACTTCATTGGAAATAAGGAAACTTTAGGGTTGTATTCTGCAATATGTTTATATATCATAATATAGTTCTAATCAGTTATCTATACAATATTTAAACACAATACCAAATACCATCCCAATTCACTTTTTTGTGCGGAAATTCCTCTTTCGGCATTTAAATCCTCCGAGTGGTGTCTGAAATACCTGTGAGTCAAATTGAAAATTGGCGTCTCTGCAAATTTTACTATTCTCGTCAAAGTTTCAATGCCCGTATCTAAGGAGTTATCTTTGCCCATTGATTTGACTGTGCATGAAAACGGTGCCTCACTTCAAAGTCGATTTTCTCAGAACTTGGTTTTTACATATTCCCTACTTGAAACGATCATATCTCGGCAATGAATAATCCGAATTTTATCAATTTGATATCAAATTTTAAAGCATAAAATAAGCAATGATTGGGTACCAAAAACCCAAAATTGAAGAACCCGACTTAATACCGTTTCGAGGCGGAGGGTCACAAATATTTCGCCTCAAACTTTAGCCTCGTCAGTTTTTCAAGTTCATGTTGCTCTACTTATCACTAGATGCACTTTTAGCACCCTCCCTCTCAAAACACACACACACACACACACACACACACCCCACACACAACACTACAACCACAAGCACCATATTTTCATCACAACCACTACTACTACATTCACCACCACCACCACATCATCACTACCACTACTACTTCAACCACCACCACCACATCATCAATACTACTACAATCACCACCACTACATCATCACTACTACTACTACTACTACTACTACTACTACTACTACTACTACTACTACTACTACTACTACTACTACTACTACTACAACAAGCACTCACACCACATCATCATTACTACTACAACCACTGCCACTACTACAACTACAACCACTACCACCACCACCACCACCACCACATCATCACCACTCGTCATCATCATCACTACTACTACTACTACTACTACTACTACTACTACTACTACTACTACTGCTGCTGCTGCTACTGCTACTACTACTACTACTACTACTACTACTACTACTACTACTACTACTACTACTACTACTACTACTATAACCACCAACACCACATCTTCCTCACTACCACCATTACTACAATCACTACCATTAGGTGCTTTACTTCATTTGAAAAAAGGAAACTTTGAGGTTGTATTTGGCAATGTGTTTATATATCATACTCTTCTAGTTCTAATCAGTTATCTATTTAGATCTATACAATATTTAAACACAATACCAAATACCATCCAATTCCCTTTTTTTGTGTGCGGGAATTCCTCATTCGGCATTGAAATTCCTCCGATTGGTGTCTGAAATTCATGTGAGTCAAATTGAAAATTGGCGTCTCTGTAAATTTTATTATTCTCGTCAAATTTTCAATGCCGTATCTAAGGGATTTGACTGTGCGTGAAAACGGTGTCTCACTTCAAAGTCGACTATCTCAAAACTTGGTTTTTACACTCTCCCTACTTCAAACGGTCATATCTCGGCAATGAGTAATCAAAATTTTATCAATTTGGTATCTAATTTTAAAGCATAAAATAAGTTATGATTGGGTACCAAAAACCCAAAATTGAAGAATCCGACTTAATACCGTTTCGAGGCGGATGGTCACATATTGATATCTTAGAATTATAAAAACATCGTACATTTCACATAAAATCAACAGAAATGTCTAAAATTCGAACATTTATGACCCTCTACTAGCCATTGAAAAATATTTTTTTCCCCCATTCTATTGCATATTTTCCATTTTTCGCTCTATTTTTAGGACTTTGCTTTTTAAAATTGTTCTAAAAATATTAGAATGGAATGCAATATACTAAGTATTTTCTTGTTTGCAACAATATATAAAATGTATGTTTCATCAATATGAACCCAGTTTATTGATATAAACGCATATTTCTCAAATATCATTGTTGTTCAATCTTCGGACTTGATTTTCTTGAAACTTCAAAGCTAGAGCTTTGAAATTTGGCATGTGTATGCTTCTACTACTGTTACAAATAGCTGGCTATTTAGGTTTGTGATAAATGGCTTCTTTCTTTTTTTAAAAAAATGGTTATATTCAGAAAGTTTTCACATTTTTGCATCTTTTTGGGGCAAATTATTAAAAATTTTCATAAAATGAAAAATCAATGAACTATATACGATTTAACTAGCCAGCTAAGAACAAAACTGACAAGTATATTCCAAGTGAAATGGATCAGATTGGACAAAAGATGTTGAAATGGTGGACTTGCCTCTGGGTGTCGAGCCCCCTTAACCTTTGAATGTTTGTTTGAACGCGCATGCGATGTTTTTGGCAATTTTTAGGTCGAGTGATTTGCATATTTTTTTTGCATATTTTGCTCCTTTTTTGCATGCATATTCACTTAATCTTGACGCATATTTTTCACTTTTAAAATGCATAAAACCGCGGGGCCAGGTTAATGTTAGGTCATACTTTCTGGTTGATTGCGCACACTAAGACTCGCTGACTGGGTTAGGTGTCAGACATTCAACAACTCTTTTTGCTTTTATCAGATATCTCAAGTATTGGATTCCAAGTAAATCCGGAAAGAAGCCCTTCTGTCTCCCCTTTTCTCCTGCCTGCTATCAATTTCAGACACGGCTTTGTGGACTTAGTTGTTCTTTTGTTAGAGACGAAGTGTGACTTTTGAAAATGCATTTCTTTGTTTAGGGGCTGAGTTGGAATTCCCGCATTCCGATTTTCTCCACTTTTTCCCCCTTTTGGCTGTTCATTTCTTAATTTTATTTTACTTCGTATTGACATTCACCATTCTACGCACTCCTCATCCACCTCCTACCTCCCTCCACTCCCTCTTCCCCGTCACTTACTCATCACATATTGTTAATCACTTTTGCAGTCCTTACAACTCCACCCCCCCCTTCTCTCTCTGTCTCACTACCTCTCTCTCTCTCTATCTCTATCTATCTATCTATCTATCTATCTATCTATCTATCTATCTATCTATCTATCTATCTATCTCCAACGCTCTAGTAAAATGGCTGAGTCGATTCAGAATTTGATCGACGGCATCGCTGCTCTGTCGAATGAGCAAAGAATGGAATTGCTCAGTGCAGTGCAGGAAACAAAGAAAACCTGTCAATGTCTCAGCCGTTAGAGCTGACGCTCCACGACTTTCCACCTTTTCCGGGGATGACGGGTCCCCTTCTCATTGCTCCTTTCTGAAATGGAAACTGGAAGTTAAAGACCTCCAGTGCTCTAATATGTTCTTGGACCGCATCCTTATGGCGGCCATGAGACGCTCTCTAAAAGGTCTACCGGCCGACCTCATTCTTCAGATGGGGGAGGAAGTGACCTGCGATGCGATCATTCAAAGTCTTGATCGACTTTATGGTAATATTTTGCCTTCTTCCGATCTCTTGCAAAAGATTGCCATCGCGTCGCAGGAAGAGAATGAGGCAGTCACAGCTTGGGCTGTTAGGCTTGAGGCCTTGGTGGCACAGGTGTCAGGCAAAGTGCCACCTCTTATTACTGCTGAAGGTGGAGCGGCCATGTTGAGGTCTCGATTTTTTCACGGAATGTTAGAGGGACCCGTGAAAAATGCCCTCAAATTCAAATACGACGATGGTGTCGTTTTTGAAGAGCTCCTTGTAGCAGCTCGTGTACAGGAGGTGAGAGCCAAATCAAATGTGGCAGTTGTGTTAGCAGCCGGACAGGTTACGACACCAGAGAAAACTGCAATTGCTCGGCTAGAGCAAAAGGTTGAGAATCTTGCTGATTCCCTTCGTAATCTGCGTGCTCCATCTTTTCGGTCCAGAGCTCCAATGTCTTATCAGTGTCAAGAGGTCAGAGGTCGGTGTTTTAGATGTGGTGAGGAAGGACACCGCCAACACGACTGCCCTTTAATCGCACAGAGCCAAAACCAAAGGGGCGGGTATTAGGCTCTTTTCAGAGATTGATTGGAGAAGCCAATGAAACTCTTCTTTCACTTAATGGCTTCGAAGCAATGGCTCTGTTAGATACAGGTTCCATGGTATCTTGTGTCTGGGAAAGTTTTTGTTTGAACAGAGGTATAAAAATCGACCTATTACATTCTGTTATACATGTTGTTGGGGTTGATGGCTCCAACATCAAGTACCGTGGATTCTGTGTATGTGACTTGACAGTGCATTTCTGTGCTAAAACTTTTCCTTCCCTCTTTCTTGTTGTGCCGGATACTCGTTACAATTCACGTGTCCCTATACTTGTTGGGATGAATGTCCTTAGAGAGTTATTACCGGCTCGGAATATTCCATCAATTCCCTCTGGGTGGCATATGGCTTTGAATGCCATACAAAACCATTTGAATGTCACCAGTGAAGATGGACCCATAGCTTCAGTTCATACCATATCTGAGACGACGTTACAACCTGGTGAAATTAGAATGTTGCGTGGTAGACCGAGCCGTTCCCTTGATACGTACTGCGACGTAATATATGAGGAAAACGGTACATATATCCCATGCGGTATTCAGGTGTCACCAACATTCACGAGGTTGCGACAAGTGGATGGTCACAAAGATGTGCATGTCCTTGTCAGGAATTCCTCATGCAAACCTGTAACGATTCCATCTCGCACAAGTATTTGTTCAATACATGTGGCAAGCATCGCGACCCCACAGAATTCGTCTAACAATTTAGACTCAGATTCTGACCCAGTGGAAATTATGCTCAATAGCATGTCGTCTGAGTTTGATCTGTCAAAGGTCACAGGTAGCACGTGTTTTAAACAAATATAGGCACGTCCTATCACAGCACCACCTTGATCTTGGCCATACAGACATAATTAAACACCGAATCAAACTCACAGACGACACTCCTCCTTTCAAAGATAGACACCGACGCATTCCCCCTGCAAGGGTCGAAGAGGTTTGGAAAGAAATTTTGGAAATGCTTAAGCTTGGCGTTATTCGTCCTTCTCAAAGTTCCTTCAGTTCTAATTGTGTTCTTGTTAGAAAGAAGGATGGGTCGTTACGCCTTTGTATCGACTATCGCAAGCTAAATGCACGGACAGTGAAGGATGCCTACGCCATACCACGGATTGAAGAAACTCTTGACGCCCTCCACGGCTCAAAGTATTTCAGTTCCCTAGATTTAAAATCTGGTTACTAGCAAATCGAAATGCAGGAAGAAGACATTCATAAAACAGCTTTTACTGTAGGAAATTTAGGGTTTTATGAATGTCGCAGGTTACCCTTTGGCGTCACAAACGGAGTTGCCACTTTTCAGCGATGTATGGAAACATGCATGGGTGATGCATATCTCACCGCCTGTCTATTGTATCTAGACAACATTATCGTCTTCAGCCGGACTTTCAAAGAACATCTCGATAAGTTGGATCTTGTTCTAAGCAAACTAGATGCAGCTGGGTTGAAATTGAAACCCTCTAAATGCAACTTACTGCAGAAGGAATTAAAGTATTTAGGACACGTGGTATCCGAATCAGGAGTGGCATGTGACCATGAAAAGGTATCTTGTGTAGAAAACTGGCCAGTCCCGCAAACATCTAAAGAACTTCACAGTTTTCTTGGATTTGTTAGGTTTTATCGCCGCTTTATACCCAAGTTTTCAGCTGAAGCCAGACATTTGCAAAATCTCCTGAAGGACGCTTCGGAGAAGAAAAGGCCTGTGAAGCTCGCTTGGGAGTCGAAGCACCAATTAGCTTTTGATAAAATGAAGCAGCTAGTTACAAGTGCACCTATTCTGGGGTATGCAGATTACTCCAAGAGCTTTATCCTTTACACTGACGCCTCATGTAATTCTCTTGGCGCGGTATTATACCAGGAGCAAGATAGAGTCAAGCGTGTAATTGCTTACGCGAGCAGAAGTCTGACAAAATCAGAGAAAAATTACCCTGCTCATAAGCTTGAATTTCTAGGCTTCAAGTGGGCGGTGACCAAAAAGTTAAGGTTTATGATTATCTCTATGGCCATCATTTCACAGCCTACTCAGACAATAACCCATTAACCTATGTCTTGAGCTCGGCAAAACTTGATGCTACTGGCCAACGATGGGTCGCAGCACTTGCCGACTTCAATTTTGAAATAGTTTATTGTCCTGGAACTGATAATCGTGATGCTGACGGCTTATCCCGTATCAAATGGCCACAGCGGTCTATTGACGCTGATGTAGTTCAAGCTGCGTTGTTTGCGGTAAGCAGTGACCTAGAAGACACGGACGATAAAAATGTGACAAAGGTGACAATGAGTACACCACCTTGTTTAGTAGTAGTTCTATTGGCTGGGAAGAAGAACAAAAGAAAGACCAGTCGATAGTTCAGACTATCTCATACCTTTCTCAAAAGATTGGTCTTCGTTTATGTCAAAAGGATGCACGCATATGCGCACAAAGAAGAGACTGGCCATTCGAGACGATGCACTCTACCGTAAAAGACAGGAAAACGGCCAGGATATTTATTAGTTGGTACTTCCTAGTCATTTTAGATTCAAAGCTATGGAGTACTCTCATGATAAGAATGGACATCTTGGGATTAATCGGTCTCTAGATGTTTTGCGACGAAGGTTCTATTGGCCGAGAATGTGTAGTGATGTCCAGAAGCATATTGGCCGATGTCAAAGATGCATTTGTCGGAAAGGCGACACATCACAGACTGCACCACTAGTTTCAATTAAAACAACTAGGCCAATGGAACTAGTCTGCATGGATTATCTCACTGTTGAGCCATGCTCTGGTGGTGTGGAAAACATCTTGGTCATAACTGACCATTTTACCAAATACAGTCTGGCCTACCCTACTAGGAATCAAACGGCTCAAACGACAGCAAAATTACTGTTTGATAACTTTGTGGTACATTATGGGTTTCCTGAACGCCTCCATTCTGACCAAGGTCGATCTTTTGAAAGCAAGGTAATACAGTCCTTGTGCCGAATGGCGGGCATCGCAAGGTCGCACACCACCCCGTACCATCCTCAAGGGAATGGGCAAACTGAGCGATTCAATCGTACTCTGTTAGGAATGATGGGAACTTTAACTGCCCAACAGAAATCGAAATGGAAAGATTTTATTCCTCAGCTTACCTATGCCTACAATTGTACAAAACATGCTAGCACTGGTTTCTCGCCTTTTTACCTTATGTTTGGTCGAGAGCCGAGGATGCCAATAAATGTTGATTTTCCGCTAGCATATGGGCAAGAAGATTTGTCCCAAAACTATCCAGATTATGTCAGCTCCATGCGAGACCGACTGGAATACGCACACCACATTTCTAAGGCTAACACAGACAAAACTCAAACTGTGTAAAAGACACACCATGATAGTCAAACTAAAGATGCAAACCTTTCAATTGGTGACTGTGTACTGGTTAGAAACCTGGCACATAAGGGGAAACACAAATTGGACGACAAATGGTTGTCTGATGTATTTATTGTGGTCAGTCAGCCTGATAATGATATCCCCGTGTACACAGTCAAACGAGCTGGGTAAGGGCAAGGGTAAGCTAAAAACTTTGCGTCGCAACCTTCTGTTGCCATATGATTGTGACATTACTCTTCGCAACTCCCAGTTGCCTGGTAATACCGAACCTTTGGCAAGCACTAGTAAGAATAAGCGGGCTGCGCATCGCGGCTTTGGACAGGAGTCCGCTGATTCTTCCAACAACTGCCAATTGCCTGTAAATAGATCACCCTCTGTTATGGTACCAACAGACTCCAGTGATCATGACGATTTGGTGCTGGTTTTGCCTCAGGATAATTTTTCCAATGATGACGACGTCCAGACAAATGTTTCTGACATAGACAGTACTCTGGACGGACAACTCAATTTTGACGACAATGACAACGACAGTCTGGGGTCCTTGGCTGGATCAGAATCTAGCGAAATGCCTGATCGGCCCCAGAGACAGAGAAGACGACCGAATTGGATGACCTCCGGTGAATTTGCTATGGCGCAGCCATTATTGGAGCTTAAATCCAGCATAGCGAATGCGTCATCCAGATTCAAATCCCGAATAAGACATATGATGAAACTTTAAATGTCAAGAATCATGACATGCCACTCCTGTTGTATACGATTATTATTCCTGATAGTGTTTTTTAAAATAGATTGTATATGCACCAGATCCTATGCAGTCTTACGTTTTTTGTCCTGTTCATTTTTTTTTGTTTTTTGGATTGTATGTTTCATTGCTCTGTATTACTGAGGTCAATTTTTTAATGTAATGTATATGTCTGCATTCCATTATGAGCGCTCATACATGATTGCATGGGCATTACGATAATTGCTATTTTATTAATTGCTATTATATTATTATTTTTTATGTATATTTTCCTCTTTATCTGGGATTAGTTGCTTATAGTTTATTAAGAAAATCGGGGACGATTTTTGTCTTGAGGGGGAAGTATGTAGTATGATGGTTTCATACTTCTTGTATTTTTTAAATAGCACTTTCTGTTATGGTCTCCTTCTATTCGTCTTGCGGTATGCTGTGCGCCGTCGCACATACCACGCACATTTTGGTTGCGTGGGGAGAAAGGCTGAAACTAGTGGCGCACCTCGCTTCAACGTCATTCGCCTCCCGACTCACGTTGAGGGCAATCCTAATTGAAATAAAACTATTAGATAGCAAGATTTAATAGTGTGTTATTTCTATTTCTTTATTTGACAGGTATGTTGAACTTTTATGATTAACATTGTCATAAGCATTACTCTTATTATTATTATTATTATTATTATTATTATTATTATTATTATTATTATTATTATTATTATTATTATTATTATTATTATTATTATTATTATTATTATTATTATTATTATTATTATTATTATGTGTTATTTCTATTTCTTTATTTGACAGTGTCGCCCCTTCCTTAGAACCAATCACGACCCTGAGCATTGCGCGAGAGAAAAAACTCAGCATGTCTCTTGCGCAAAATAACATCTTGTTTTGTTCTATCACTCCCTCTTCATTCATCCCAAGCCTCAAGAAGCCTGCCACGCTGCCTGCCAAAATAGCGGCACTGGCAACTACATCTCATTCTCAACAACAAAAACTACACCTCATTATCAAGAGATATCTCGCCACCAAACCTCTCAGAACAACACCATAAATCCTCCCTATCAAATCTCTCTCATTTACTCCATCGACTATATTACACCTTCCTCATTAAAAACTACACGTAACTTGAAGAAAACTACAAAGAGGCTTCATTATTGTACCCCCTGCAACCCAAATAACAAGATACCACAATAACAAGATTATTACATATATAATGTTTTTCTCCTCTGGATAAACTTTATTGATTGTCGGGAAAGTATTTCATAAGGGCGTCCGCCATTGTTCCGATAGTTTAGAGCCAGTTACTGAATTACGAGCGAAGTGACGTCACGACTGTTTAGCCTATTGTTTAGACCAACTGACCTTTGAATACCCAGGGTAATTTATTTGTTTTGTTTCTCGCGTGAGAAGAGAAATTTTACTTTTTTTGCATAGAAAGGAATAGAAATTTGCCCCCTGTTTCGTCAATATAGTGGCGCTGTACTACGGCGACGCTGTGTTTGCAATTTGCTCTGCTATTTATGGAATATATTGTGATTTACTGTGTACCCTGTGACTGTTTATTGTTATCAAACACTAATTTAACTTTCTGCATATGCCTCTGTTGAAAATGAGGTATGTTTACCTGCTCATAATAGTTTTATTGACAATTTTTCAAACAACCTTAGTTCAATACCAGATTCCGATAACTCGGGAAACCATCATGGCGGCAACCGGATTGTTTACAGTCGAGAAGAGCTTATGCTACCCGGATCCTACGTCCGCGTTGAACAAAGGAATTGTGATCGAGAATCATATTTCAGACCAAAACAAAAGAGAAAGAGAGGACAAAAAGGAGGCGTTCAGGAAAGACAAAGGAAAAGAAACCACAAGCTCCCGCTGCCATCTATTATTCTATCTAACGTTAGATCGCTTCGAGACAAAATAGACACCCTGGATGCATTGTGCAAATTTGACTGTGACGATCGCAACGCAGGGATTATTTGTCTCACCGAGACATGGCTAACTGATATAGACACCGACAACAGCATTCGAATTAACGATTTCAGCAGTTTTAGATGTGATCGAGACGACAACACACGTAAACAAAAAGGTGGAGGTGTATGCGTGTATATCAACAACAAATGGTGCAGTAATAGTAACAGCCATGTTTTAACATCATCCTGCCAACCCGACATTGAGATACTGTCGCTTTCCGTGCGGCCCCACTACTTCCAAGGGAATTCCCCGCCATAAATATAATTGCCGTCTACATTCCACCTGACGCCGATAAAGAAACAGCACAAAACATGGTAGAAGACCAAGCCTCTTCATTCTTAAAGAAACACCCAGACTCTCCACTCATCGTGTTAGGCGACTTTAATAAATGCCCCACGCTCAGCCCAACATACAAACAATACGTGACTGTACCAACACGCCACAACAAGACCCTGGATATGTGTTACTGCAATATTAACAACGCTTATAGAAGTAAACAAAAATCAAGTATCGGAAACTCGGACCACCACGCTATTCACTTGTTACCAACATACACATCCAAACTAAAGCAGCAAAAACCCGTTGTATTAACAAGGACGTGGATGCCTGAGGCAATGTCAAAACTTAAAGCATCTTTTGACTGCACGGGGTGGGATGTGTTCATGTAGGACAATGATGATATCAACGAATGGTGCAACGTTGTAACGGACTATGTAAAGTTTTGTTGTGATTTATGTTCTGAGACAAAGCAAATTACGTTGTATCCAAACAATAAACCGTGGGTCACCATAAGACTCAAACATTTAATTAAAAAGAAAATTGCACACATGAGTGGAGACAAAAATCAACAATGGGACGCTGAAAAAGATCTCAGAAAGTCCATAAAAGCAGGAAAACTGGACTACAAGGAAACTTAAAAATGTAAACGCGCACGAAGCGTGGAACATGATACGTGAAATGGGTGGAATTCACACCAGAAAGTCTTCGTCTCATAATAAAAGTGATATTTGTGTCAATAAATTAAATGAATTTTACTGTCGTTTCGACCACCACACCCCTGCCACGACCAAAAATTATTCATCACCCAACCATTATCAATTGCCACTAGTTATCGAAAAAGAATGTGTTCAAAAATTATTCCATCTAGTGAATCCGAGGAAAGCACCCGGTCCTGATAATTTAAATGGCAAAGTGTTAAATATTTATTCTGAACAACTGGCAGTACCCTTTACAAAAATATGTCAAAAATCAATTGACGACCAAATTATCCCCACGCTTTGGAAACATTCGACCATCATCCCTGTATGTACCAAAAAAACGGAAAACCAAACCAAATGAACGACTACCGGCCTGTGGCGCTAACTTCAATAATAATGAAATGCTTCAAAAAAATTGTTAAAGCGGAACTAATCAATACGGTCCGCGAAAAACTTGACCCCCTCCAATTTGCCTATCAACACACCAGGGGAGTGGAAGATGCTCTCCTCACCATGTACAACGCCGTCACCAACCCCCTGGATAAATCACCATCAAACTTTGCTCGTGTCCTTTACGTGGACTTTTCGTCGGCATTTAATGCTATGGACACAGACATCCTACTAGAAAAACTCTACATCTTGGGCGTGCCCTAGTATTTAGTTAATTGGTATCAGGACTTTCTATGTAATAGACCACAACGAGTAAAAATGGGGACGGACATTTCTGATCAAAAATTGCTATCAATAGGATGCACTCAAGGCTGTGTAAATTCTCCTTTACTGTATATAATCTACACTAACGACTGTAAATCTAGTTTTGACAATTGTCTTGTGATTAAATACGCAGACGACACTGCTGTCGTAGGGCTTTTGAATGGCTTACAATCGGAAACAATATATAAACAACAAATAAATGAGTTCACTAAATGGTGTAATGAAAATAAATTAAGTCTAAATGTATCCAAAATTAAAGAGCAGATCTTTGACTTCAGAAACGAAAAAAATTGCCTATTCGACAATCTAAAAATCAGACAGTCGAAATTGTTGACGAATTTAAATACCTTGGGATCACATTTGATTCCTCCCTAAAATTTAAATCTCATGTAAATGATATTGTCACAAAAGCTTGTCAAAGGATGTATATTTTAAGAAAACTCAGATCATTTCAAGTAAGTAATAAAACAATGGTTCAGATCTATAAGTCTCTAGTTCTCAGCATATTCACTTTCAGCATTTCAATGTGGTTTGGCTCATGTGGAGTGAAGGAAAAAAACAAAATTCAGAAAATTTCGAACGAATGTAGTAAAATAGTAAATAGCAAAATTGAAACTATTTCTAAAGAATACTCAAAAGCTGTAGAAAGGAAAGCAAATTGTATTGTTAATTCACGCAAACACCCCTTGAATTGCGAGTTCAAAATTCTTCCGTCAGGGAGAAGTTGTGCTCAGCCAAAATGTAGAACACAGAGATACAAGTGTACTTTTATACCATCAGCAATCAGTAACCTGAACTCCTATAAAAAGGCACCCTAATTAATATATCAGAAGTAGCTTTGGTATTAGAAATTGTGGATAAATTATAATGACTGACATCATATGAAGCATTCATATTATTATCCTTATTACTATCAACATTTGAATGAGAAACTGTGTGTAAATACTGACTGACTTTTGATGCCTTAATATTATTATCCTTATTACTATCAACATTTGAATCAGAAACTGTGTGTAAATACTGACTGACTTTTGATGCCTTAATATTATTATCCGTATTACTGTCAACATTTGTATCAGAAATTATGTTTAAATACTGACTGACTTTTTATGGCTTAATCCCATTCAATATCACCATCTGTGTATAAAACTAAAATTGTGTGTAAAATACTGATTTAAATCGCAGTGAGTTAAGTGTGTGTATATGTATGCGCGCGCACGTATACGTGCGTGTATCCCCCCTCCACCCCGCCTTATGATCTAATGTTTACCGTACACTGTAATGTATGTTTGAATGCGCCGCTTGACTGTTAGACTCCTTCCGCACTAGGACAAAACTGTCCCGGGACAAATTTGTCCTGTCCCACTGGAGAAAACTTCTATTCAAAAGGGGTTCCGCACTAGGACAGGACTGTCCCGGGACACACCTGCGCGAATGCATTATTTATTTATTTTACAAAATTCAAAAGTGTATTTGTAGGCAATTGCAACTCTAATAATTCACATTTATGAATCAGCATAAGATACGACATGACGATAATGATTTTTTACACTGAACAATGGGATTTGTTTACATAAGATTTATATAATCATGACATATTCTTATAGCAAGAGTAATATTATTGCTGCTGCTACTACTACTACTACTACTACTACTACTACTACTACTACTACTACTACTACTACTACTACTACTACTACTACTACTACTACTACTACTACTACCACTACTACCACTACTACTACTACTACTACTACTACTACTACTACTACTACTACTACTACTACTACTACTACTACTATGCGCGGCTATGTGGTCTGCGCGGCTATGTGGTCTTGTGGTATGACACTCGCTTTCGGATCGGAAGGTCCTGGGTTCGAGCCTCGCGCTCGGCGCATAGTTGAGTCCTTGGAAAAGGCTCTTTACTCACATTCTCTCACCGTACTCAGGTGTAAAATGAGTACCTGGCCGTCAACAGCGTTGTCCGAAAAATTATAATATCGCCTAACAGGCGTCATGTCCCGTTCTACATGTTAAATGTTGCTGTTGATCAGGGACCCTTTGTAAAGCGCTTTGAGCATATTTAGTGGATATTGCGCTATATAAATGCTCAATTTATTTATTTACTACTACTACTACTACTACTACTACTACTACTACTACTACTACTACTACTACTACTACTACTACTACTACTACTACTACTACTACTACTACTAGTAGTAGTAGTAGTAGTAGTAGTAGTAGTAGTAGTAGTTGTAGTATTGGATGAAATAGAGGTTGCATATTTCTGTGCTTTACTACGTGGAAAAAAAAAAGACAAATTGAAAGAGAAAACAATATGGGTGCATCCTTTAATGACCCAAAGATTGCTCAAGGGTCAATTCCGTAGACTCCATGGTGATCTCCGATCTTATCCTAAAATGACTTTCTTGGAATCACCTCATTTTACCCAGGTGCAAATGAGTACCAGTTCGTTGATGAAAGTAATCTTTGACGGACTAGCCTCATTCAAGAGGATAATAGAAAGTCAGCATGCTTCGTACCCGAAAGGCATCAGTTGACTAAGTCACCTAGCTCAATTTGCGGCGCTGCACTGCGGCTGACGCCTGGGTTATACCTCGTCCTAGCTAAATTTGCGGCGCTGCATTGCGGCTAACGCCTGGGTTATTCCAGTCTTCCCTTGGAATAGACCCTCGAGAAAAATTTCCCCTATGGGATGAAAAAGGGAATTTTATTTTTAAAAAAATTTAAACTGTTATCTGTCTGCTCAACGCCACAGAAACATGGATAAGTTCCGGATTTATAAGCTTAGGAGTCAAGATGGCCCATGGTTAGCGCGTTGTACTCTGGACTCAGAGGTTCTGTGTTCGATTCCGACCGAAGCCAATTTGTACTTTCTAGAGCAAGAAAATTTACTCCAATCACTCACATCCATTCAGGTGTAAAAGGTAACCTGTCAAGCTGGGATAGTAATCTGCGATAGACTAGCGTCCTGTTCAAAGGTTTTCAAACAAATACGTTAATTGTCCGCTTCACGCTATTGAAACCGGGATAACTCCTGCACCATTGGGTACAAGGCTCTAAAGGACTTAATTTGTCTTACAATGAGTCCAAGTGGCTCAGAAGGACTTTCTTAAAAATATTTTCATTGAGAATTCCCGAAATAAATAACGATAAAGATACTTGATCCCACAAGTTACCGAATAAATGTGCGACCGGTTTTAGACACGTTACTGCTGTGTCACAGTGTGACACTTCTTAAATTATATTTATAAACATACGTTTTTAAATTGCCGAAAATGTTTATGTTGCTATCTATGCCTTCTGTACGTGGTTTCATCACATAGAATTATTTTTTGAATTGTTCTTGCTTTTTTATATTCAGAATTGAAATACATAAATAAATTATAACTGTGAAATTGAACGTAAGCTTCAGTTTAATATACCAAAACAGATAAAATGGACGTTTCGCGTTTCCCCTTCATCAACAACACATGATGCATTATGAGCTAATGTGGTAGTGGCGTTGTTAAGATGCATAAACAAAAACATTGATGGGCAGGAAATTGTATGCTACTTTGTGAGGAAGCGCGAATTAAAACAGAGCAATAGAAATTTATAAAAGGTGCGTACTTAATTATGTCAAAAGAGGGGAGGCGGGAGGAGCTGTGTAATGCAGTTTAGAAGACAGTGAACTAAAATAAAGTGTGGACTATTGTTGGAAAATAAATACAATGGAATTGGAAATAAATACAAAACATAAGGGATGTAGGCATTAATATATTAGTGGCATTAGTAGTAGTAGTAGTAGTAGTAGTAGTAGTAGTAGTAGTAGTAGTAGTAGTAGTAGTAGTAGTAGTAGTAGAAAATAAAGTAGAAAATAAAGGAGAAAATAAAGACAGGCATTTCAATTTTGTCACGGCGCCGCCAAGTCTGGGACTTTTTTGTCCTAGTGCGGAAGACTGCTATATTTTTCTACTATCACAAACGATATGAACACGGGACTGGGACAGTCCTGTCCCGTTGATTTTGTAGCATTTCACAACTGCTTGGGACACAACGGGACTGTTTTGTCCCGTCCCAATAGGTGCGGAAGATTTCACTAAATTCTATATGTTACAGATTTGGGACAGGACTGTCCCAGGACGTCCTGTCCTAGTGCGGAAGAGGGTTGATGTGTATGACGTGTATTTGTGATGTTTGCAGAACATTGTAATTGTAAATACAACACGAATTGCCTTTCTTCTGGACAATACAGATTATTATTATTTATTAATTATTATTATTTTAATTATTTATTATTATTATATTATTATTATTATATTATTATAATATTATTAATTATTATTATTATTATATTATTATTATTATTATTATTATTATTATTATATTATTATATTATTAATTATTATTATTAATTATTAATATTATTAATATTAATATTAATTAATAATTATTATTAATATTATTATTATTATTATTATATTAATTAATTATTATTATATATTATTATATTATTATTAATTATTAATTATATTATTATTATTATTATTATTATTTATATTATTATTATTATATTATTAATTATTATTTATTATTATTATTATTATTATTATTATTATTATAAATTATTATATTATTATTATTATTATTATATTATTATTATTATTATATTATTATTAATTATTATTATTATTATTATTATTATTATTATTATTATTATTATTATTATTATTATATATATTATTATTATTATTATTTAATTATTATTATTATTATTATTATTTATATTATTATTATTATTATTATTATTATTATTATTATTATTATTATTATTATTATATTATATTATTATATATTATTATTATTATTATTATATTATTATTATTATTATTATTTTATTATTATTAATTATTATTATTATTATTATTAATATTATTATTATTATTATTAAATTATTATTATTATTATTATTATTATTATTTATTTATATTATATATTATTTATTATAATTATTATTATTATTATATATTAATTATTATTATTATTATTATTATTATTATTTTTAAATTAATTTTTATTAATATTATTATTATTATTATTATATTATTATTATTATTATATTATTATTATTATTATTATTATTATTATTATTATTATTATTATTATTTTTTTATTATTATTATTTATTATTATTTTTATTATTATTATTATTATTATTATTTATTATTATATTATTATTATTATTATTTATTAATTATTATTATTATTATTATTATTTATTATTATTATTATAATTATTATTATTATTATTATTATTATTATTATTATTATTATTATTATAATATATTATTATTATTATTATTATTATTATATTATTATTATTATTATTATATTTTTAAATTATTATTATTATTATTTATTATTATTATTATTATTATTATTATTATATTATATATTAATTATTATTATTATTATTATTATTATTATTAATTATTATTATATTATATATTATTATTATTATTATTAATTATATTATTATTTATTATTATTATTATTATATTATTATATATTATTATTATTATTATTATTATTATTATTATATTAATTTATTATTATTAATTATTAATTATTATTATTATTAATATTATTATTATTATTATTATTATTATTATTATTATTATTATTATTATTAATTATTATATTATTATTATTATATTATATTAATAATATTATTATTATTATTATTATTATTATTATTATTATTATTATTATTATTATTATTATATTATTAAAATTATTATTAATTATTATTATTATTAATATTAATTATTATATTATTATTTATTATTATGATTATTATTATTATTATTATTATTATTGAATACCCAGGGTAATTTATTTGTTTTGTTTCTAGCGTGAGAAGAGAAATTTTACTTTTTCTGCATAGAAAGGAATAGAAATTTGCCCCGCGTTTCGTCTTTATTTATGGCTTTAAATTCAACATCCAGCACCAAATTCATTTGACATTAAACACGATGAGACTTAATATAATAATAAATAATAAATAATAATAATAATAATAATAATAATAATAATAATAATAATAATAATATAATAATAATAATAATAATAATAATAATAATAATAATAATAATAATAAAATAATAACAATAAAAATAATAATAATAATAATAATTAATAATAATAATAATAATAATAATAATAATAATAATAATAATAGTAGTAGTAGTATATAGTAGTAGTATTAGTAGTAGTATATTATTCTTAATTATTATTATTATTATTATTATTATTATTAGTAGTAGTAGTAGTAGTAGTATAGTAGTAGTATAGTAGTAGTATAGTAGACACAGTAGTATAGTAGAAGTAGTAGTAGTAGTAGTAGTAGTAGTAGTAGTAGTAGTAGTAGTAGTAGTAGTAGTAGTAGTAGTAAGCTTTGCAGTCCGAATGACGCTTGCTGAGAATAATAACTATAGCTGCTCCATCCATGTTGTTAATTGTTTCCATTGGTCACGGTCCTGGGCCAGACTTTTGAGGCTGTCAATATCTTGTTGTGACTTTAGTACGGAGGGCACTGCAGTATTTCTTAGTTCTTCAGGGATTAATTCGGCCTCATCTGAATCCACAAATTTCTGATATGTAGAGAGGTCCTGGTTCAGGGTAGTTACTATTGATTGTATTGATTTGTTGCCATGAAGGAAATATTCTGCCATTGCAGTTTGGGCTGGGATGTTATCTTCTCGACGTAAGATGTGACCAAAATAGCCTCCATTGCTGTTCTTTTATTATTGTACTCAGGCGTTGGACCCTGGTTTTTTCATAGAGATCAGTATTTGTAATTGTCTCTGGCCAATAGATTCCGATTACGCGACGTAATTGTTTGCGGTGGTATGAATCGAGGCTTTCTAAGTTCTTTTTTGTGTGTGAGGCCACAGGTTCCACAATTATATGTCAATATCGGAATAATCAGTGCCTCGTAAATCTGTATTCGTTTTTTCTCACTGATTATGTTATTTCTTTTCCATAAATTTTGGAGTTGGTTGAATGCATTGGTGGCCAGCTGCTTTTGTTTTCTGATGTCTACATTTTCGTTGATCAAATTGCCTAGTTTAAGTACACTTTTCCATTCATTAAAATTTTTGTTGATTTTTGTATATTCTGTTTTGGATTGATTCACTTTCAGATTCCATGCTTCTAGGGTAGTTGATATTATTGGCAAGTATTTTTTTCGCTTGATATTCTGATTCAAAGATTAGGTCTGTATCATCCGCCTATATCAATTCACGAGTGATCTTGTATAATGGTGATAATTTTGGTCTTAGATCTTTCATGGCCGATTCGAGGTATATCGTGAATAGAATTGGACTCAAGCTGTCTCCTTGATGGGACCTAATTGAAGTTGATATTGTTGTTAATTCTCTGCCGGATTCAAATTGTAATGTAGTATTTGATAATAGATATTGATAGGTATTTGATAATAGGCTTCACGCGATCTTTGTCCAAGAATGAGTCAAGGATTGATAACAACTTGGTTCTACATATGGTGTCGAACGCTGAACTCATATCGATTCCAAGTATGGTAAATTCTTCCTTATATTTCTTCGTTCTGGCTTTCATCCATCGATGGGCCCATACTATGTCTAATGTCTTCAGTACTTCGATCTCTTCTAAACCCACTTTGTGAAGGTGAAAGATATTCCTCTCTAATTCATTCTGTTGAGCGTGATTGTGCTTAAAACTTTTCTTAGCGTGGATAATAAAACTATTGTTCGCAAATTTTCTAAGGGCCTTTCTTTTTATTTGGTTTGTTTAGCAGAATGAGTTTTCCACTTACAAGATTGAGAACTTGTTTTGTCTTAAATATCTTATTATACATATCAGTTTGCCCTCGTCGTCAAGACATTTTAGTTCTTCTGCTCTAACACCATCTAGGCCTGGCGATCTGTTGTTATTGAGCTTTTGTATGGCTTCACTTATTTCTTGGGGCGTTATAGGCGTTTCAAGCTCTGAATTGGTCGAATCGAATAGTTCCACTTCTTGAATGCCCTTGTATTTCTCAGTGTAGCACACGCTTATAGTGTTTATAATTTTTTTATCATTACATAAGGTCTTATTACATCTATCTTTGATTATAGGACTATTATGTGTTTTTTGTCGTTTGATTGTATTCAGCGCTTAAAACATTTTCATACTGTCGCTCGTACTATTTATTTCTGTCACAATCTCATCTATTTTCTTTTTGTGATTATCTATTGGTTGAGATTTAATTTTATGCATGATTTCATTTCTTTGTCTCTTCATTTGGTTCTTCGCATCCGTATTTGAGCAGCTGTTGATGTCAAGTCTCAGT
>NC_088373.1:26347729-26355229 GCF_034508935.2 Berghia stephanieae | reverse complement strand
CACACTCTTTTATTGAGGTTTAATATTACGACATATTAATATTATGTCGCCCTTTAATTTGTCACCGACCGACCAGCTTTTGATATTTTACAACACAGTGTTTGGTCTCCTGTGTTATATTTGTTTTATTCTGTACCAGCCTGTATGACACAGTTTCGGCCTTCTCTGTGTAAGACTTTTATTGGGACATATAGTAACAGATTTGCCTTCTCTGTACTATTATTTGGTCACCCGTTCACGGACTTGCACAGTACAGTAGCCTGCACTATGCCTTGCTATCTTCCGGCCCCGAACGTACTTCACACAATCAACCCTGCATTATGTGAAGGATAGCAAGTGACGTTTGGCAGCCTGCCATGGGTTTTTTAACCATGGTGAGTAGTATTCATTCGACAACTGAGAGGCGCTGTCATCACAAGATAGCATAGCAACAGGTTTGAAAAATAACAACTCATGGCTGACTAAAGCTAATATTATCCCATTGCGATTTAAGCTCGTTCTACAGTAACGTGACAACAAGGTTGCAATAATACAGCTAGACACTCGCCGGTTTTGTTTCGTAAAAATGAATACCTCCTGGTCTTTTGGCCAAATCTCTTGATATAGTGGGCGACATTATAAGCCTCTAAAATGTTTAATTGGAAATGACAATTCATGAACTTATATTTGCAAAAGGTCAGGATGCGTCTAATGATCAGAAGTGCTTAGGACTAATAATATATTAAATAACTATGAATAGCTGTTATATTTGCATTAGATTTTGGCTTGACTGACGGGCCGGCAGATTTTCCTCCTTTTTGACAAATTGTCATTATCATCACTGGGGGACCTTTGCTAGTGTCAGGATGAAACATTTAGATAATCTCAAAATTAGTACACTGATAGCGTGTTCTTCCTTTTTCTTGGGTACTTTAAGTGTAATTCTAGAACTTTTTACTTGATCCCATTTTCTTCCTTTGTACTGGCGCTGATATGACCTTACCTTTTGTTGCAAGCGCCGTGAAAACCTTAAATTTTAAAAACAAACAAATACCTTTCTCCTTCATGAACTAATTATGGGTTTTTAGGAAAATTAATCGTAAATGTTTGCAAAATATTTGCAAATTTTTGTAAATTTTGCTGTTTTTAGCTTGCAAAATTTGGGATTTTTTGTTGTTGAATAAACCGCCATGTCAGTTAAAGGTACACTCAGGTTTTACATTCTTCAGTTATTCGTGTATATCGTGAATAATACAGGGGACAATACACAATCTTGAAGAGCACCAGTATTTGTAGTTATACAGGAAAACACCTTTTGTCCTAATTGAACATACTGTGCTCTCTCTGTAAGAAATTCGACCACCCAAGCAATTATAAACTGGTTCTTAATTTTAATAAGAACAAGATTTTCTAAAAATTTCATGACTATTGAAGTCAGTGCAACAGGTCTGAGATGATTCAATTTTCCTTTTTTTTTTGTAACAGGAATAGTTTTTGAAGTTTTCCAAATTGCAGGGATCGAAACGCATTGGAGGGACATGTTTAAAATACACGTTTAAAGAGGGGACAGCTGATGGGAACATACTTTCAATAATTTTCCTTTCAACCCATCCGGCCCAGTAGCCTTCCTCTCGTTTAATTTCCAAAATATAAATCTTGTTTCCTCTTCACTGACCTCAATAGTAATTTCATCTTCCAAAGCCCTGTCTAATTAACATGTTTTACATTTTCAATATCAAATTTAAATAATTTGTTTGCTGTGTCGAAACGTGATTGACAGCATTTTTAACACCCCGCAAACGTGTCCTTTATTATATCCCCAAAAGAAAATCATTTTTCAATTTTATTTAGAGTTTCAATTTCGAAGTCTTCTAGTATAATCGTGGGTTTTGGATTATAGTTGACTGCAGTTTTAATACCCCGTAAACGTGTCCTTCATTTTATCCCCAGAAGAGAGTTTTCTTTTGGTTTAATACAAGTTTTAGATATTTTGTTATCCAAGGCTTGTTGTTCGGATACCTATCTTATTTCTTTGTTACAATACACCAGCTGTTCACAAAATGTTACTCACTGACACAGACATTCAGCGTATCCACATTATCACTTGATTCGATAATAACATTCCAGTCAATGCATTCGAAACACTGACACACATCTTCCCACACACTTAAATGTACACTTTTCTTTACTAGAGGGGCACGGGGGAACATTTATTATAACTATTATTACATGTATAACTATTTTTAACATTACACGGGTATAAATCTACTACTACAACAACAACAACAACAACTTAACTACTACTACTACTACTACTACTACTACTACTACTACTACTACTACTACTACTACTACTACTACTACTATTACTATTACTACTACTACTACTACTACTACTACTACTACTACTACTACTAATATTATTGTTATTATTAATATTATTATTATTATTATTATTATTACTACTACTACTACTACTACTAATACTACTACTACTACTACTACTACTACTACTACTACTACTACTACTACTACTACTACGACGACGACGACGACGACTACTACTACTACTACTACTACTACTACTACTACTACTACTACGACGACGACGACGACGACGACGACTACTACTACTACTACTACTACTACTACTACTACTACTACTACTACTACTACTACTCCTACTACTACTACTACCACTACTACTACTACTACTACTACTACTACTACTACTACTACTACTACTACTACTACTACTACTTATGGTGATGATGATAATAATAGTAATAATATAATAATAATAATAATAATAATAATAATAATAATAATAATAATAATAATAATAATAATAATAATAATAATAATAATAAAATAATAATAATAATAAAATAATAATAATACTAATAATAATAATAACAATAATAAGAGTAATAATAATAATAATAATAATAATAACAATAATAATAATAATAATAATAATAATAATAATAATAATAATAATAATAATAATAATAATAATAATAATAATAATAATAATAATAATAATAATAATAATAATAATAATAATAATATAATAATAATAATAATAATAATAATGATGATGATGATGATGATGATGATGATGATGATGCTGATGATGATGATGATGATGATGATGATGATAATAGTAAAAAACAGGCACAAACAAAAATAATATATTACAAAACACAAGAATAAATTATTGAGGTCAGAGGAAAGTGTCTGGTTGCCCTTGCTACTTCCCCTCGGTATTGGTGGATGTCTTTTGCCGGGTATCGACAATAAATAATTTATTCATTCAATTAATATTTGATCGTTGCTAACGACGCCCGACAGCTGCGCTGCGCGGGGTTCTCGTGTTGATTAAAAGCAGGCATTTTACAAATCGACGAGAGGTTGTTCGTCACGATTTTGATATCTTCAAACTACAACTCAAAGTGATAATACTAAGCTGCTAGAAGCTGTGGACTGTGAACAGTAATAATAAACAAAAATGAATAGAATAACAGCTTCAAAATATAAATAATTAACCCAACACGAATGTTTCGGGCTCAAAACTCCTCTTCAATTGGCTGGAGAATGGTTCTTATTGTTGGTATTTTGTTCTTTTTTTGAAGCTGTTATATTATTCAATTTTGTTTATGACTTTTTCCCCATGTTGATACGATGACAAGTTCTCGTAATAATGTTAGGCATCTATTTTTTTACAGAGTGTTTCAAACAACGTGGACATGGATAGTATGGGCGTTGACAATGAATGAATATTCTAAGACTTGGATAATGAAATGTATGGACGTTGACAATGAATGAATATTCAAAGACTTGTATTATGAAATGTATGGGAGTTGACGATGAATGAATATTCTAAGACTTGTATTATGAAATGTATGGACGTTGACAATGAATGAATATTCTAAGACTTGTACAATGAAATGGGACGTGGACAATGAATGAATATTCTAAGACTTGTATTATGAAATGTATGGACGTGGACAATGAATGAATATTCTAAGACTTAGATAATGAAATGTATGGACGTTGACAATGAATGACTATTATAAGACTTGTACAATGAAATGGGACGTGGACAATGAATGGATATTCTAAGACTTGTACAATGAACTGTATCGACATTGACAATGAATGAATATTCTAAGACGTGTACAATGAAATGTACGGACGGTGACAATGAATGAATATTCTAAGACTTGTACAATGAAATGTATGGACGTGGACAATGAATGAATATTCTAAGACTTGGATAATGAAATGTATGGACGTTGACAATGAATGAATATTCTAAGACGTGTACAATGAAATGGGACGTGGACAATGAATGACTATTATAAGACTTGTACAATGAAATGTATGGACGTTGACAATGAATGAATATTCTAAGACTTGGATAATGAAATGTACGGACGTTGACAATGAATGAATATTCTAAGACTTGTACAATGAAATGTATGGACGTGGACAATGAATGACTATTAATAAGACTTGTACAACTGAAATGTATGACTTGTACAATGAATGACTATTATAAGACTTGTAAATGAAATGGACGTGACAATGAATGATATTCTAAGACTGTACAATGAATGTAGACTGACAATGAATGAATATTCAAGACGTGTACAATGAATTGACTGACAATGAATGATATTAAGACTTGTACAATGAAATGTATGACGTGGACAATGAATGAATATTCTAAGACTTGTACAAATGATGACGTGACAATGAATGAATATTCTAAGACGTAAATGAAATGTGACGTTGACAATGAATATATTCTAAGACTTGTACAATGAAATGTAGACGTGGACAATGAATGAATATTCTAAGACTTGGATAATGAAATGTACGGACGTTGACAATGAATGAATATTCTAAGACTGTACAATGAAATGTACGGACGTTGACAATGAATGACTATTCTAAGACGTGTACAATGAAATGTATGGACGTTGACAATGAATGAATATTATAAGACTTGATAATGAAATGTATGGACGTTGACAATGAATGAATATTCTAAGACTTGTACAATGAAATAGGACGTGGACAATGAATGGATATTCTAAGACTTAGATAATGAAATGTATGGACGTTGACAATGAATGACTATTCTAAGACTTGTACAATGAAATAGGACGTGGACAATGAATGATATTCTAAGACTTGTAAATGAAATGTATGACGTGGACAATGAATGAATATTCTAAGACTTGATAATGAAATGTATGGACGTTGACAAGATGACTATTATAAGACTTGTACAATGAAATGGACGTGGACAATGAATGGATATTCTAAGACTTGTACAAAATAGACTTGACAATAATGAATATCTAAGACTGTACATGAAATGTAGGACGTGACAATGAATGAAATTTAAGACTTGAAATGAAATGTATGACGTGACAATAATGAATATTTAAGACTTGTAATGAAATGTTGGACGTGACAATGAAGAATATCTAGACTTACAATGAAATGACGTGACAATGAATGAATTTAAGACTTGTACAATGAAATAGGACGTGGACAAGAATGATATCAGACTTGATATGAAATGTAGGACGTACAATGAATGAATATTCTAAGACTTTAATGAAATGTATGACGTGACAATAATGAATATTTAAGACTTGTACAATGAAATGTATGACGTGACAATAATGAATATTCTAAACTCTAGATAATGAAATGTATGACTGACAATAATGAATATCAACTGTACATGAAATGTAGACGTGACATGAATGAATATTCTAAGACTGTACAATGAAATGATGGACGTGACAATGAATGATATTAAGACTTGTATGAATGTATGGACGTTGAAATGAAGATATTCTAAGACTGTACAATGAATGGACGTGACAATGAATGAATATTTAAGACTTGTACAATGAAATAGACGTGACAATGAATGAATATTCTAAGACTTGAAATGAAATGTAGACGTGACAATGAATGATATTTAAGACTTAAATGAAATGTAGGACGTTGACAATGATGATATTCTAAGACTTACAATGAAATGGACGTGACAATGAATGATATTTGCTTGTATGAAATGATGGACGTGACTAATGATATTTAAGACTTGTACAATGAAATGGACGTGACAATGAATGAATTCTAAGACTATGAATATGGACGTGACAATGAGATATTTAAACTTGTCAATGAATGGACGTGACATGAATGATATTCTAGACTTAAATGAATATGGACTGACAATGAAGATATTTAGACTGACAATAAATGGACGTGACAATGAATGAATATTCTAAGACTTGTAGTACAATGAAATGTATGGACGTGGACAATGAATGACTATTCATAAGACTGGTGTACAATGAAAATGTATAGGACGTGACAATGAATGATATTACTAAGACTAAGACATGAAATGTATGGACGTTGACAATGAATGAATATTTAAGACTTGTACAATGAAATGTATGGACGTTGACAATGAATGAATATTCTAAGACTTGACAATGAAATGTAGGACGTGGACAATGAATGATATTTAAGACTTGTACAATGAAATGGACGTGGACAATGAATGATATTCTAAGACTTGTACATGAAATGTAGGACGTGGACAATGAATGATATTCTAAGACTTGACAATGAAATGTATGGACGTTGACAATAATGAATATTCTAAGACTTGTACAATGAAATGTATGGACGTTGACAATGAATGAATATTCTAAGACTTGAAATGAAATAGGACGTGGACAATGAATGAATATTCTAAGACTTGTACAATGAAATGTATGGACTTGACAATGAATGAATATTCTAAGACTTGTACAATGAAATGATGGACGTTGACAATAATGAATATTCTAAGACTTGTACAATGAAATGTATGGACGTTGACAATGAATGAATATTCTAAGACGTGTACAATGAAATGTATGGACGTGGACAATGAATGAATATTCTAAGACTTGTACAATGAAATAGGACGTGGACAATGAATGGATATTCTAAGACTTAGATAATGAAATGTATGGACGTGGACAATGAATGAATATTCTAAGACTTAGATAATGAAATGTATGGACGTTGACAATAAATGAATATTCTAAGACTTGTACAATGAAATGTATGGACGTGGACAATGAATGAATATTCTAAGACTTAGATAATGAAATGTATGGACGTTGACAATAAATGAATATTCTAAGACTTGTACAATGAAATGTATGGACGTTGACAATAATGAATATTTAAGACTACAATGAAATTATGGACTGTGACAATAATACTATATAAGACTATACAATGACATTTATGGACGTTGATAATGAATGAATATTAAAGACTGTACAATGAAAAAAAAAAAAAAAAAAAAAAAAAAAAAAAAAAAAAAAAAAAAAAAAAAAAAAAAAAAAAAAAAAAAAAAAAAAAAAAACCCCCCCCCCCCCCCCCCCCCCCCCCCCCAATGAAATGTATGGACTTTGACAATGAATG
>NC_088373.1:26277729-26342729 GCF_034508935.2 Berghia stephanieae | reverse complement strand
AATGGGCCCGTTGCATGGGATAAAACACAAAGTGATTACATTCTTTAATAACTTCAAAAACACCCCACCACAACAAAAACAGTCTTCATCCGACCACAATGCAAATTTAGCCAGTGGACAAAGGAGTCAGCCAATCCTTTCAAAACAGGTAACCATCACTGAAATCGATCGTCGATTCTTTCCCAAGACAAAAGATTCTTGCAATGGTGGCAACATGTCCAATCCCAAAACTGTCAACGAGTGGAATAAAGCTTTGGAAAAAAGATCTGTAAAAGTAACTCCTCTCTTCCTACCAGACGAATATGTCTTTCCCTGGGAACAAGATTACCTGAGCAAACCACCTTTAAAAGACGTCAACTTATTGCCTGACCTAACATTCTCAAGGATTTGGTTCATTCGGAATGGTGAACTTCCATCACTTACAAAAAGTGTGAGTTGTAAAAGGTTTGAACCCCTTTCCTTCCGAGTCGACCTTGTGAACAGATATGGTCAACAGCGCCCTCTAGGTGGAGATGAGGTGAGAGTTTGGATTGAAAAAGATTCCAGTAAGACTTCTGGAGAAAGTAAATTTGCTACCGGTATAGTTAAGGATCTTGGAAATGGAAGTTACGTCACTACAGTGACACCATTGTGGACGGGACTAACGCGTGTAAGTAATAGGTTACTACTTTCAAAAAAAAACTTAAGCTTTTATATAGCGCAATATCCAATATGCGTGCTCAAAGCGCTTTACAAAGTGCTTGTCAGGCGATATTACATTTTTTTTTCAGACAGATACAACGCTGTTAGTGGCCAGGTACTCTTTTTACACCCGAGTAAAGAGCCTCAACTATGCGCCGAACGAGGCTCGAACCAATAAATGGTAAGTAAAGAGCTTCAACTATGTGAGTAAAGAGCCTCAACTATGCGCCGAACGAGGCTCGAACCAATAAATGGTAAGTAAAGAGCTTCAACTATGTGAGTAAAGAGCCTCAACTATGCGCCGAACGAGGCTCGAACCAATAAACGACTCCCAGAATCCTAAACTGCTCAGACAAATGTACTTCACTTTAATCTATAAGGATAGGCCTATTTCTAATTTTGAATTGTTTTGTTTGGGTGTTTTTGGCTGTAAAAGTGCTTTCAAGGTGGCGCGTGTTTTTCTTCTTTTTCTCAGCTGTCCTTCAATGCAGAGCTGTAAAAATTTGTATGAACCTCTTAATCAATTGTATTAATTAAAAATTATTATTTCGTGTTAAATCTCCTTTATGATACAGTTTGCTTTGAAAACTGTTTCTGGTTCGTTTCTTTTTTACTAAGGAGTATAGTTAGCCATTTGATAAATGGTCCAAATATTAGTGCTGCCTGGTTGAAGTCCTGAAATTATGTCAGCTTTTATATTTGCCAAATTTGGAGCCTTGAAGTGATCATGGGTCACCCACAGATAGCGTGATAGCGTGGTGTTTCGAGGGAAGGCAGAAAATTGTATTTAGCCAGTCGTCAAACACCTTTGCATTGACCCCAGAATGCATATCAACGTTGTCTAGGATCATTTTCCTACCTCGTCGTTCCACACTGGTGATCTCTCTGTCGTATTTCGAGAACCATCTTCTCATGGTTGATTGTGAAATTCCAATACATAGTCGTCCTCATTAATGACTTATCGATTGATACAAGGAGACTTCTTTTTGCAGCTTTACGAGAGTGGAGCCGAAAGGAATTTTTTGTCTTGTATCGCATCGTATCGTTTAAGAGCCCTAATACGTTTTAAAAACATTAATATACTCTGCGAAACGTTCATGCATAGATAAAACTTTTCAAAGTTATATAACAGCATTCATTGTTAATTTGACAATATTGAATATACAATCACTATTTCAAATAGTGTAACGCTACAGATTTCTTATCAGTCTTTGCTACTTGCGACATGATGTAGATATATACCATAAATAATAAATTCAATATTTAATTCAACTACATAAGTGGTAAGTTTATAACAGTTAAAGCGAATTGTTTTTATTCGGTAACAAGTGTGGCGTGAACTGACAATAACTATCTAGCCGGAACTACCGTGTTAGCACGAGATTGATTTTGAAAAACGATGAATTCATCTCATACTTTGTTGTGCGTAACATATATAATATAATATATATAATACTCTAAAACCACTAATATAAAATTAGAGATGGTACACTGTTAAATATATATATATATATATATATATATATATATATATATATATATATTTATGAGTGTTGGTGGGTACTCGTAGGTACGAAAGTGCTCGATAATGATGGTTAGAGCTAATATAGAATGCAAATTGTCACTCACATTTTTTGTGTGGCCGAGACGATTTGATTCTGTGTCTTACACGTCTTCAGTCGGCGTATATATATATATATATATATATAATATATAAAATAATATATATATATATATATATATATATATATACGCCGATAATATATATATATATATATATATATATATATATATATATATATATATATATATATATATATATTAAACAGTGTAACATCTCTAACTTTATATTAGTGGTTTTAGAGTAGTTTTCTATAGGTCTTAAAGACAAAAGCTTTTTTGATATGGCATCAATACGTTCCAAAATATATACTCAGTTAAGGCAAATCGATTCAGAGGTTGACACAAGTTTTTACAGCTGAGAAAAACCAGAAAAACGACGACGACGACGATGATGATGATGATCATGATGATATTGATGATGATGACGACGAGGAGGAGGAGAAGAAGGAGAGGAGGAGGAAGGTTAGAAAATTGAAGGGGAGGGGACATTTTTTTTCCTTTAAATTTTTTGTTTTCTTTTGTTTAATTTTGTTTTTAAATGAAATTAAACACAGACCGTTTGCGTCCTATTCCTGTTGAGTGGTTTCAATCATGGCCTTGGCCGATGAAATATAAACAAGAAGAAATCGGAATTTTCTGTTCTAAGAACCTATGCGAGTCTACCTAAAGAATAGTCTCTGGCTCTCCCTACATCTGTTTCTATCAATTTTATATAGTCTAAAAAGTATATTAACTGATGTTTATTCGCAGTTACCACTTTGTCTAATATATAGTTCTTCTGTTACATTATTGTAACGCCAAGTCGAAATTTAAAGATATTTTTTAGTTAAATAATGACATTTTTTAAATGCTAGAAATTTTATGCTCATTGTGAGATGGTATTGGTGAGGTGACACAAAATACAATGAGATATTTAGAATGTAGTGTCCAATGAGGCGAGATAATTAAAATTACAGTCGTGGTTACTTAAGTAAGTTGATAGTCTAGTAGTATTTTTTTCCTATAACCGTTTTGCGAAGTCTTGTGATTCATAATTCAAAAATACACGACAATTCCTTATTGATCAAATTGTATGGTGTCTATCTATCGCACCAAAACTTCTCACGTTCAAATCCGAATAGAGATGTGAGATCTATTTTGAATAAGTTTAAGCCTATGATTATTATTCAAAATTAAATCAACATTGATTAACGTGTTATTAAATACGTGACGTCATGTTATTACGGGCATCTTCGTATATATTCACATACATCACATCAGAATAATGCCATTAAAAGATGGACTTTTTGTAATCTATTTTTATATCTTATCAATAGATCTATCACCCATCTAAGACGGAAATAACTATAAAGTGTGTAAAACACAACAACAATAATACAATTAACACAAGTATTACATATATCTAATACTATAACACACTTACACACTACCGTAATAAACTGCTGATAATACAATTTTTTTATTTAACAATTTACCAAAGGTTTCTCCTGCTCTTTATATCAGTACTTCCATCCATCCAGCCATTCACCCATCTGTCAATTAATCCCTTTGATTATCTCTCAATAACCAACCAATTCATCCATTTACAGCTAAAGATTGCCATCAATCCAACCTTCCATCCATCCATCCATCCATCAATGCAACTTTCCATCCAACCTTCCATCCATCCATCCATCCATTATTCCAACAGTCCATCTACAAATGTATCCATTCAGTTATCCGTCAATAACCAACCAATTCATCCATTTACAGCTAAAGATTGCCATCGTCTACCCCAGAGAGTACATCAGAGCAACTCTTCACCAAGCTAGAATTGGCAGCTATCGTTTCGTCTACGCTCTTTTTAAACGTGAAAAAATTGAAGAGGTAATGAACGTCGGATTGAAAAAAAAGCGCATTGAGATTATGAAAGGAAGCCATAGCTCACTCTACAAAAGGACCTTTTGCCATTCTCAGATTTTCTTTTTCCTTTTCTGACCCCTGTCTCCACTCATCAATGATTGGTTAGCTGGGTATGTTCGATCTGACAGAAAGTACATTGTGAGTGACTAACGTCTTATTTAACGTAACACGTCATTGTCACTGTCCTGACCCATGAGGTTTAGGCTTCTAGGAACTATTTAAAATGAATTACAAGTAAAATTATCAAATGAAGGAAATGACCACTAATTGATGGTTCCCCCGTTACTAAACATTAACCAATTAGAAATGTCATGCAATTTACCCCTTTTCGTCCCCTTGACTATTTATTTCCTGTACAAAAAGGCCTGAGATACCCTTAGTACACGTCAAACACACTAATAGGCCAGGCCCAGTTAGTGAGTAGTTCTCACAATGTTTTGACACACTGATAAAGGAATTGCATCGCAAAACCTGACGACACGATGCATTTTTTTTCAATCATCTGTGTTAAATTTGTGATGGTTAGGATCTGTGGTGTGTTTTCTCCGGGTCATAGGCATGCACATAAGGTGGCTATGGGTCTCCGGTTTATGGTCAAAGGTTGATTATAGTGCCAAAATATAATTTATTTGAAATTTTTGAGTAAAAAATAAACAACTTAAATGTTTATTCGACTGCTTTTAATACAATATAGGATAAATGACGTAATTTTCAAAAGTGTATGCACTGTATATCGATTGAAGAACTGAAGACTCATTCTATAAGATAAAAAGTTAAATAAGCATCCATGTCAATAGTTTGACAGTCATAGCAACAAGAGGTGATAGAGGAAGCATCAATTATACATAAATAAATATGAGCATTTATATAGAACATTTCTACGGTTCGAACCACGCTCTAAGTGGCACATAATTGAATCCTTGGAAAAGGCTCTTTACTCATGATCACATTCTCATCGTACTCAGGAGTAAGATGGGAACCTGGTCGTTAACAGCGTTGTCTTTGTCGGAAAAAAAACCATGTAATTTCGCCTAACAGGCATCATGTCTCGTCCTGCATGTTAAATGTTTCTGTTGGTTAGAGACCCCTTACAAAGCTCTTTGAGCACGTTTTTTTTTGTGAATCTTCCGCTATACAAATGCTCTAGTCTTCTGCTTAATTCCGAGATAAAAAACCGAATTGATTTGAATGGGCTATCTACATATCCGGTCACTTTTGCACAGTATTTGGTTTATATCATTTCCATTTTAAATGTTGTAATCTGTCCATCCCCTAGGTAACGATTTGTCAGTCCACCCCCAATTTGCCAGGTAACCCTTGTATCTGTAACTTCACCTCCGTGAACACGGTTCCATTCTACTGTGGACGACCCCAGGATAAAAGGTCCGTTTTTTGAATATCTTTAAATTCCTTTTATTATATGAAAGTTAATTATTAAAAGCTCAATTATTTGAGAAGAAGAAGAAGAAGAAGAAGAAGAAGAAGAAGAAGAAGAAGAACAACAACAACAACAACAATACTTCTATTTACTGCTTCCAACCATTCACTCTATCATCAATTCAACCGGTAAGAAACAACGGGGACAGATTTTATCATCGATTGGTTTACATTACAATACACGTTGCCTGGGTCGCGGTTCTACCCGATTGATTGTTGCTCACCTCGTTACATAATGATTGTAAGATAAGGTCCTTTAGATATTCTGCTCTATCGATCGATCCAGTCAGGGCCGAATTGATGAAAGAAGTTTGTTCTTTTGGGGGGGGGGGGGGGGGGTTTGTGTGCGCGGCTATGTGGTCTGGTCCTATGACACTCGCCTTCAGATCGGGAGGTCCTGGGTTGGAATCCCTGGCGGCGCATGGTTGAGTACTTGGAACTGGCTCTTTACTCACACTCTCACATCGTGCCACACTCAACTCATGTGTCAAATGAGTACCTAGACGTGAACAGGCAGAATCCCGCTAGTCCCCGCCCCCTCACGTTTGGATCGGAAGGTCCTGGGTTCGAGCCTCGCTCGGCGCATAGTTGAGTCCTTGGAAAAAGCTCTTTACTCACAATCTCTCACCATACTCAGGTGTAAAATGCAGGGCTGAGAATCTTCCGCCTAAAGGCGGATTTCCGCCTAAATGGTGGTTTATCTCCGCCCATCACCATCACTATTCCGCCTTTTAAAAAGACTCACGACAACCACTACATCAACATCCTTATCACCACTACTTTTACAACCACCACCTGTACTACAACAACCATCACATCATCATTCCTATCACCATCACTACTACAACCACCACCACATCATCATCCCTACCACCACCACCACCACTACAGCTACAACCACTACTACTACAACTACCATCACATCATCATCCCTACCACAACTACTACGACAACCACCACCACATCATCATTCCTACTACCAATACAACTACATCCTCCTCTGTACTCATCACTACATTCACTTTGAGCTCTCTCTCTCTCTCTCTCTCTCTCTCTCTCTCTCTCTCTCTCTCTTTCACACACACACACACACACACATCAGTAAAGTGCACCCGTTCTTTAGCCTCGATAATTTTTCACTTTTCATCTTCATTTACTTAACAATGATACACACACACACACACACACACACACACACACACACACACACGCAAATCAGTAAAGTGCATCCAGTTCTTTAGCCTCGATAAGTTTTCACTTTTCAACTTCATGTACTTAACAATGATACACACACACACACACACACACAAACACACACACACACACAAACACAGAGGATTCATTAAAACGTTAATTTCCTGGCAATTGTCAACATGAAACATACGTTAACTTAATATTTACGATTAACAAATAAAGCACATACACACCTAATAATAAAGTTCACTAAGTACTTTAACCTCGGTTAGTTTTTCACTTTAATCTTTCTGTACCTATCACTATATTTACTTTGAGAAGTCTCTCTCTCTCTCTCTCTCTCTCTGTCTCTCTGTCTGTCTCTCTCTCACTCACACACACACACACACACACACCTGGGTGGGGTTCCTGACCTCCCATAGTGGGCAAGGGGGTACATACTATTCTTCTATCCCCTTATATCTGTTTTCCAACATGCTTTCTGTCTTTGTCTTGGAATGAGATTACTTGGTTTTGTCCTGACCCTGGCCAGAGTCCTAACTGGAAGGGAAACAGTCAAATGCACAGTTATTGTTTTGGGAGATGATATTTTTTTCCTTGTAAATCATCTCTCTGTTATGTATTATTATATTTGTTATTTTGAATGTATAATGTAAGCATTTGAGTGTATTCCTCTTTGTGCCCGGATGAGACTTATAGGTGATCTCAAACTAATTAGATTGGTGGTATGCTCTTGGAATCTACATCTGGTCCCTTTTTGTTTCCTTCCCCTATGTCTTACTTTTTCTTGGGTGCTTTAATTGTAATTCTAGAACTTTTTACTATCCCATTTTCATCCTTTTTACTGGCGCTGATATGACCTAAATGTGTTGCAAGCGCCGTAAACCATTAAAAATAAACAAACAAACACACACTATCTTTCCTTCTGTCAGACAAACCTAAATCTATAAAGTGGATCATATCCTTTTCACATCAGCCATCATTCTCTCTTTTCACCTTCAAGTACACACCTTATCACCACCACTATCATCATCATCACTGCCACTACTACTACAACCACCACCATCGCCACACCATCATTTCATGAAGCACCACCATTACTACAACCACCTCCACCACATCATCATCATCACCATCATTGCCACCACCACTACATCATCGCAACACTATCACCATTAAAACAACAATCACTACCACGTCCTTACCACCACTACTACAACCTCCTCAAACACAATAATATCACCACCACCACTTCTGCAACCACCACAACCACATACATTATCATTACTGCCACCACTACAACAGCCGCCATCATATCATTATTACCACCACACCTACCATTCATTTTAATATTTTATTCGTCATAAATTGGTTTTGAAACTTTACTTGATTTGAAACAAGGGGTATTAGGATGATTATATATCTCAATAGATTATAGTTTGTTTCCAGAAATTCCTGTTTAAGCATTGAAGTTGTTCGGAATTGTTTCTGAAATTTACGTGAGCCAAATTTTAAGTTGGCGTCTCTGGTCGACTTGAAACAAGGGATGTGGGCATTAGTGAATCTGTGAATACGGGAGATGTATGTGGCGACTACCACTACTACTACAACCATCATCACATCATCATCCTTACCACAACTACGACAACCACCACCACATCATTATCCCTACCACTACCATTACGACAACCACCATGTTATAATTACACTTTCAGTTTTTGAAATTCCTCCGAGTTATGTCCGAAATTGCTGGGAGACACATTTTGGATTGCATCACAATAAATTTTAATGAAATTTAAATTTATAGGTTATTTTTGCATGGATGGTTCTTGATCTAGCGCTGAAAAATTTCCTCCTTTTTAGTGACCAGTCATTCTCACCCCTGAAAATGAGTACTTGGTCGTTAACAGCGCTGTCTTTGTCGGAAAAATTGTAATATCACCTAACAGGCGTCATGTCTCGTTCTGTTTCGTGTTTCTGTTGGTCATTGACCCTTTGTAAAGCGCTTTGCGCACGCTTAGTTGATATTGCGCTATATAAAAGCTCAAGGTTTTTTTTTTATTCACTCCGACATAACACCGCTTACAGACGGTGGGGAATAAATTCTATTTTCACCATCAATTTTACTCACATATTATAGTACCGTTGGGAGACGACGAGCAACAATAAAGAATAAAACTTTAAAATAATCTAACTAAAGTTTTTATATACGCAAAATCCATTGTACGTATTTAAAAAAAGAGCTTTATATAGCACAATATCCACTAAATGTGATAATTCATCTGTAGTGTTTCATTCATCCTGTTTTGTTGATAAAGGGAAAACCCGAAACGTTCATTTGATATGTTCTTGTAATAATAAAATTGACGCTTACATTCAATTTCATATTATTTATTTCTTCGAGCTTCGAGCAGCAAAATTTACATTCCACCCGTGGTGCGATAAAATACAAGTCAATGGGGTGAGGGAGGAGGGATGAGTGCGGGTGGCAGTGAGAAGCGTGTGTGTGTGTGTGTGTGTGTGTATGTGTGAGAGAGGTGAGAGAGAGAGAGAGAGAGAGAGAGAGAGAGAGAGAGAGAGAGAGAGAGACCTCTTGATACAAGGGGCCACGTGTGTATTTTTTAAATTGTCTAATTGTCAACATGGATGATGAATGTTTGATCGTACCTGCGGTAAAGCGTATACGGCGTCTACTGTCAATATAATAATAATAATAATAATAATAATAATAATAATAATAATAATAATAATAATAATAATAATAATAATAATAATAATAATAATAATAGATCTTTATTGTCCATAAATATGGCAATTTGTCATTTAGTTACACTTGTTATAACGTTAAACGATAACTGTAACATTGAACAGATATTTCACTCCTACTTATTTTTTCTCTCTCTCTCTCTCTCATTCTCTCTCTCACTCTCTCTCTCTCTCTTTCTCTCTCTTCCTCTCTTTCTTTCACACGTGGGATATACACAACATAAACATATTCATTTCGTTTTCAATTTGTTGCGATTGTGGCAATTCGACACCAAAAATTATCATCATTATCAATTGGTCAGTTAATCTTACATTAAATAAATTGATCAGTTAATCAGTCAACGAATCAATCCTTGGTTTTTCTGTACCATATGAAATATTCAAAATTGTTATTGCTGATGGAACGAACGTTGATTTATACTTGTTAGTTCTACATTTAATCTGACAAAACCTTCTCCCAGATGGTAAAACACTAAATTCATGGTATAAAATATGTTTTTTATTGTTGGTAATTGAGAATGCTTTCCTTTCTATTGCTTTTCCATGAATTCTTTCTACTCCATCAAGAGGATGGTTTATTATTTTTGATGCCTCTTTGATAGATTTTGAAATTTTTGATTTATCTTTAAGTCGGCATCCTCCAAACCATATGGTGCAGCCAAACGCAATTACACTTTTAATCAATGAGTCTTAAACTCTTAACATAGTTTTCTTCCTTACTTGAAATGTTCTCAATTTCCTTAGGATGTATAATCTTTGGGCAACTTTCTTAGATACTATATTAATATGTTGAGAGAAATTGAGGGAACTATCAATGGTTATTCCTAAATATTTAAAATAGTCAACTATCTCAACATCATCTTTACCGATCGCCACACACTTGAAGTCGTTTTTATTTTTTACACCAAACACCTGTTCTTTCGTTTTTTCGACATTTAATTCAAGCTGATTTTGTTCACACCAATCGGTGAATATATTTATTTGTTTGAAATAATTCTTTTCGGTAACTTTATCTTTTAATAAGCCAAGAATATATATATATATATATATATATATATATATATATATATATATATATATATATATATATATATATATAATTTAATTTAAACCATGCCTGACGCCATCTTGAACGTGAAAATGACGGACGGTGTGTGGGCCCACTCTGCATTTTCACATTTCTTCCATTCTCGGTACATCATCATCATATTCATTAATCCCATTATCTAATGAATGTCGGGGGGGGGGGGGATACAAGGGATGCAATCTCACCACTTTCCGCCATTAAGTAGTAGTAGTAAGCTTCGCAATCCGAATGACGCTTTCTGAAAATTGTGTGATTCAGTCATGGTCGATAAGTATAGCTGCTCTCTCCATCCATGTTGTTAATTGCTCCCATTGGTCACGGTCCTGGGCCAGACTTTTGAGGCTGTCAATATCTTGTTGTGACTTTAGTACGGAGGGCACTGCAGTATTTCTTAGTTCTTCAGGGATTAATTCGGCCTCATCTGAATCCAGAAATTTGTGATATGTAGAGAGGTCTTGGTTCAGGGTAGTTACTATTGATGTTGGTGGTCTCCCTACATATTTGTTGCCATGAAGGAAATATTCTGTCGTTGCAGTTTGGGATGGGATGTTATCTTCTCGACGTAAGATGTGACCAAATAGCCTCCATCGCTGTGTTCTTTTATTATTGTACTCAGGCGTTGGACCCTGTTTTTTAAAAATAGAGATCAGTATTTCTATTTGTCTCTGGGCAATAGATTCCGATTACGCGACGTAATTGTTTGCGGTTTTATGAATTAAGCGCGGCCGTTATTCTAACGGGGCAAGACCGATCCGACATGTCAAGTGTTGTGTTTCTGTCTTCCATGTATCCTTTCGGTGGACTTGTATTGCTCGGTGGCATCCATGTCCTCTGCGAGATAGATAGACCGAAATGACGTCATTGAAATTGATTATTAATGACTTTCATAACAAAATAATGTATTATTGTAGAAGAATAGAGGAGGCTACAAATTGTCGATAGCAAATAACCAACTCATTCGAAGCGTTATCGGACCAATACCCCTTGGTTCACATTGTTTCAGTTATAATCAATTCACCTATTTGTGTTTTCCTTTATCATTTAATAATTTACATAGCCCTGGCCTCACGAATTCCGTCAAACAAATTACTTTAAACACCTTCAAACACAAATAGACATGCATCCTTAAACTGGAAATGAATCCCGGGTCAACCGACTACAAGCAACGAATAGTAGGAGTCGGCAACTTGGATCCCGAATTCATGACTACTTTTGATTCGGCTTGAATTGTTATAGTAAATAGACCAAGATCTAATATTTTAATATTTGAAGGGAACAATAGCCTAAAGGATTCTTTTATATTGGTAATTATTTAGATAAAAAATACCTTAATAGAGTCTTGGATACAATAATCATTTCATAGAAATCAAATATCACCATTAATTATTCAGAGAACATTTTGTACAATATTTTGATCTCCTCAATGGAATATCAAACGCAAGTTATCTCATATAGATAGAGGTAAAAAATATTGACTTTTCTTATTTCTTGACCTCCCGTCTGGTTGTCCGTCTATTTTGCTATAGGCAATCTGATCCGGTGTGTGAAAACTTCTCGGTCTTTAAATGTTTTTGATCCGGTGTTGTGCTTGAATATTATAGACCCGGTATTTGTTGTTGTCAACTGATGTCAAATTGATGGAAAAAGTTACGTTTGGTTGTAAAATTATTCCTTCTCTCAGTCTTGTCCAAGAAAATAAGCTGTCCGCCGATTCATGTAGTAGTAATTTTCAAAATGCTTGCTTTGAAAAAAATTAGAGGAATATTTTATTTTCATAATTTATTGCCTCATTTTCTCTTTTGTTCAGAGGTATTCAGATTAACTGACTTTAATTGTGATTTTAAGGAAATTATAACAACTGGTATTAGTGTAAGAGAGTTATAGCTTATGCAAAAAGATTACACAAGAGTTCTAGTGCGAAATGATTAATTATTCCAGCAAGTGGGTTTAATAAGTTCACGGTGCGTGTATATCAGTGAAACTTGGTCAATGTATAATGGGTTTAGGACAGTTTTACGTTCCAAAGTTAAAGGATTGGTCATTATATTGAGTACTAGAAAATTACTTTCTTTGATCGGTGTTAATTGGTATTTGGGAATGATAGCATCCGATTATAGTTGGTAAAATTTGTTATTTTGGCGTAATCGGACAAAATATTATATCATGAATGGCGGGGTTTAGCATTCATATTTAGGGATCTAACGTTTTCAAGTTGAGTATGATTCGCTTTTACTTTTAGGGGGCCGGTTTAGACTGATATGAGGCGGTCAAAATCAGTAGGAGGAGTGGTTTGAAAGAATGGTGGGAACAATTTCCAAAATAAAGTTTTTCTGATCAAACCGGGATTCTAATTCTACATTCTACTTCTGCTGCACATTTTTGCTTTAAACTTTTTGTACTCACCACATTGATTGCATTTACGGACTTTGAAAGATTTCACGTATATTGAAGATGGTTACATAGACAAATTGACTTAACATTTGGATTGATTTTACGGATTTGAAATTTATGAAACTGATTGAATTATTACCCTGGTATTTGATTTGGATTTCGAATTTATCTCAACAAATGAAACTTGGAATCTGGATTTTTATTTGAATGTCTTGATGTTGTACATTCAATTCTCATCCCTGGCTCTTGAACTCTTTAGTCATTATTAACACATACAACACAATGCAAAGGAATATCATTATCATCTATCAAAAAGCTGCTATACGATCATAAGCCACTAATAATATATGTGCAACTACGCCACATTAGTAGGAGGAATTAGGTCAAAAAAAACCTTGAATTGTGCAAATGTGACCCTACGCCTCGAAGCGGTATTAAGTCGGGATTTGGAAATCGAAGAAAACGGTTTAAAAGTGAAAATGGTCAAAATTATCAAATTTCAGTTTTTGGGTGTTTCAGAAACTACAATCATTTTTTCTACATGAAAACATAATAATTCAACATAAATATTGAGGATAAGTTATATAAATTTAAAGTTTAAAAATGCAACTATCAGTGACACATTCAAAACAAGAGTTGACTTTCTCTCAGAGAGCCACCATTTCCAAGACTTAGTCATATTAAGTCTTTTCGTACACCAATACCATGTAAGATACCACATCAAAGGGCGTGTCTTTATCAATCTCAGAGAAATCACAACTGTTTCCACAATTTCATGGTTCAACCAATAATGAACTTTAAAAACTGTAAACAAATCTAGGTTTTTTCCCTGACAACCTTACAAATGAATGGTTCTGATTGGTCAACGCTCATCACATGTGCCTATTGGCCATTAAAATGCCCGGGCAATGTGTCATGACCTCAGCATGCGTGTGTTACATATGTGTGTGTGTGTGTTTGTGCATTTTGATACACACCACGTGCTATCATTTCTTTGTCTAGTTGCATTGGATCGAGGTGAGTGTCCTTTGTCCCTCTTTCTTTATTCATGAAACTATAGGACATGCTAAGACTTTAATAGGACAACAGTTGCCTAATCTTACACTTATAGAGATTGTTGTAGGATAAACATTAAATGTTAAGTATCAAAAGCAGAATAGTAAATAGAGCCTTCAACAATCAATGAACTGCCGATGGAAATACGTGTAACTAAAATTTTTTAACAAAGTTAAATGTATGGATAGACAATCAGAAAGAGAGACAGACTTATTAATGGATAAATAGATAGGTAGGTAGATAGATAGATAGATAGATAGATAGATAGATAGATAGATAGATAGATAGATAGATAGATAGATAGATAGATAGATAGATAGATAGATAGATAGATAGATAGATAGACACATAGATAGATGAAAAGGAGAGTGGGGCAAACACACACCAAGATAGATAGATAGATAGATAGATAGATAGATAGATAGATAGATAGATAGATAGATAGAGAGAGAGAGAGAGAGATATGTTCGTTTTGTCGTGCTTTCTTTGTATACTGAAAGAAAAGGGGGGGGGGGGTCTTTTTAGACAATCAACGATGTGGGTGAATGCTAAGAATAACTTGAGAGATTCAATAACATGTTTTCATGTAAGTCATTACACAATAAGCCCCAATCCCTCCTCCTCAAGCTGTCATCTGACCCAAAATGGACACAATACAATGAATAATTTGACCAGCCCATTTCTTTGATTGCAATCTCATTGGTCACAATGTTTCCAGTTGATTGACTATGACTTACTTTGAAACAAAATGCTTTCTTAAACTATCCCAACAATTCTTTGCTCCGTCTCCATCCCTTTCTTCTTGTCTACCTCACTCTCTCCGTCTCCCTTTTGTTTCTTTCACACATACCAACACACACACACTCACACACAACAAACACACACACACACACACACAAAGAGTTATACAGTCAGGCATTAATATTTGCACTATTTCCCTCCCGCCCTCTTAATGCACAATCAGTCTCTCTCCCCTCCCCCTCTCGCTCCTCTTTTTCTATATATATATATATATATATATATATATATATATATCTTTCTCGCTCTCTCACGTGTGTGTGTCTGTGTGTGTGTGTGTGTGTGTGTGTATTTTACTCTCTCATTCTTTCTCTTCCTCTCTCAACCTGTGTCTTGATATTTCTTTCCCTGCCCACCCGGCTTCACATTGTTTCAAAACTGTTGGCCTACTTTGAAATTATAAACCCTTCTTTAACTTTTGGCATTTTGAAATCGCATTTCCTCTAATAAATAAGACAAAAATGTCACATGAATATTTCTTATTTCAGTGAATCTTTATTTAAATATCAAAATTTCTTCAAAAAGTGAGCAATGTCATAAAATTGTCGACATTTTTTTTCTTTCATTTTTTGTGTTTTATTTATTTTAAGGACATCTTACATAATAATGAATAATTACAAAAGTAATAATTTGATTATTTCAAAACTGTGTATGTACATTACCAAATGTATATTCTAAGCTCATGCCAAATTCAGGTAGGTCAAAACTCCGGTTTAACCGGAAAAAAATCCGGTCTGGAGCAAAACATTTCGGGTTACGGGCAACATCCGTAAAATTCCGGTGAGGCTAAATTGTCCCAAGGATACCCCCCCCCCCCCCCTTTTCCAGTCACCACCACCGCATCATCATCATCATCAACACTGCTATTGCTACAACCACAACCCCCATCACCACCACACCATCATCACCATTACTACAACCATCACTACCACTCCTACTACAACCACCACCACATCATCATCACTACCACTACAACTACAACCACCACCACCACATCATCATTACCACTACAGCAACAACCGTCACCACAACATCGTCATCACTACCACTACTACTACAACCACCACCAACACTACCACTACTTCTACAACTACCACCATCACGACCACACTATCATCACTACCACTACTACTACTACAACCACCACCACCACCACATCATCCTTATATCCACTACTACTACAACCACCAACATCACCACATCATCATCATTATCACTCCTACTACAAACACCACCACATCGTCATCATCACTACTGCAACTACCTCAACTACAACCACCATCACCACCACAACATCATCATCACTACTATTACAACCATCACTACCACTACTACAACAACCACATCACCGTCCCCACCACTACTGCTACAACCATCACATCACCATCCCTACAACTACTAATGCAACAACTACTACATCACCTTCCATGCCACCACAACTACAACCACCACCACCACATCATCATCACTACCACTACTACTACTACTACAACAGCCATTCTCACATCGTCATCATCACTACTACTCCTTCTCCTCCTCCTCCTCCTCCTCCTCCTCCTCCTACTACTACTACTACTACTACTACTACTACTACTACTACTACTACTACTACTACTACTACTACTACTACGACTACTACTACTACTACTACGACTACTACTACTACTACTACTACTACTACTACTACTACTACTACTACTACTACTACTTCTACGACTACTACTACTACTACTACTACTACTACTACTACTACTACTACTACTACTACTACTACTACTACTACTAATACTACTACTACTACTATTACTACTATTACAACAACAACCACCAACACAATATCATCCTCACTACCACCATTACTACAACCACTACCATTAGGACTTGGAGCTTTACTTCATTTGAAATAAGGAAACTTTGGGGTAATATTTGGCAATGTGTTTATATATCATAATATTATAGTCCTAATCAGTTATCTATTTAGATCCATACAATATTTAAACAGAATACCAAACACCATCCCAATTCCCTTTTTTCTGTGCGGAAATTCCTCTTTCGGCATTTTAATTCCTCCGAGTGATGTCTGAAATTCCTTTGAGTCAAATTAAAAATTGGCATCTCTGCAGATTTTACTATTTTCGTCAAATTTTCAATGCCCTTATCTAAGGAGTTATCTTTGCCCATTGATTTGACTGTGCATGAAAACGGTGCCTCACTTCAAAGTCAATTTTCTCAAAACTTGTTTTTTACACATTCCCTACATCAAACGATCATATCTCGGCAATGAATAATCAGAATTTTATCAATTTGGTATCAAAATTTAAAGCATATAATAAGCTATGATTAGGAACCAAAATCCCAAAATTGAAAAATCCGACTTAATACCGTTTTGAGGTGGAGGGTCACAAATTAGGGTTGAAAGCATGAAGATTACATATGTTGTAGAATATAAAAAATCCTGTAATTCATGCTATAGAACCATTTTGAGAGATCAGTATTAATTGAGATACAAGCTTTTAAAGATTGGAAAATTTTGAAATGGACGACAAAAATTCGTTCATTCCTATTGTGTAAACATTCAAAACAAGGCGCCCCGATGTTGATTTACGTCATCCTTGGATTTTTTCCAACATCGTGAAAAATACAAAGGTTGAAGGCATCCGTGCATGCAAAGCTAATAAAGATGAAAAATAATGGCTTCATACCGATGACGATGAGATAAAAGCACTAATAGGTGTGGTTCTTGCACTTGGTGCGTTGCATCAGCAATATGTCTCGTTGAAGACAGTGTTGGATGAAGTCTGGGGAAATAATTTTGTAGGGAGTTTATTCAGTTATAACCACCTTCTTCACTTGTTGTCCTACTTACGATTCGACAACAAGAACACTCATACAAACAGAAAAGAAAAGGACCCACTTGCTCCAATTCCGGATTTAAGGGAATTGTTTGAAGCTAACTACGTCGTCACTACACGCCTGTCCACACCTCACAGTGGACGAGAAGTTGGCGTCTTTCAGAGGTCGCTGCAAGTTTCGTATTTACATTCCAAGAAAACCAGACAAATATGGTTTAAAAATCTACTGGCTTTGTGACGAAGAAACAAGTTACCCTCTGAAATCATTGCCATACCTCGGAAAAGTGGGTAGACTGCCAGAGAAAAATCATGGCGCAAATGTTGTTTCAGCAATGGCAGCACCATATCTCAAAACAGGACGTAACATTACGCGTGACAATTTTTTCACAACGCATGACATGACACTGTCTTTACTAAAGAGCAATGTTACTGTTGTGGACACTGTGAAAAAAAGATACAAAAATTCATTCCGGAACCACTTCGTCGTGGCATCATGAAAAAGAAAGAACTGCACTCTAATGCGTTTGCATCCACAGATAAAGCAATGCTAGTGACCTACAAATCTAACAAAAAAACAAAAAACAAATGTGTACCTGTATTGATTTCAATGCATTCAACAACAACCATTGAGAAGCCAGAGATGAACAAAACTGAAGTGGTTTGTTTTTACAAACGCACCAAAGGCGGTGTGGACAAAATGGACCAAATGGCCTAAGAATATTCATGCAAGCGTAAAAGTTGAAGATGGCCTATGGAGTACTTTGTCAATATTTTGAATGTTTCATGTCTTGCTACCCATCTGATCTTTCGGGAGTATTTTCCACTGTCACACAAAAATGCCAGGCAACATTTTATCAGAAAGGTTGCAAGCACCCTCCAGCACTCCCTATCTGTTGCGCCGCAGCCTAATTCGTACTCTCTCCAGGACACAAAAAATTACAATACAAACTGCAATTGAACGTTTCCACGATGTTCCAACCACTCCTTCCGCTCATGCAATTCAAAACTGCCCAAAACTACCACCAGAGCCCCATGCAAGCAAAAACCTTCAGCTTCAAAGACCAATTCCCCTGCTGCCAAAAAAAATCGCCAACAAAAGTTTCCATTGTCAATTCTACTTCAAAGTAAACAACAATGTCTGCACGCAAGCAACAGCAACGTTGCTCAATATGTAGCTGGAAGAAGGACAAAAATGTCAACAGTGTGTGCAGAATGCAATGCTCTTGTTTGCTTCGACAACAGAGACTTTATTTGTACTGCTTAATGTCAAAGTGACATATTGTGCTCAAAAATCTTAAGAAATGTTTTTTTTTGTTTTGTGCCAGAAAAATCGAATTTTTATTTTTATTTGATTTAATTTTTTGAGTGAATTTGTTTTTCAAATTTATGGTTGATTAAAATATAGTCAGTAAGAAAAAATATATTTCTACCCTTTATTGTATTGACCGTAGTAAATGACAACCTTATCCAGTTTGACACGGTGAATACCGTTATTTCTCAAATATGGGTGGTATGTCACCCATGAGTGGTTCATAGTTTTTTTCCCTCTTTAAAATGTATGGGTGATGCATCACCCAGGAGTGGTTATCAAGTTGACGAATAACGAGTGGGTGTGGGGGTTAAGTGAGAATTACTCATAAACATGGATGGATGGCAAAAAACAAACAAAAAACAACAACAACAAAAACAAAACAAACAATAACAAAGACCCGATTGACGTCAATTTTATTCTATCTGTACATTCTAATAACATGGTAATTTTACATTAAAACGCTTTTCACTTGGCATCAAGCACTATTAGAAGGGGACATAATCACGCCTCCTGCCCTGAGGAAATAACATTCATTAAATGGAATGGACCCTTCAATTCAATCCACAAAGACAAATACTGTGAACGTTTCGGGTTTCCCTTTTGTCAACAAAACACGATGAATGAATGGCTATGTGATCTAGTGGTATGGCACTCGCTTTCGGTTCGGAAGGTCCTGGGTTCGCGCCTCGCTCAGCGCATAGTTGAGTTTTGGAGAAGGCTCTTTACTCACATTCTCTCACTGTACTCAGGTGTAAAATGAGTACCTGGCCGTTAACAGTGTTGTATCTTTCCGAAAATGAATGTGATATCGTCTAACAAGCGTTGTCTTGTCCTATTTGTTAAATGTTGTTGTTGGCCAGGGACCCCTTGTAAAGCGCTTTTAGCACGTTTAGTGGATATTGCGCTATAGAAAAGCTCAATATATTAATGAAACACCGAAAGCTCCACATTAATTGTTTCATTCTTCATGTTTTTAACGAATTGGAAACCTTAAACGACCACGTCTAGTGTTTTATACATGGTGTTGTATAGAAGGAACGAAATTGAAGACACTCCGTTCCTTTTTTTAAGACATATTTTAACTAGTTCTCAGTAAATTATATCGATTCGACTTTCATCATCATCATCATCATCATCATCATCATCATCATCATCATCATCATCATCATCATCATCATCATCATCAATACAATACATCATCATCATTGCCTTTTTCACCCTGGGTCAGGGTATAGGCCACAGACTTATCACTTCTCTGTATGTCAGCTTTTTAAATTCTTCTCTGTGTCCCTCAAGGAGCGACTATAAAGAGAACGAATTTGACATCACTCAGCTCTTTGTCATTATTTTTAGCCAGCCGTTTTTATGAGTTGTTCTCACCAAATTCTATCAACCAGACTATAAGTTATTTAGGAAACACGACATAGTTTTGTGTTTTGGTACGTTATATCATCTCTGGCTGGCGGATGCTGTCAGTATTTTATCTAATCCACAGCATCAATACTTCCCAACATCCCAGTTATTATTATTATTATTTAAATTCTTCACCCGTATAATTCATCTGCCTATGGGATCACTAAAAATTAAGAAATAAATATCAATCTGAAATTGAATGTAAGCTTCAGTTTAATTACAAAAACAGATAGAATGGACGTTTCGGGTTACCCCTTTATCAACAAACAGGATAAATGAAACACTGCAGATGAATTCAATGATGTGGTAGTGGCGTTGTTGACAAGTTAACAATTCCACTACCACATCATCCAATTCATCTGCAGTGTTTCATTCATCCTGTTTGTTGATAAAGGGAAAACCCAAAACGTCTAACTCTATCTGTTTTCGTAATGAAATTGAAGCTTACATTCCATTTTACATTGTTATTCATTTCTTCGAGTTTCGAGCAGCAACATTACATGACGAAAACCTACGAGTAAACCAAGCGGTGTCATCCACAGACTCTCATGCAAGGACTGGACATCGGTGAGACCTGCAGCAGCCAAACAGTATAAGGATGTCACGGAAGCTGAAAAGACTTTGACCGATACTATGTCTAGGTAAGGAAGCACTCGCTTATAAAAAAACAAACAAAAAAAACAAGCAAAATAGAACAAAAAACTTGAGCTTTCATAAAGGGCAATACCTGCTAGATGTGCTAAATGCCCTGACTAACCGACAACAGCAACACGTAACATGTACAACGAGACATCACGCCTGTTAGGTGATATTACATTTTTTTCCCGACAGAGTTAATGGTCAGGTACTCATTTTACACCTGAGTGCGGTGAGAGAATGCGAATAAAGAGCCTTTTCCAACGACTCAACTATGCGCCGCTTAGAGCTGAACTCGAACTCATGATTTCTCGTTCCAAAGGCAGCAGCCTCTTATGGTTCTCACACTACTATGTTATGACGATCGACCCAATCAGCAGCAGCCTCTTATGGTTCTCACACTACTATGTTATGACAATCGACCCAATCAGCAGCAGCCTCTTATGGTTCTCACACTACTATGTTATGACGATCGACTCAATCAGCAAAGTCCGGTCCGCACTCGTGCACCGTCGCGAACCCGCCCGGTAGCATCGTCACAACACACCGTTCGACTAGATGCTCTGCCGTCTCAGGTTCTTGCCCACAGTGGGCACATGTTGGACAGTCAGAAAGACCCCACCGATGAAGCGCACTGGCCGTGAGGCAGCTCCTCGACCGAAGCCGATTCGCCGTCACCTGGTGTCTCCTCTTACTGGTATCAAAGCCTGGCAACTTCTGACCAAGCTTAGAGGAGGTAACGTCCCCGCTCGCACGAGGGATTGAATTCGTCCAAACCGACTTCCATCTCGTATGTGCAGCTCTAGACGTAGTCTACAAGGGTACAAGGGTTGCCGGGACTTATTTTGGCTCGAAACGGGGGCGCCGTCCATTATGCGCACCAGAGGGGTATCCCCATTCCCTCTCTCTTTGATCTTACTCAGCCAGTTTCCCGTAATCGTCTCCCTCCGGACATCGGGAAGCTGGATCGCTGCCATTATCGGGCCCCATTCTCTAGGAGTTGTTGCTAGCGTTCCTGACACTATGTGCATCGACTTGCGAAGTTTTACATCCACCTTCTCAACGTGTCTGCTTCTACCCCACACTGGAGCGCAATACTCCGCGGTGGAATAGCATAGTGCCAGGGCGGACGTTCTCAGGAGCGCTTGGCTAGCGCCTTAATTCGATCCCGCCAGCTTCCTCAAAAGACTGCACCGCTTCTCTATCTTCCGGGCAACCCCTTCGAGATGCACCCGATAGGTAAGGCTGCGACCCCTAAATGTTTTGATGCGGCTCATATGGGAGTGGCTGGTCCCCGACTAGGACATTCAGTTTGCGGGTGTGCCAAGCACTGCATAGGTCAAATGCAGTGGCCACCGTTTTTGAAGTGTTCATCTTCAGGTACCACTTGTCGAAGTAGGATTTGAGTCTGGTGACGTCCTCGCTGAGTACGCTCTCGAGACGGGTCCACACTTTACTCTGAGTAACGAGTGCCCAGTCGTCCGCGTATCCCAGCCTCAGGGAGGAAGTGTTCGGCATATCGCTAATGTAAACATTAAACCACATTGGCGCGAGTACCGACCCCAGAGGGACCCCATTCTTCAATTTCCTTACTTTGCTCGTGGCGTCTCCCAGCGCGACGTGGAATTGCCTTTCCCCTAAGATCGAAGAGAACAACTTCAAGGTCTTTTTGCACCTTATGATTTTTGCTAGTTTGAGCATCAACCCATCGCACCAGACCGTATCGTACGCCGCTGATAGGTCTATAAAGACAGGACCTGTTTGTTGTTTTCTCTCGAACCCGTGCTCCATATGCTCTGTAAGGGCAATGACCTGTTCCGTGGTGCACCTCCCTTCCCTGAAGCCCGCCTGCTCGGGTGGGAGGGCAGCGTCTAGGACCGGCCCCATCGGTTTAATAGAATTCGCTCCAACAATTTGTAAAGACAGCTCAGTAGAGATATGGGTCTATAACTGTCGGCCTCCTTCGCCGGTTTCCCTGGCTTCAGGATGGCAACTATCTTCGCATGCTTCCACACTTGTGGGAGCTTTCCTTTTGCAAGGACGTCGGACATTGCCTCTGCCAGCCAGGCCCGTGCCCTGGGACCCAGATGCGTCACCATATCGGGATATACACCATCTATCCCCCCTGCTTTGCCGTTTTTCACATCGCTAATGGCTGCACCCACTTCTCGGGGACTGAACGGGGCCGTCTAGTCCGACTCCTCCGCAGGTAACGAGTACAAAATCGTACGGTACGCCTTGCTGACACCGCGCTCAAAAGCCTGATTAGGGACCCGTTCGCTACGATTCTTAATATTCTTGGCAATTGTGTCTGCCTCACACTCCGGTGCAGCCTTCGCGTTTTTCCGGTCCGGGTCCAATTTCTTTATTAAGCGTGGCGGCTGGAGTGTGTAAAGTCGAGACTTTCCACGGCGTCCTGCCACCGTTGCTTCCTTCCCCCTGCCATTCGTTATGGTGGCTCCCAGACAGATGGAAGGATGGCTGACCACCGGTACTGGTGGTGTAGTCCAAGTCGCTCTAGGTGGTTTGTAGATATTATGCAAACACTGTCCACCTACTTCCACGGAAATTCGGTTCACCCCGTTGCTGTCCGTGACGCTCTCAATGACCCTTACCTTCGATGGCTCTTTAGCGTAAACGCTAACCCCTCCTTTGAGCCTCGAAGTGTCCTCGAGTTGGACCACCGTATAGCTTGGGATCTGGAATCGGGAAGATTGCGCGCCTGAGTAAAGGTGGGTCTCCTGTAATAGGAGGATGTCTACCCTATGGGCGGCCAGTAGCTTTGATCAAAGCTCATTTTTCGCCATACTCTGGCTCTCGATATTCAGGAACAATATGTGCGTCAGGTCGCTATCCCCGACAACGCAGACCGCTTCGCCATTGAATGAACTGATTTGGAACCTTCATGAACATAGTAGTGTGGCGCCCGGGATAGCGCCTGCTATTCGGGCACCGGGTTGGACCAAATTTAGTCACACACCGGGGCGAGCAGCTCATGTGGCTCGTTGGCTCGATACCCGTGATGGTCTCGTGACGGTCAACAGGAATTTACACCTTTGCTCTCCCGTGTGGCTCAAGCCCTCTCACCAGCTGCAAGGTAAAGATCGACGAGGGGGGATCCAAAGGCGAATGTCATACCACCAACCACATAATGGACATATATTTTGCGTTGGTATGAGAGTAGTATATCCATTACATTAATGAGCCTACAACAACTTGGGTTATCAGAACTGCAAATATGTACACGTCGGGGGTACTGGTATGTTTTATTTTACTGTCAAAAATTGAAATTTTAAATTTATTGTCATTATATCTATAAAATTCCTTTTTTGGCATCTGGCTTACCATAACAAAATAACAGCTTGAAATAATGAGTCATATATTAAATCTCAGGTCTAATAAAATGTCTTGGGGTGTCTATTTCCATATTTTTTTATCAGACAGGCAGAGAAGTCCCTCCTTAAGCATGAGATCCTAATTGACGTCAAAGAAAATAAAGGTAAAATTTTTAATACTTTGATCTTTGTGTAGTTTTTGTCATGATTGTAAACACACGTTCATTCTTAGCATCACAGAGTGATTGTTTACTCTCAACACACCATCACCACTATTTTTGAGGCTATCCTGGGTTCGAGTCCCAAGCGGGGCATTGTTGAGTTCTTGGAAAAGGCTCTCTACTAGAGCTGTAGCGGGACACTGAGCACTGAATCGGAACTGGGACTTTCAAACCAATTCACATCCAATAGTAAACAAGCTGCCCGATGTCTTGGTTTTATTTGAACGAGAGAGAGAGAGAAAAAAATCAGAATTCTAGCCGGAAATCCAGTTTTACTGGTAGAGTGGAGGAATAAGGGGTGTAGGGAGGGGCCATGGGGGAAGACGAAAGAAGGACGGGTCGCTTGATTACGTAGTACATGGGAGTGTCGAGGATGTTTGGCGTGCTGGAGTTTTAATCCCTTAACAGCAAAGCTGATTCTTTGTTTTTTTTCAGATAATGGTTTCCCTTTATCTTTTTATTGTCAATGGAGAATAAAGATTTATCAACAAGAGAGCAGCAGCTGCTTCTAATTATGTTAAGACGATCGACCTCAATCAGCAAAGTCTTTACCACACTCGTGCACCGTGGCGAACCCACCCGGAAGCTTCGTCACAACACACCGTTCAACTAGATGGTCTGCGAGCAGAGTATTGAGACCCGGGACTTAAATTATCCATAATCACTTTGCTGTTACTTGTCTAATGTGACGATTTTGCTGTAGGTGGTAAGGAGAGGGTTAAAGTACGCCCTTCCGCCATGGTATATCAGATAGATCCCGTCGCCTAGGCATTCAACGAAGGAATATAGATAATGCATCAAATAAGATGTCTGATGTCAACAGGAGTCATCCTTGTTGTCCAATTAGGGGTTAATAATCTTGCCCAAGGAAATAAACGAAAGTACTTGAAGTGGGTCTCGAACCCGGGACTTTTCGAGTCCCAGTGCAATGCCTTAACCACTCGACCACTTCGCCCCGCTAAATATAATGTCAATACTTTCTAGTCAGAGAAGTCTTGGACTCAGTCTTGAGCCATAATTGAGAGAGAAAGAATGAAGATTGCTGGGGTTTTTCTTTTTATCTAAAAAGAAGGGAAATTTTGGTTTTGGACAGGAACCAATCAGATCGACAATATTTGTTAGTTACATTGAGTTAACGTGTTATTGTGTCGGGCTACACCATTTGATTTATTTTAAAGCATTTTTCTTCATGGTGGGATTATTTATAATAATGATAATAATAGTAATAATAATAATAATAATAATAATAATAATAATAATAATAATAATAATAATAATGATAATAATAGTAATAATAATAATAATAATAATAATAATAATAATAATAATAATAATAATAATAATAATAATAATAATAATAATAATAATAATATTAATATTAATAATAATAATAATAATAATAATAATAATAATAATAATAATAATAAATAATAATAAATAATAATAGTAATAATAATAATAATGATGATGATAATAGTAATAATAATAATAATAATAATAATAATAATAATAATAATAATAATAATAATAATAATAATAATAATAATAATAATAATAATAATAATAATAGTAATAATAATAATATTATATCGCGCATTTTCATCACTGAGTGATGCTCAATGCACGTTGCAGATAAATATACAAAATTTACATGATATATTATATGAAACGTATACCACAATGATATCAAGAGCAGTAGTGTACGTAACATCCTCACTATATGATGAATTTGATCTTTTCCTTTCTAACGTGCCGCTTATTCTACTTAATCTACACATGACTTACTTTGAATTCTGCCTCTTGGCCCCTGGCGGAGCATAATGCCTTGACAGCACTCTTTCATTTTCTTCTGTCCTTGACACAGACCTTTGCCTCACTCCAGGTAAGATTGGAGACGCACAAACCTTGTTGAAGGCTTCTCCTGCAAGTCTGTTTTGGACGATCTCGTTTCCTCTTGCCCTGTGGGTTCCATTCTAGAGCACGTTTATATATATCTTCTTTCACTTAAAACTTTATTAGTGATCTGTCGGGTCGCCAAGATCTTAACCTGTATCTATAATAGGATGAAAGAAGCACCAGGCTGTTTTACATCAGTAGGGATTTAACTGACTTTCCCTTTTATGTCTTAAGCCATTGCTCTTACTGATCGCGACAGGATATTGAAAGAAGACAAAATAGTTTGGTTGGTATACTGTTACAAATAGCCGAATATCACAAGGTTGGACAATCAAATTTGGATGAACACGTCAATAATATTAAACTTAAAATGAACAACATAACATACTTTTAGGTAAACTTGATCAACTAAATATTGATAAAACACTGTGCACTTTATTTCTAGTTTTATATTTGTTTTCTCGTCTCTCTTTAATCAGTCAATGATACAGTGTTAGCGCCTTGCTACAAGACAGATCCACAAAGGACTTGGGAAATACAATCACCCAGAGGTTATTGGACCAAAGGTTCCCAGTGGACATCAAGAATCTGCAATGAACCGGTAATGACGTCAGAGTGGGTGAAAAAATGTCTTAAATCAACTAAAATTATGGTAATTGGAGACTCCAACGGAGTACGTATCTTCTGGGCCATATGCGGACACTTGTCGTGCACCTACAAACATAAAACCTCATGGCCAGATCCATCAACGGAAGAAAACGAGGCAAACGATGTCACAGCTGACTTCAGACCCCACGAACACTTTTTGACTCTTCATCAAAGGTGGAACTCTCTTAATCTAAACGGTGGTGTAAGAAAATATCTCCAATCCATTCCGTCAACAGGAAAACACATCGTTATCATCCACTATTACCTACACCCTTCAATGTCCCATCTCGTTGTTTTACACTCCAAACTGCAGAACCTTAGATTAAGCCTCCGTGAACTTTTCAAACGAAATGGTGAGGTACTTGTCGGATTTCGAGGCCCACACATTTCAACAGTAGAGTGGGTGAGCAATCATATGTTTGCAGGCGATGTTTTGGGCTCTTTTATGATTGGCATGATTCGTGAAGTTTTTAAGGAATTTAATAATCGTGTAGTGTTCTTGGACGGTTGGGATATGTCCATAGGAATTAAAAATAGAGAATTCCATCCACCAAATAGCGTACCCTCGTCTATGTTACGTACTATGTTAGCTTTTAAATGTTCTTAAAAACCATCTGAAAAATTGTGTATGAAACAGTGCCAGTCAATGTAGAGACAAATAAATTGAATGCATAATATCACATCATAATTTCCATTGTCAGAATCAATAAAATATATTTCATCTTTTCTTATCTTTGCAATGTATTCAAAAACGGCTAATACATTTAAATGTAATATTATATATCATCCCTATAATTGTGTGACAATGTAAAATTCAACTACATTTATGTATTGATGATGGTTTTTGTGTGAAATATCATAATTTCCATTATCACAATCAATAAAATATATTTTATCTTATCTTATCTTATCTCTTGTTTCTAACCATCATGAGACGTTGACAAAACCTATCATCCAAAATGGACTTTAGAGGGACAGGACGACAAAATGCTGAATGAACAAAATTAAACTTAAATTGAGCTTTTTTATATAGCACAATATCCACTAAACATGCTCAAAGTGCTTTACAAGGGGTCCCTGACCAACAACAACAACACTTAATATGTAGGACGAGACATGACGCCTGTTCGGCGATATTGCAATCTTTTTTCGGACAGAGACAACGCTGTTAACGGCCAGGTACTCATTTTACACTTCAGTACGGTGAGAAAATGTGAGTCAAGAGCATTTTCCAAGAACTTAACTATGCACCGAACGAGGCTCGAACCCAGGACCTTCCGATCTGAAAGCGAGTGTCATACCACAAGACCATTTCGCCTCAAAATAAAGGAATGGACAATGATTGACAACCCAAAAATATAAGAGTAGAAGAGGATTATCCGGATTAATAGGGGCCTGATTACTGTAAAGTCATGTCTTACATCTCCCCAAGGACATCCTTGGTCTCCCCTAATCACTACCAGATTGTTCAGGAGGTGACGGGAGGAAACTCTAACTCTTCTCCTCGATATAACTTATAAATCCAATCCAAGGATCATAAAACAAAACAAAAGCAAAAGCAAACAAGAAAGAAATTAGCTTTTATAATTATATAGCGCAATATCCACTAAGCATGCTCAAAGCGCTTTACAAAGGGTCCCCGACTGACCAACAGGAACACGGCGTAACATGTAGAGCGAGGCATGGCACTTGTTAGACGATATTAAATATTTTTCCGACAGAGACAACGGCCATGTACTCATTTCACACATAAGTACGGTTAGAGAATGTGGGTAAAGAGCCTTTATAAAGGACTCAACTATGCGCCGAGCAAGGCTCAAACTCAGGACCTTCCGATCCGAAAGCGAGTTTGTACCACAAGACCACATGTCGCATTAAGACAATAAATTCTAGTTTTGCACCTAAACCACCCCAACGTTAGTTGGTTCCAAATATCCTCTTTACTTTCTCCAAGGAGTCCAAAACAAACTTCGAAACAGCTCCGGTTTGACCCATGACGACGTGCACTAATTTGCAGGTCTGATAACCCAATTCAATATGGTTTTTTTTTTTAATAGTGGAAATCTAAAAAAAATGTGATGAGGCAAAATATTCTCTATACTTTCTCCAAGGAGTCCAAAACAAACCGAAACAGCTCCGGTTTGACTCGTATGGGGCTTCTCGTTGTAATGGAAATCTTTTTAAAGTGACGCAAAATATTGTCCACTTCAACAATGTTACACTAAGCATATAATTGGGTTAGGATGTAAGACCTGCGTATATCCACATGTCGAACCATGACCTTTGACTTATCTTCCCTCGTCCTAGTTCTCATGCATTTCGATTCAATGATTTCTTACTTCAATCCGGCCAACGACGAACCGATTCCGTCCTGTCTGACTTTGTGCCGTCTTCTCGGCTTCTCTCCGTTCGAAGCCTTCAGTTTTTTAGATCCTCCATCAATGCTCTCCTCCTCCAGCTGTTCTTGTCCTCGTTAAATGCGGGCTCCACGTAAGAGCCCCCCTGGAAATATTTGGTGCAGGCCTCTCTCAGGTTGGGGCTCAGTCATTTCCATCTCCTTCTCTTAAAAGCCTTCAACAGTCGTGACGTCACTTTCCTTGTATTGACGCATAGTAATCTAGTAACTGGTTCTAAACTATAGGGACAATGGCGGGCGCCCAGATAAAATACTTCTCCGACGATTATAAAAATGTATCCAGAGGAGACAAACATTATAAATCTAATCATTTTTGATTTTATACATTCTGATCACATGACATGTGAAAAATTTCTAGCAAGCATGAAGAATAACAAGTACCCATTTTCTTTGTTTAGAACCAAGCTGCTCGATGCTGACATCAGACTATTGAATCCAATTTCTATGTAGACTCCTAATCGACCGCTTACCTTGAACTTCGATTTAAATTGTTTAAGCCAATAATACAATTTCGTCACAGACGATCTTTAATGCAGTTTTAGCTGGACCGGTTTATTCCTTTAACTCCCTCCTTTAAAAATTGAGCTTTATATAGCGCAAAATCCACTAAATGTGCTCAAAGCGCTTTACAAGGGGACCCCGGTCGACAGCAACAGTCAACATATAGGACGGGACATGACGCCTGTTAGGCGATATTACAAGTTTTTCAGACAAAGACAACGCTGTTAACGGCCAGATATTCATTTTACACCTGAGTTCGGAGAGATAATGTGAGTACAGAGCCTTTTCCAAGGACTCAACTATGCGCCGAGCGCGAGGCTCTAACCCAAGACCTTCCGATCCGAAAACGAGTGTCATACCACTAGACCGCATAACCGCCTTTCCGATCCATTTCAGTATTTTTTTTCCAAAATGGCAGGCTTACCCAGCAGAAAAATTGATTTTCTAAACTCTCTACACAGCAACTTTATGTTCTTATTAATCAAACAAAGGTCATTCTTCAAAGTTTGTAATGTACAAGTAGATCTGAATAAGAAAAAAATGAATACTGTGTCGTACCAAAAGTGACGATTTTGCTGCAGGTGGTAAGGAGAGGGTGAAGACAAAAGGCCTTTTTTCAACTCTATAAGATTTTGTGTGTGTGCACCCGTGTATACATTTATATAGGTGTGTGTATGTGTATGTGTGTGTGTATGTGTGTGTATATATGCTATATGTATGTATGTATCTTGGAATAAAAATAGATGGAAGGGGGATGACGTCATAATACTGAAGCCAACCGTTGGCCGCTTCCGCCACATTGGGTAGACCAAAACATTCCTTCCTTGCGGCCGTAGTTACGGTGATGTCTGTTTAATTTATGAAAAGCATTTCAGAAAATATGTTGCAACTGTAGGTCAAGATCATTTTCATTTCAATCGATATGATAGCCATAAGCTTTTCCTTAGCATCATGGAGTCTTTCGTCAATAAACCTTTTTTTTCTACATTATTTCATTCTCATATGTTTGATCATGAGGGGACTGAGAATCATTTGATTCTTCTACTAAAAGCAATAGCTGAGAAATATATTCAGGTCAGGTATTTCTATGCTGGTAATCTGTACAGTGAACAATTGAAAAAGAAGCTAATGTGTAAAAGCCGTCAAGTTCTTAACAAATTCATTTTATTTACAGGGCAGTAACAATGTCATTATTAACTTGTGTGATTTTATTTTACAGAGGCAAATATGTTTGTGTATAACCCTTTCCTGGCTAGGCTGGATTTCACGTCAAACATCATTCCATCCGCTACAGCTTTCACCTCGAGCACTCAGAGGGCTCGAGTCGCATCATAGGGGCTAATTTCTGAACTGTAGAGGATTGAATGATGAATGACGTAAAATCCAGTCTCGCCATGACAGACTTCTGTAATAACTATTAATGATGAACTAGTAATAAAATTGCTGGGATTTTTGTTTTATTTTGAAATCTTATTGAATTATGATCAAACAATGAACCTTTTTGTGTGACCATGATATTTTGTGTAATAATGCCATATTTCTTTTGTCACTTTACACAAATAAATTCTAAAATGTAAATAGCATTTTGTGACTGAATTTTTGATGAATTATGGTAATTCATAGCTCTAGTAGCGGGGCTCCCGTTAGTTCAGTTGGTAGAGCGTTGGACTGTCACGTCAAAGGTCTCGGGTTCGAGTCCCTTTGCAGCCAGAATTTTTATCCGGTTCCCCCTGTCCACCCAGCAGCAATTGGGTAGCTTACTCTACTACTGCTATAGCTGCAGTCCACGGTACGTCCACATTGTAAGTAGTGTCGAGCGGAAGTCTCGATGATACCTCAAGTCATCGGCCACCAACACTCAAAACTTCCCGATATCGATGACCAAGGAAAAGTCGGGAATTCCCGAGAAAAAGCACTTCAACTGAGCTTTGGATGGCTTTTTTTGTATTAAAACTTAAAATACATTAAATAAATTCACTTTGTATAATAATAAAACATTGATACCTATAACCATTTTGATCTATTTACGACGTTTGTGTTTTGTTAGCTGTTTAAAATATGATATAACGTCAATACCCAATACCAGTGACTAGGTATTGAATGAAAGCACCGATGACTTGAGCGATGCTCGAGACTTTTTTGAGTCTCGAGACTCAAAAAAGCAAATCATCGCCACTCATCGCCGACGAGAGAGGGGTGAACAATGCAGACAGTACACATTGTAATAGTAACGTGTGCGTCGCTCGCGCAGTATAGTCTCGAGACTCGGGAACTCAATACGAGAATCATCGATGACTGAGATTCTCGAGACGAGAAAAGCATCGAGACCTAAGTCGAGGTCGGTACCTTCTCAATACTAAATTCGTCGACTTCTCAAAACCTAAAGCATCGATGACCTTTTGGTGACCCGGATGCCCTCCCCTAATTTTAAGTTGTCACCATTAACCCTTTCATGTCTAGGTTTGAGTTGAACCGAACCAAAACCAAACGTACTTTTGTCTATACATGACTGACTTATGCAGTTTCACCTAGAGATAGTCCATGTGATATCGACTCGAGCGCGCCTTAGACTAATAATCTGTGATGAAAACTGTATAGGATCGACTCATATTTGACGTGAAATCTAATCTAGCTGTGAAAGGATTATTATTATTCCAAGGTATGTATGTATATTTAGTGTGTACGTGTATACGATGTGTATTTGTGTGCATGATTGTGTGTATATGTTTGTGTGTATTGTATATATATATATATATATTATATATATATATTATATATATGTGTGTGTGTGTTTGTATATATATATATATATATATATATATATATATATATATATATATATATGTGTGTGTGTGTGTGTGTGTGTTTGGGTGTGTGAGTAATACATTTATTTACAGTGTGTACATGAATGTGTGTGTGTGTGTAATTGGATGCGTGTGAGCTTTTGTTCGTATGTCCGAATCTGCAATGTGTAATGTTTTTTTTACTGATGGTCAATGTGAAACGCTTCGAAGCTTCGGCATAAGCCCTATATAAATGTACATTTATTATTATTATTATTATTATTATTATTGATCCGAATAGATTTTTCATTGTCATAGTAACTACCTTTCAGCATCGTCCATAGGTGTTTAAATAGAAAGATAGGTCCATCCCATTCTACCGCTTACCAAATCCCGTAACTTCACTGCGCGTGTCCGCCATCGACGATAAGACTCCCACTTTCGGGAATTCCACTTGTTCGTCATTGCCGTTTACCGTTTTCTTGAGTTTTTGCGGCTGTTCATCCCGTGGTTTATTTATCTCCTTCGTGTAATCCTTCATTTAATATAATTAATTTTAATATAGAAGAAAAATAAAGGGAGGGAGAGATAGAAGGGGATGGGAGGAGAGAGAGGGGGAGAAAGAAAGGAATAAAAAGGGGGAGAATAGGGGGGGGGGTAGAAAAGAAAGAAAGAAAGAGAAGGGAGGGGAGGGAGATAGAGAAAGAAAGAATGTAGAAAGAAAGAAATAGGAAGGAAAGAAAGAGTGCGAGAGAGAGAAAAGAGAAAGAAAGAGAGAGAAGAGAGAGAGAGAGAGAGAGAGAGAGAGAGAGAATGGAGATAAAAAAATAAAGTGAGTAGATGTGACTCATATATAAGGGAACAACACAAAACAAACAACGTTTCGGCCCTTGGCCTTCGTCAGGAGACAGTAAACACAAACACAAATATGTAAATTTACAAAATATCACATTTTGTCAAATTTATGTGGAAATAAAGTTAATGAGATAAGGAGAGAGAGAGAGAGAGGGGGGGGGGAGAGAAAGAATGAGAGAGAGAGAGAGGGAATGGAGAGGATATGTTTATGTTTGTGTATGTGTGTCTGTGTGCGTATGTCTGTGTATGTGTATATATAGTAAAAGTAACTACAAAAAGGTCTTTAAAATGGGGATGGGGGTGAGAGAGCGATTGATTGGGTGGTCAGTATATTATACCAAATATATATCAATGAACAAAATGAGAGGAGGAGAGATATGTAGATAGAAGGAGAGAGAGAGAGAAAGAAATAGAGAGAGAAAGAGAGAGAGAGAGAGAGAGAGAGAGATGGATAGATAGATAGATAGATAGATAGATAGATAGATAGATAGATAGATAGATAGATAGATAGATAGATAGATAGATAGATAGATAGACAGAGAGAGGATGTAAGTTTCCGTGAGTGGTCGGTCTAAGACTGGTAGGAGTTAGTGTGTAGGTAGGTATGTATTAAGGTAGAGATGAAGGCGGAGCAAAAGGTAAGAAAGAATATTTGTAATTTTAACGTAATTTGGAGAGACTTAATATCGGGAGAAGAAAAAAAAATTGGGGGGGGGGGGGGGGAGCGGGGGGGGGATCTTCTTATTAGAAGAAAATGAAAGAGGTGAGAAAGGGAAAGGAAATAAATATGAAAATGAAACTTATAGAATGAATGATGATGGAATCGTATATCCGCAGGATCGGAGAAAGAAATAAACACAAATAGATTGGGCTTATGCAACCAGAATGAAGAAATTAAAACTGGTAGAGTTGGAGATGGTCAAGTGGGGATGGGACGGTGAGAGGGAGAGGGCAATGAGTGCAATGGACGAGTGAGCAAGTTGGATGGGCGTTCAGGCGGGTCCTAGATATTGTAGGTGGATGGAGAGATGGAGAGAGAGAACCCTAATGTGGTATATTATCGCCCCGCTGCTCAGTCTATATGTTACTATTTATAAATCTATGGTATTGTTATTATTCATATGAGCAATAGGATTCAATAGCTGATGTCACGTCGCCAGGCAACGGCGGCCATCGTGGTTCTAAACAAAGAAAATCGGTACTTTTATTCTTCATGCTGGCTAGAACTTTTCATAACTCTTGTGATCAGAATGTGTAAAGAAGTTCACAACATTGCAATCCTGAAGTATAACGGACCAACACACAAAACTGTGTGCATCCATGAACGTTTATAGTCTATCTATATAAAATGATGTTGAACGTTATGGATGGAAGGAAATTGATGTCCGTCATCTATTTGTTATTGTTTTGAGTAGTTAGGAGTATTTTTCTGCGTTTCTTTTTAAAGAAACCGCGGAAACCTGACGAAATCCGACACAGTTATGGAAAGTATGCAGCAGTGAGGAGTGAACCAGCGACTCTGGGAAGTGTACACCAGTGGGGAGTGAACCTGGGACTATGAGAGGACGAGGGTGTTTCTTATTTTTTTTGCGAAATCCGCCGAAACCCGACGAACCCGACAATACCGACAACGTTATGGGAGGTAGGCAGCAGTGTGGAGTGAACTTGGGACTAAGGGAAGAGGATATCAGTGGGTAATGAACCTGGGACTATGGGAGATGGATGGCCGTGGGAATTGAAGCCGAACCATGGGATTTGTGTACCAGAAGAGAATGAACCTGAAACTATAGGAAGTGGGCACCAATGGGGATTGAACCTGGGACGACGAGAGGTAGATACCAGAGGAGAGTGAGCTCAGAAGGGTACTTCTCTTTTTCGAAACCTATCGTATCGTCGAAAGTTATGGGAAGTGGGCACCAATGGGAAATGAACCTTGGACTCAGGGAAGAATGCACCAGTGAGGAGTGAACCAGAGACTCATGAGAGTGGACACCAGTTGGGAGTGAACGTGGGATTGTGGGAAGAGGACATCTTTGGTATATGAACCTGGGACTATGGGATATGGATACAAGTTGGAATTGAAGCTGGACTATGAGATTTGCGTACCAGAGGAGAATGAACATGAGACTATAGGAGCTGGACAGCAATGGAAATGTAACCTGGGACGTAGGGAACAGCACACCAGTGGGGAGTAAACCAGGGACTCAGGAGAGTGGACACCAGTGAGGAGGGAACCTGGGACTAAGGGAAGAGGATATCAGAAGGAAATTAAACGAGTCCCATATTCATTTCCCTTTGCTGCACACCTCCTACAGTCTCACTGAAACTGAGGTCAAGTTTTTTTGTTTTTATTTTTTATTTTTTAACTTTTTCTTATTATTTTTTAAGATTTAATTTTTTTTGAAAAATATAATATTTACTATCGGATGATAATTACTACTATTTTTATTTTCTTAAAGGTAACGTCAATTGGCACAGTGGTCAATCTATATATGGTCTGTTAATTCTCACAGTCCGCAACTGCAACGAAGTCATGGTGTGGTTGTGGTGTTATTTTTGTTGTTGTGTGAAGTTAATGAACGGAAAGAGGTCGGTGTGACGCGGAAGACGAACGGAAGCAGTGGAGGGAATTGAGTTGTCAAGGAGAGGAGACGGGAGAGCAGTTGGAGACGTAAAAATTCGTGGTTGATTATTGGTGACGTTTTTGTGTGCATTTTGTTTTTCTGTGGTCTCGTGGCCGTTTATGATTGGAACAGTCGGAGGAAGCAAGTGAGGGTAATACGTTAGACGGGAGCAGCCAGGTCAGTCCATTTATTAGTCATTATTTAACTACAGGCTATTTCGGCTTGTTAGAATTCACCAAAGATGGCTGGGTTAGAAAAAGTTATAAAGCATTTACAGGGGATGGAGATGTGATGGCCTGGCTCTCAAAAGTGACATTGATAGCATCGCTCTCAGATATAAAAGAGGCGGACCTGGTGAAGATACCAATGCAACTTGAAAGGGGAGTTTTGCTGTCTACTGAGAGATGCCAGAAGATGTCAGGATGTCGGAAAACTAAAAAAAAGACAGCCCATTTGTAGCATTCGAGAAGTTGAATCACTACGATGGAGTGGGGAACCAATCGATATCTATGCTACAGAACTGAGGAAGGTGGCAAGGTAAAGAGGGTTTGTGGGGGCATCAATGGAGCGTGTAGCGCGACTGGCTCTTGTTACTGGAGTTCCCGAAAGAGTGTCGATGGAGCTACAACAGGTCGAGTCAGCCGATAGTGTGCCAGTAGTGGATCTTTTGGATAGGGCGAGGATTCTCATGTCTAAAGAGGTCGGGGCAGGAGTGACTGCTGGGGCGATTAGTGCAGGAGCAAGCGTTGGCAGCAAGAACAGAGAACGATCTGGACCGATGAAGTGCTGAGAGTGCGGAGGGGCCACACCCTATAAATTATTGTAAGCAGAAAGAAAAGATTAAGTGCTATAGATGCGGAGGTCCGCACATGATAAAGTTTTGCAAAGAGAAAGATGCAAATCCTGCTAGTTGCCAGCTGGAGATGGTGCAGGGTGTGCTCAACAGAGTGCGGGGTCATTGAAGTAGAAATTGACAGCAAGAAAGTACTGGCGTTGGTTGACACCGGGTGCACCAGGAGTATGACAATGGAGAGGTTTGCGACTACAGCAGTGGGAGAGACGTCGGTGTTGGCGTTCGACGGAAGGAAAGTGAGATGCCAGGGATAGAGAGTGAAAGTAAATATTGGACAAGATGAGGTGGAGGAAGATGTGAGAGTTGTGCAGTCATTGGTTGGAGGTGTGGAGTTCATCGTGGGCATGGATATTATTGACAGATTGGGAGGCGTAACAGTGGTGGGACGAGAAGTGAAGCTTGGCAAGACGGTTGCGTGTGCCATGACGGTCTGTGAGGAGAGGTGTCCTGATATAAAAGACAAGGATTTTGATGCGTGGTTTGATGAAGAAAAGTGGAGAGTGAGATATAAGCGGAATGAAAAGGGAGCACTGGAATTGAAAAACAGAGTCGGTGAATACAAAATGCGCCAAGTTGATGAAAAGAAGGTCAATTATTAGGCAGAAGTCGAGAGATGGATTGAAGAGGGAGTGCTTCCAGGGGGAAAGGAGAGGAAGGAGGGATTCTAGCACTGATGGCCGTGGAGCAACCTACCAAGGAGAAAGTTCGACCTGTACTTGACTTCAGAGAGCTTAATGCTCACGTAAGGAGCCACACCGCGACAGCTGATATCTGTGGAGAAAAACTAAGAGAATGGCGTCAGGTAGACGGGGAGGTAGAGATAGTTGACTTAAAGGCCGCAATATCTACAGGTAGATGTGACAGAGGACCTGTGGAAGCACCAGTTGGTAAAGTACAACGACAAGGTGTACTGTCTTACAAGGCTGGGCTTCGGACTGAGCTCGGCACCCATCATTATGTTGAAGATTCTGCATACAGTTGTGCACAAGGATAAGCAGCTGGGTGCTGGGACCAGTTCATACATAGATGATATATATGTAGACCTGCGAAAAGTGACGTCCAGGGCCGTTGTGGACAACTTAAAAAAATGGGCTAACGTCCAAGGAACCCGAGGCGCTAGAGGGAGGTGCTGCATTGGGGCTCAAGCTGCATCGAGGCGAGGATGGGATGCTGCAGTACAGAAGAGCCAATCAGGTACCAGAGGTGCAAGATGAGATGACAAAGAAGGAGCTGTTCTCAGTATGCGGCTAGCTGGTGGGGAATTATCCAGTCGCTTGATGGTTGCGTACAGCATGTAGCTACATAAAGCGGCGGTGGAAGCAGCTGGAGTAATTATGTGGGAATTACAACCAGAGACAGGATGAGGGAGGTAGTGAGAGAGGTAAAGCAAAATGACCCTGTAAGAGGTAGATGGCAAGTTCCAAAGTCAGAGGAAGGGACAGTGTGGACAGATGCCAGTGACATGGCTTTAGGAGTAGTATTGGAGATTGCTGATGTTGTGGCAGAAGACGGCACATGGATGAGAAAGAAAGATGACTACAGTCACATAAACGTGGTGGAGCTTGAGGCAGTATTAAAAGGTATGAACCTATGCGTGAATTGGGGCATCAAAAACATGATAGTGAACACGGACTCTGCTACGGGTAAAAACGAAAGGCGCAGCAGAAATCTTGATCAAGCGAAGATTCGGAACTTTCAAAAGCCTCGTTGAAGAGCTGCAGTTGAATGTTACAGTTCGTCTAGTGAAATCGGCAGACAACAAAGCAGACGTGCTCACCAGAGTGTGGAAAAAGTTGTTGGTGAACGAGGCGGAGGCTGCCAATGTGAGTGTGGAAGAAGTGGGCGAGATGCACAGGCAACATCATATGGGTGTAGAGAGATCGTGGTTCTTGGCGAAGAGACTGAACGGAGACGTGCAGATGGATACAGTCAAAAAGGTTGTCAGGAGGTCCCAAGAATGCCAGACTATTGACCCTGCACCGCAACGACATGAAGCGGGGGGTCTGAGTGTGGACAGAGATTGGACGAGACTGGCTACAGATGTGGTACATTACGGGGGCATGCCATATTTGTCAATAGTAGATTGAGGGCCGGGACGATTTGCCATCTGGAGAAAGATTAAAGGGGAGTCGCCGACGGAAATTTGTTAGCAGTTGGAGCAAGTGTTTTTAGAAAGGGGGCTGGCGGTGGAGGCATTATTGGACAATTCTCCAGCGTTCAAGTCTGTGGAAATCAAAGAACTACTTCAAGAATGGGGAGTGAAGAGAATTTTCAGAGCAGCTTACAGACAGGCAGGGAACGGCATAGTGGAGCGGCACCACCGGACAATCAAGGCCATGGCGGAAAGAATGAGAAAGAGTCCAGTAGAGGCTGTGTATTGGTATAACATAGCACCAAAAGATGGTCAGAAGGAGAGTTCCGTACCCCACAGCGCAGTGCACACATATGATTGGAGAATGAAGGTAGATGCTAGAAGAGAACGAGAAGAGAAGCCAGAATGTGTTGTAAAGGCTGGTGATGAAGTGTGGGTGAAGCTTGGTGACGGACAATGTACCACAAGATGGAAGCAGGGAACGGTAACGAGGATGAATTTGGCAGACAATGTTGACGTAGACGGGATGGCTAGACATATACTGGACATTAGGCCTCTAGTGACTGAAGAATAGGATGGAGAAGAGAAAGAAGAGATTGACGCTGTGCATGACGATGAAGAGCATAATAATAATAATAATAATAATGCTGAAAACTTATATAGCGCTATAACTCCGAGACACCAGACTCTAAGCGCTTAAATTACAAATTACTTTGGCTGAAACATACTCATTCACACACACAAGCACACACACACACAACACAACACACAACACAAACCAAGCCTATCTTGCTTCTCATACCATCTTTTAAAATCGAAACAAATATGTTTTAAGTGAACGTTTAAAAATAGACAAAGATTCTTTTTCACGAATGCTCTGCGGTAAGGCGTTCCAAATAGAGGGTCCGAAATGAGAAAAGGTTCTCATTCCAGCATTTTTCCGAATTCGAGGGACAACTAGTTTTAGATACCCCTCACGAGATAGAGCTACGCTGAGCTGGATGAAGGACTATGTGAAGGCATAGGAGAAGGGAAGGGAGTGTACATATTGTAAATAGAAGGGTGTTACTGTTACTGTTGTTAGTGATTATGAATCAAGGGGGTATGCGGTTGTGGTGTTATTTTTGTTGTTGTGTGAAGTTAATGAACGGAAGGAGGTCGGTGTGACGCGAACGACGAACGGAAGCAGTGGAGGGAATTGAGTTGTCAAGGAGAGGAGACGGGAGAGCAGTTGGAGACGAAAAATTCGTGGTTCATTATTGGTGACGTTATTGTGTGCATTTTGTTTTCTGTTGTCTCGTGGCCGTTTATGATTGGAACAGTCGGAGGAAGCAAGTGAGGGTAATACGTTAGACGGGAGCAGCCAGGTCAGTCCATTTATTAGTCATTATTTAACTAAACCTGGTAAACCAGTGATGTGTATTCAACATGGATGACATATGGCAGCTGGTAGCAATTTTTATTGTAACCTGGTGAAGTTTTCAGATCCCACAGATTTGGTAAATGAAATGATTCTTAAGGTATCGCAGAATTATGAGATTTAAAAGTGTTATTCTCTTTTAGACTTAAGTGAATAGCTAAAAAAAATTTAGCTGATAACTTAATAACTTTGGAATCATTACTTTAAGCCCTTTGAGATGTTCTCTAAACCCAAAAGAATTTTTATTTTGTGCCAAAGAAGTTGGGACTGGAAATTGCCATTCGCGTTTTGGGTGTGGAGGTCATTAAATGACAACTGTGATGAAGAGAAATATCGCAGATAATTTTGTCTTTCAATTTCCTTTTAAATGATGCCAAATAAAGAGAGATCCGTCAAATATTTCAGGGGTTATATGAAGCTAAAGTTTTGTGGTTTTCAAATGCATTTACTAATTCGATCTTATTGTGCTTGTAAATTTTAGTGCACTTAAATAGAAATTTTGGTATTCAAATCTCACCAGTATGGATTTGGTTTTAATTAAGTTCAAAACTAGTCTAGATGTGTGCATTTGCGTTCTTGTGCAATGCAATCATATTGGTAGATACTTGATTTTTTTGGTGCCATTTTTATGCACCTCCGTTGGATGTAAAAAAAACCGCACCGTTTTTATGCACCTCCGTTAGACGAATGAATGGACGAATGAGATAAGTGTGAACGGAGTAGTTAAGGTGAATAAACAAAAAGGCTATTCCATGTCAAGTGGACCAAATTTCGGAAATTGGGAACCACACCCCTTTTGATTTTCCTCAAACTTGGCTCAATTGAAGATAGTTATCAGACATGAAGAAAACCAAACTTCCAGTTCAGAATATGGATATTGGAATTTTTTACAATTTTTTAAAAATTTTGCCTCAAAATGTGTCAAAATCAAATTTGCTTGTGGGTCCATTTTCGAGAGGCTATAACTTTTTAAAACTACCTTATTAAATGGTACAAGGAGTTTCTGACCCATAGACCACAATGTGTAAAATTGGGTAAAAATATCTCCAACAAAAGAACGTTGTCGAACGGATGTCCCCAAGGCTGCGTGAGTTCCCCAATCCTGTACATCTTATACACCAACGACTGCAGACCATCTTTGAAAATTGTTTTATAGTGAAATATGCAGATGTCACTGCTATTCTTGGTTTATTAAAAGATAAAGTTACCAAAAAGAATCATTTTAAACAAATTAATATATTCTCTGATTGGTGTAAACAAAATCAGCTTGAATTAAATGTAAAAACGAAAGAACAGGTGTTTGGTGTAAAAAATAAAAACGACTTAAAGTGTGTGGCGATCGGTAAAGATGATGTTGAGATAGTTGACTATTTTAAATATTTAGGAATAACCATTGATAGTTCCCTCAATTTCTCTCAACATATTAATATAATATCTAAGAAAGTTGCCCAAAGATTATACATCCTAAGAGAATTGAGAACATTTCAAGTACGGAAGAAAATTATGTTAAGAGTTTATGACTCATTGATTAAAAGTGTAATTGCGTTTGGCTGCACCATATGGTTTGGCGGAAATGTTGAATGTTTCATATGGTACAGTTAATTAAGGACTGATGTGTTGATGATTGACTGATTAATTTATTTAATGTTAGATTAATTGACCAAATGATAATGATGATAATATTTGGTGTCGAATTGCCACAAGTGTAACTAATTGAAAACGAAATGAATATGTTTATGTTGTGTATATCGCACGCGTGAAAGAAAGAGAGAAAGAAAGAAAGAGAGAGAGAGAGAGAGAGAGAGAGAGAGAGAGAGAGAGCGTGTGTCTGTGTGTGTGCGAGAGAGAGTATGCGTGTGTGTGTGCGAGAGAGAGAGAGAGAGAGACAGAGAGAGAGAGAGAGAGAGAGAGAGAGATAATAAGTAGGAGTGAAATATCTGTTCAATGTTATAGTTATCATATCACGTTTTAACAGGTGTAACTAAATGACAAATTGCCATATTTATGGACAATAAAGATCTATTATTATCATTATTATTATTATTATTATTATTATTATTATTATTATTATTATTATTATTATTATTATTGTTATTATTATTATCATTATTATTATTATTATTATTATTTATTATTATTATTATTATTATTATTATTATTATTATTATTATTATTATTATTATTATTATTATTATTATTATTATTATTATTATTATTATTATTATTATTATTATTATTATTATTATTAATTAATTAATTAATTAATTAATTAATTAATTAATTAATTAATTAATTAATTAATTAATTAATTAATTAATTAATTAATTAATCAATTAATTAATTAATTAATTAATTAATTTTGAGCTGTCAATCATTGTCCATTCCTTTAATTTGCGGCAATGTGGTCTAGTGGTATGTCACTCACTTTCGGATCGGAAGGTCCTGGGTTCGAGCCTCGTTCGGCACATAGTTAAGTTCTTGTAAAAGGCTCTTTACTAACATTCTCTCAGCGTACACAGGAATAAAATGATTACCTGGCCGTTAACAGCGTTGTCTCTGTCCGAAAAAAAATTGTAATATCGCCGAACAGGCGTCATGTCTCGTCCTACATATTCAGTGTTGTTGTTGTTGGCCAGGGACCCCTTGTAAAGCACTTTGAGAATGTTTAGGGGATATTGCGCTATATAAAAAGCTCAATTTAAGTTTTATTTTGTTCATCCAGCATTTTGTCGTCCTGTCCCTTTAAAGTCCATTTTGGATGATGGTTTTGTCAACGTCTCATGATGGTTAGAAAAACAAGATAAGATAAGATAAAATATATTTATTGATTCTGATAATGGAAATTATGATATTTCACACACAAACCATCATCATTACATAAACGTAGTTGAATTTTACATTGTCACACAATTATAGGGATGATATATAATATTACATTTAAATGTATTAGCCGTTGCAAAACGTGCTCCAAGTGCCCCTCATAGTGAAAAGAGTTCAAAGTTTAACATTACAGAACATAACATAACATATGGCATAGGGCGAAATAGGAAAAAATCCATTGAATGCCCTTAATATTCATTGTAATGCTAGAAATCTATTGATTGAAAGATTGCAATAATGATACACGTGGTAAAGGTAGTATATCAACTTAAATGTACGCATGTATGTGTAATGGACAAACATGTATCTTTAACCGTGACATGCAAAGCACACACACACACACGCACGCACGCACATACACACACACACACATACATCCATACATATAGAAAATAACCATAATAAGGTAATAATGCATAATATTTACATACAAAATTGAAAGCCATGTCAACAGCAGTGAAAAAAAAGTATTATTCGTCATATATAAATCTCTCATCATAACACCTTGAAATAATCCATAGATTTTGCATTCTTTGTTTCAAATTTCAAATTGTTCCATAATCTGGACAATACAATACCGAATCAGTTTTGTCTTATGTTTGTTTTGCATCTAGAGACAAAAATCTTTAACTTGTCCCCTCTAGTAAAAGTAACATTAGAATATGAAAAAAAAATCAGAAAAGTCTATCCTATCCAGACCGTGTACTAATCTATAAACCTGAATTAAATCCTCAAGAATTCTTCTATATTTCAAACTTGGTAAGTCAAGAAATTCTAACCTTTCCTTATAAGATAAATACTGTATGGCATACATCTTTTTGGTAGCTCTCCTCTGTACACTTTCAATACTAATAGATTGTCTTTTATATAATGGGCTCCAGATGCAATTTGCGTATTCTAGAATTGGTCGAACGAGCGATTTATACAAATATAAAAATATGGTTTTATCAAGACTTATAAAGGTTCTATATATTATTCCCATCATTCTGTTTGCACGGCTTACACAATTATCAATATGTACATCAAAATTCAAAAATGAATCAAAAGTAACTCCCACATCCTTTTCATTAGGCACAACGGAAAGCAGATTTGACATAGAAGTATAGTAAAATAATTATGACATGGATTATTTTTTCCTATTTGTAATACTTTACATTTCGAAACATTAAAATCCAAATGTCATGTTGTAGACCATTTGAAAAGAGAAAATATATAATTTTGTATAATGTTATGATGTTCAGTTGTACTATAGATCTTCGTATCGTTTGCAAACAGTTTGCAGGCTGAATTTATGTCACAGGGTAAATCATTTATATATAAAAGAAATAAAAGTGGTCCCAATACGCTTCCTTGGGGTACACCGCTAATTACATTCTTAAAATCCGACCCCACCCCAGTGACTCTTTGTATTCCATTATTAAGATTGTCTTTAATCCAGTTAAAGATATTCCCTTTCAATCCACATGCTTTTAGTTCAATGAATAATCTCTCATGAGGTACAGAATCAAAAACCTTCCGGAAATCAAGATAAACAACATCTATGCATTGATCACAATCATATAACTTGGTAAAATCCTTCATCACCTGTAAAAGTTGAGTAATGCATGATCTCTTTGATCTAAAACCATGCTGGTTATCGTTTAGCATCGTATGACTTTCAAGAAAGTCCATTATTCGGTCTTTTAAGATAACCTTACAGAGTATGCATGATACGTTTTCAAAATAAGATTCAATAGTCTGATGGCACGTCCGCCCAGCAACGAGCAGCTTAGTTCTAAAAAAAGAAAATCGGTACTTTTTATTCTTCATGCTGGCTAGACCTTTTTCACATATCATGTGATCAGAATGTATAAAAGTCAGAACATGATCAGATTCATAAAGTTTTTCTCCTCTGGATACACTTTTATGCTCATCGGAGAAGTAGTACATAAGGGTGTCCGCCATTGTTCCGATATTGTAGAACCAGTTACTAAGTTACCATGCGTCATTACGAGGGAAGTGACGTCACGACTATTGAATCCTATTAATATCAATAAAATTGAGAATAGTTTTCCTACCCGAAATTAAAGGAATGATAACAATTTGTTGATTCGGTGCTAAGTTATTTCAATTTCACGACCATGGAGAAATAATAACCCTATCTATCCGTGGCCTTTGTAAAGTTATAGCCTGACACTGACCAAAAAATGACGTCGAAATGCCAGTATTTGGTCACAAAAGAAAACAAATCGTGAGTTGTATTCAATAGTTCAACCAATGGGACCACTTGTTTCCATGAGCACTACTAACGACAACTCACTAGGCGATGCAAAACCAAATAATGACGTCAAAATGCCAGTCTTTTTGGGTTTCAGTGTCAGACTATAACTTAACGATGTCTATGGTCTATCTAAGGTTCAATACCTAGCCGAGGAAAACTGATTTGTTTGGGATGTTTTTTTTTCTTGTACTTTTCTCATTACTTTGACATTTGTAAATGTTGCTACTCGAAGCTCGAAGAAATAAATAACAATGTGAGCTTCATTTTAATAATATACGAAAACAGATATAATGGAAATTTCGGCGTTGATGAATTCATCTCAACAACGGAACTACCTCATTATCTCATTCGTCTGTAGTGTTTCATTAATCCTATTTTGTTGATAAAGGGGAAATCCGAATCGTTCATTTTAAGCATGCATTCAATTTCACATTGTTATTTGTCTCTACATTGACTGGCACTGTTTCATACACAATTTTTCAGATGGTTTTTAAGAACATTTAAAAGCTAACATAGTACGTAACATAGACGAGGGTACGCTATCTGGTGGATGGAATTCTCTATTTTTAATTCCTATAGACATATCCCAACCGTCCAAGAACACTACACGATTATTAAATTCCTTAAAAACTTCACGAATCATGCCAATCATAAAAGAGCCCAAAACATCACCTGCAAACATATGATTGCTCTCCCATTCTACTGTTGAAATGTGTGGGCCTCGAAATCCGACAAGTACCTCACCATTTCGTTTAAAAAGTTCACGGAAGCTTAATCTAAGGTTCTGCAGTTTGGAGTGTAAAACAACGAGATGGGACATTGAAGGGTGCAGGTAATAGTGGATGATAACGATGTGTTTTCCTGTTGACGGAATGGATTGGAGATATTTTCTTACACCACCGTTTAGATTAAGAGAGTTCCACCTTTGATGAAGAGTCAAAAAGTGTTCGTGGGGTCTGAAGTCAGCTGTGACATCGTTTGCCTCGTTTCTTCCCGTTGATGGATCTGGCCATGAGGTTTTATGTTTGTAGGTGCACGACAAGTGTCCGCATATGGCCCAGAAGATACGTACTCCGTTGGAGTCTCCAATTACCATAATTTTAGTTGATTTAAGACATTTTTTCACCCACTCTGACGTCATTACCGGTTCATTGCAGATTCTTGATGTCCACTGGGAACCTTTGGTCCAATAACCTCTGGGTGATTGTATTTCCCAAGTCCTTTGTGGATCTGTCTTGTAGCAAGGCGCTAACACTGTATCATTGACTGATTAAAGAGAGACGAGAAAACAAATATAAAACTAGAAATAAAGTGCACAGTGTTTTATCAATATTTAGTTGATCAAGTTTACCTAAAAGTATATTCTGTTGTTCATTTTAAGTTTAATATTATTGACGTGTTCATCCAAATTTGATTGGCCAACTTTGTGATATTCGGCTATTTGTAACAGTATACGAACCAAACTATTTTGTCTTCTTTCAATATCCTGTCGCGATCAGTAAGAGCAATGGCTTAAGACATAAAAGGGAAAGTCAGTTAAATCCCTACTGATGTAAAACAGCCTGGTGCTTCTTTCACCCTATTATAGATACAGGTTAAGATCTTGGCGACCCGACAGATCACTAATAAAGTTTTAAGTGAAAGAATATAATAGATGTCCTCTAGAATAGAACCCACAGGGCAAGAGGAAACGGGATCGTCCAAAACAGAATTGGAGGAGAATACTTCACCAAGATTTGTGCGTCCCCAATCTTACCTGGAGTGAGGCAAAGGTCTGTGCCAAGGACAGAAGAAAGAATGCTGTTGGGGCATTATGCTCCGCCAGGAGCCAATAGGCAGAATTCAAAGTAAGTCATGTGTAGATTAAGTAGATTAAGCGGCGAGTTAGATAGGGAAAGATCAAATTCATCATATAGTGTTAAAGCACTACCTTTTTATCGATACATTTTCATGATATTAATAGGATGTTACGTACACTACTGCTCTTGATATCATTGTGGTATACGTTTCATATAATATATGTAAATTGTGTATATTTATCTGCAACGTGCATTGAGCATCACTCAGTGATGAAAATGCGCGATATATTATTATTATTATTATTATTATTATTATTATTATTATTATTATTATTATTATTATTATTATTATATTATTATTATTATTATTATTATTATTATTATTATTATTATTATCATTATTATAAATAATCTCACGATCAAATATTGTAGCCTGACACAACAACACGTTAACTCAATGTAATTAACAAATATTGTGGATAGATAAAAAGAAAAACCCCAGCAATCTTCATTCATTCTCTCTCAATTATGGCTCAAGACTGAGTCCAAGACTTCTGTGACTAGAAAGTATTGACATTATATTTAGCGGGGCGAAGTGGTCGAGTGGTTAAGGCATTGCACTGGGACTCGGAAAGTCCCGGGTTCGAGACCCACTTCAAGTACTTTCGTTTATTTCCTTGGGCAAGATTATTAACCCCTAATTGGACAACAAGGATGACTCCTGTTGACATCAGACATCTTATTTGATGCATTATCTATATTCCTTCGTGGAATGCCTAGGCGACGGGATCAATCTGATATACCATGGCGGAAGGGCGTACTTTAACCCTCTCCTTACCACCTACAGCAAAATCGCACATTAGACAAGTAACAGCAAAGTGATTATGGATAATTTTAGTCCGGGGTCGCAATACTCTGCTCGCAGAGCATCTAGTTGAACGGTGTGTTGTGACGAAGCTTCCGGGTGGGTTCGCCACGGTGCACGAGTGTGGTAAAGACTTTGCTGATTGAGGTCGATCGTCTTAACATAATTAGAAGCAGCTGCTGCTCTCTTGTTGATAAAGCTTTATTCTCCATTGACAATAAAAAGATAAAAGGAAACCATTATTTTGCTGTTAAGGGATTAAAACTCCAGCACGCCAAACATCCTCGACACTCCCATGTACTACGTAATCAAGCGACCCGTCCTTCTTTCGTCTTCCCCCATGGCCCCTCCCTACACCCCTTATTCCTCCAATCTACCAGTAAAACTGGATTTCCGGCTAGAATTCTGATTTTCTCTCTCTCTCTCTCTCTCTCTCTCTCTCTCTCTCTCTCTCTCTCTCTCTCTCTCTCTCTCTCTCTCATTCCAATAAAACAAAGACATCGGGCAGCTTGTTTACTATTGGATGTGAATTGTTTCGAAAGTTCCCAGTTCCGATTCAGTGCTCGGTGTCCCGCTACAGCTCTAGTAGAGAGCCTTTTCCAAGGACTCAACAATGCCCCGCTTGGACTCGAACCCAGGACCTCCCGATCCGAAGACGAGTGTCACTACTCCACCACATAGCCTCAAAAATAGTGGTGATGGTGTGTTGAGAGTAAACAATCACTCTGTGATGCCAAGAATGAACGTGTGTTTACAATCATGACAAAAACTACACAAAGATCTAAGTATTAAAAATTTTACCTTTATTTTCTTTGACGTCAATTAGGATCTCATGCTTAAGGAGGGACTTCTCTGCCTGTCTGATAAAAAAAAATTGGAAATAGACACCCCAAGACATTTTACTAGACCTGAGATTTAATATATGACTCATTATTTCAAGCTGGTATTTTGTTAGGGTAAGCCAGATGCCAAAAAAGGAATTTTATAGATAAAATGACAAGAAATTTAAAATTTCAATTTTTGACAGGAAAAAAAAATCATATCAGTACTACCGACGTGTACTTATTTGCAGTTCTGATAACCCAAGTTGTTGTAAGCTCATTAATGTAATGGATATACTACTCTCATACCAACGCAAAATATATGTCCATTATGTGGTTGAGTGGTATGACATTTGTCTTTGGATCGAGAAATCATGAGTTCGAGTTCAGCTCTAAGCGGCGCGTAGTTGAGTCGTTGGAAAAGGCTCTTTATTCACATTCTCTCACCGCACTCAGGTGTAAAATGAGTACCTGACCATTAACTCTGTCGGGAAAAAAATGTAATATCACCTAACAGGCGTGATGTCTCGTTGTACGTGTTACGTGTTGCTGTTGTCGGTTAGTCACGGCATTTAGCACATCTAGCAGGTATTGCCCTTTATGAAAGCTCAAGTTTTTTGTTCTATTTTGCTTGTTTTTTTTTTTGTTTTTTTTTTTTATAAGCGAGTGCTTCCTTACCTAGACATAGTATCGGCCAAAGTCTTTTCAGCTTCCGTGACATCCTTATACTGTTTGGCTGCTGCAGGTCTCACCGATGTCCAGTCCTTGCATGAGAGTCTGTGGATGACACCGCTTGGTTTACTCGTAGGTTTTCGTCATGTAATGTTGCTGCTCGAAGCTCGAAGAAATGAATAACAATGTAAAATGGAATGTAAGCTTCAATTTAATTACGAAAACAGATAGAATTAGGCGTTTTGGGTTTTCCGTTTATCAACAAACAGGATGAATGAAACACTGTAGATGAATTAGATGATGTGGTAGTGGAATTGTTAACTTGTCAACAACGCCACTACCACATCATCGAATTCATCTGCATTGTTTCATTTATCCTGTTTGTTGATAAAGGGGTAACCCGAAACGTCCATTCTATCTGTTTTTGTAATTAAATTGAAGCTTACATTCAATTTCACATTGATATTTATTTCTTAATTTTTAGTGATTCCATAGGCAGATGAATTTTACGGGTGAAGAATTTCAAAAAATAATAATAATAACTGGGATGTTGGGAAGTATTGATGCTGTGGATTAGATAAAATACTGACAGCATCCGCCAGCCAGAGATGATATAACGTACCAACACACAAACTATGTCGTGTTTCCTAAACCACTTATTGTCTGGTTGATAGAATTTGGTGAGAACAACTCATAAAAACGGCTGGCTAAAAATGATAACAAAGAGCTGAGGGACGTCAAATTCGTTCTCTTTATAGTCGCCCCTTGAGAAACATGGAGAAGAATTAAGGAAGCTGATATACAGAGAAGTGGTAAGACATAGAACGAGATTTAAAAAAGTTAGCTCAGGACAGAAAAGGATGGAAATTGTTTGTTTGTGGCCTATACCCTGACCCAGGATGAAAAAGGCAATGATGATGATGATGATGATGATGATGATGATGATGATGATGATGATGATGATGATGATGATGATGATGATGATGATGATGATGATGATGATGATGATGATGATGATGATGATGATGATGATGATGATGTTGATGATGATGATAGTCGAATCGATATAATTTAGTGAGAACTAATATTAAAATATATGTCTAATAAAAGAAGAACAAGGAACTGTGCCCTAAATTTCGTTCCATCTATACTACTAGACCGCGTAGTCGCACAAATTTTGTTTCCCGTTCAATTTGGCCACAGATGCCATTGTCATCATTCTTAATAGAAGCAGAGATCAATCCTCGCCTAGAAGCGACAATAAAATTAAAGATATTCAAAAACGGACCTTCTATCCTGGGGTCGTCCACAGTAGAATGGAACCGTGTTCTCGGAGGTGAAGTTACAGATACAAGGGTTACCTGGCAAATTGGGGGTGGACTGACAAATCGTCACCTAGGGGATTGACAGATTACAACATTCAAAAAGATGAACCATTTAAAATGGAGATAATATAAACCAAATACTGTGCAAAAGTGACCGGATATGTAGATAGCCCATTCAAATCAATTCGGTTTTTTATCTCGGAATTAAGCAGAAAACTAGAGCATTTGTATAATAATAATAATAAAGATAATAATAATAATAATAATGATAATAATGATTTAATAATAATAATAATAATAATAATAATAATAATAATAATAATAATAATTATAATAATAATAATAATAATAATAATAATAATAATAATAATAATAATAATAATAATAATAATAATAATAATAATAATAATACACATTTATAAAGCGCTCATTCTCGTGTAAAACACAAGCTCTGGGCACATTACAATATAAATTATCAATTTTAAGTGAAAAAAAGAATAATAATAAAAATTCATAGCCAAATCAAGGGTTCATAGAGTCAATAAAACCAAATACAGTAAAAATGTGTCTTGAGATTCTTTTTAAAGGTAGGTAAAGACTTACACTCCCTCAGACCACGTGGTAGTTCATTCCAAATCTTGGGGCCGAAACAAGCAAACGATCTATCACCAAATTTTGTTCTTGATCTTTTTTCCGAAATTTTCGTTTGGTGATCTTAAAGTGTAATTTTCAAATTTACACATGACCACGTGATCTGTGAGATATGCCGGTGCTATACCAGTCAGACACTTATAAACAAGACACGCTGCTTTGTAATATGTACGCTTTTCAATGGGCAACCAGTGGAGAGAGGCCAGAAAGGGGTTGCATGATCAAATATTTTTGCCAAAAACTAATCTTGCTGCACTGTTTTGCAATAGTTGTAATTGTTTTATAGAATGCCTGAGGCAAGTTGACAAGCAGGGAGTTACAATAATCTAGTTTCGAAAAATTGAGGGAAACACCAATGTTTTACATGTTCCAATCGCAATATACTGACGGATCTAACTGATTTTCTTCAATTGAAAGTATAAAGATTTACAGAGAGCAGAAATGTGAGCTGACATTCTCATTTCTGAATCAAAATAGACACCCAAATTTTTCACAGTCTTTGAAACTTTGATCTTTTCACCCTCAATCAACACCTCAAGACCTTCATTCACCTTATAGCGGAAGATTAACAAAAAAAGTGGTCAAAGAGCTTTGTGAGGGGTCTCTAACAGAAACACTTAACATTTAGGACGAGACATGATGCCTGTTTGGCGAAATCACATGCTTTCTTCCGACAGAGACAACGCTGTTAACGACCCATCTTACACCTGATTACGATGACAGAATGTGAGTAAAGAGGCTTTTCCAAGGATTCAAAAATGTGCCACTCAGAACGTGTTTCGAACCCTGGTGTTTCCGAACCGTAGAAATGTTCTATATAAATGCTCATATTTATTTATGTATAATTGATGCTTCCTCTATCACCTCTTGTTGCTATGACTGTCAAACTATTGACATGGATGCTTATTTAACTTTTATCTTATAGAATGAGTCTTCAGTTCTTTAATCGATATACAGTGCATACACTTTTGAAAATTACGTCATTTATCCTATATTGTTTTAAAAGCAGTCGAATAAACATTTAAGTTGTTTATTTTTTACTCAAAAATTTCAAATAAATTATATTTTGGCACAATAATCAACCTTTGACCATAAACTGAAGACCCATAGCCACCTTATGTGCATGCCTATGACCCGGAGTAAACACACCACAGATCCTAACCATCACAAATTTAACACAGATGATTGAAAAAAATGCATCGTGTCGTCAAGTTTTGCGATGCAATTCCTTTATCAGTGTGTCAAAACATTGTGAGAACTACTCACCAACTGGGCCTGGCCTATTAGTGTGTTTGGCGTGTACTAAGGGTATCTCAGGCCTTTTTGGACAGGAAATAAATAGTCAAGGGGACGAAAAGGGGTAAATTGCATGACATTTCTGATTGGTTAATGTTTAGTAACGGGGGAACCATCAATTAGTGGCCATTTTCTTGATTTGATAATTTTACTTGTAATTCTTTTTAAATAGTTTCTAGAAGCCTAGACCTCATGGGTCAGGACAGTGACAATGACGTGTTACGTTAAATAAGACGTTAGTCACTCACAATGTACTTTCTGTCAGATCGAACATACCCAGCTAACCAATCATTGATGAGTGGAGACAGAGGTCAGAAAAGGAAAAAGAAGATCTGAGAATGGCAAAAGGTCCTTTTGTAGAGTGAGATATGGGTTTCATTTCATAATCAATGAGGTTTGTTTTGTTTTTTTCAATCCGACGTTTATTACCTCTTCAATTTTTTCACGTTTAAAAAGAGCGTAGACGAAACGATAGCTGCCAATTCTAGCTTGGTGAAGAGTTGTTCTGATGTACTCTCTGGGGTAGACGATGGCAATCTTTAGCTGTAAATGGATGAATTGGTTGGTTATTGACGGATAACTGAATGGATACATTTGTAGATGGACTGTTGGATTAATGGATGGATGGATGGATGGAAGGTTGGATGGAAAGTTGCATTGATGGATGGATGGATGGAAGGTTGGATTGATGGCAATCTTTAGCTGTAAATGTATGAATTGGTTGGTTTTTGACGGATAACTAAATGGATACATTTGTAGATGGACTGTTGGATTAATGGATGGATGGATGGATGGATGGAAGGTTGGATGGAAAGTTGCATTGATGGATGGATGGATGGAAGGTTGGATTGATGGCAATCTTTAGCTGTAAATGGATGAATTGGTTGGTTTTTGAAGGATAACTAAATGGATACATTTGTAGATGGACTGTTGGATTAATGGATGGATGGATGGATGGATGGAAGGTTGGATGGAAAGTTGCATTGATGGATGGATGGATGGAAGGTTGGATTGATGGCAATCTCTAGCTGTAAATGGATGAATTGGTTGGTAATTGACGGATAACTGAATGGATACATTTGTAGATGGACTGTTGGATTAATGGATGGATGGATGGATGGAAGATTAGATTGGTGGATGGATTGATGGATGGATGGATGGATTGATGGATGGATGGATTGATGGAAGATTAGATTGATTGATGGATCGATGGATGGCAAGTGAAGCCCTGGTGTATTCTTTGGGGTAGACGATATCAGTGTTCAACTGTAATTGGATAGATTGGTTGGTAATTGAGAGATAATCAAAGGAATTAATTGACAGATGGGCGAATGGCTAAATGGATGGAAGTACTGATATAAAGAGCAGGAGAAAACTTTGGTAAATTGTTAAATAAAAAAATGTATTATCAGCAGTTTATTACGGTAGTGTGTAAGTGCGTTATAGTATTAGATATATGTAATACTTGTGTTAATTGTATTATTGTTGTTGTATTTTACACACCTTATAGTTATTTCTGTCTTAGATGGGTGATAGATCTATTGATAAGATATAAAAATAGATTACAAAAAGTCCATCTTTTAATGGCATTATTCTGATGTGATGTATGTGAATATATACGAAGATGCCCGTAATAATATGACGTCACGTATTTAATAACACGTTAATCAATGTTGATTTAATTTTGAATAATAATTATAGGTTCAAACTTACTCAAAATAGATCTCACATCTCTATTCGGATTTGAACGTGAGAAGTTTTGGTGCGATAGATAGACACCATACAATTTGATCAATAAGTAATTGTCGTGTATTTTTGAATTATTAATCACAAGACTTCGCGAAACGGATATCGAAAAAAATACTACTAGACTATCAACTTACTTAAGTAACCACGACTGTAATTTTAATTATCTCGCCTCATTGGACACTACATTCTAAATATCTCATTGTATTTTGTGTCACCTCACCAATACCATCTCACCATGAGTTTAAAATCTCGAGCATTCAAAAAATGTCATTATTTAACTAAAAAATATCTTTAAATTTCGACTTGGCGTTACAATAATGTAACAGAACTATATTTTAGACAAAGTGGTAACTGCGAATAAACATCAGTTAATATACTTTTTAGACTATATAAAATTGATAGAAACAGATGTAGGGAGAGCCAGAGACTATTCTTTAGGTAGACTCGCATTGGTTCTTAGAACAGAAAATTCCGATTTTTTATTGTTTATATTTCATCGGCCAAGGCCATGATTGAAACCACTCAACAGGAATAGGACGCATACGCTCTGTGTTTAATTTCATTTAAAAAACCCCCCAAAATAACCAAAAAAAAAACAAACAAACAAAAAAGAAAAATATATTTCAACTCTCCTTCCATTTTCTAACCATCCTTCTCCTCCTCCTTCTCCTTCTCCGCTTCCTCTTCGTCATCATCATCATCATCATCATCATTATCATCATCATCATCATCATCATCATCATCATCATCATCATCATCATCATCATCATCACTGTCACCATGAAATACATACGTACAGCGTATAACTCAGTTGACTATACATCATTTTAATCCGCTTCATGTACGATTATGTGTTATTGTGAAATGACAATCGCTTGTGGATTGGAAGGCCCTGTGTTTGAGTCTCATCCGACGCATAATTGAGTCCTCGAAAAATGTTCTTTACTCATATTATCTCACCGTAACGGGTATAAAACGAGTACCTGGGCGTTAGCAGCATTGTCTCTGTAGGAAAAAAAAATTAATATCGCCTAACACACGTCATGTCTCGTTCTACATGTTACGTATTGCTGTTGATCAAGGACCCTTTGTAAAGCGCTTTGAGTACGCCTAGAGGAACGAGACGGTTTGGTATGACAGACCATCTATCCATGGATCTGTGAAAGCCTCGTCACTATTTGAAACCAGCAGATGGGTGCAATAGCAATTATACCCGAGAGGTGAATGTTTTCATTCAAATGTCACGTATGATCAATGAAAAAGAAATACGAGGGCTGTCCCAGATATAAGGTAAGTAAGCTCATAACTCAAAAAGTTGTGAATGGAATTGAATGAAACTTACAGTATTGACATCATTAATTTACGTCTCAAGGTAGTCGCCGTTCCGATCGATGCATTTCTTCCATCGTGACAGGAGGTCAAATGGCCCCTCTCTAAAAAAATTGACGTCAAGACATTTCAGGAAATTCTCCACTTCTGAAATCAATTCATTGTCGTCGCAAACTTTTTTCCACCCAATGTCTCTTAAGGGGCCCAAACAGATAAAAATCTGATGGGGCGAGATCTGGGCTGTGAGGAGGGTGGGGTAAAACTTTCCACACATACCTTTGGAACCAGTGCTTTGTCATGTTTGCAGCACGGAGAGTCGCATTGTCGTGTTGAAAAACAACTCCTCTGCTGGGCCGACCGGGTCTCTTTCGTCGTACGGCTTCTTTAAGCTTGTTCAAAGTTTCACAGTATCTGTCACGTTTATGGTCTGGCCTGGTTGCAGAAAATGAATCAAGAAAACACCTATGACATCCCAGAACACAGTCGCCATCAACTTTCTCGCTGAATGTAGCACTTTTAACTTTTTGACCGGTGGCGAAGAAGGACGTTTCCAGATCATCGAATCATTATTTTTATTCTGGCGTGTTGTGGTGAACCCAGGTTTCATCACTAGTGATCATATGATCAAGAAAACACACAGACTGGTCAGCAGGCGCAAGGTCTCCACCAGGTCCAACTCGCATTTCTTGCTCATCATGGACTCGTTGAGGAGGTTCTGTGACACTTCTGCATGCTGTGCCTGACAGAGCGGAAACTTTCCTAAAGTCCAATTGCTCGATTATTCTTTCGACAGCAGATTTTGACATTTCAAGTCTAAGGGCAATTTCGCGAACTTTCAGTCTCCTGTCTTCACGAATCAGCGTCTCAACACGTTGGATATTTTGTCGTGGATGGGCAGAAGGAGATCGCCCTGCGCGTTGCTTATCATGCACATTTGATCGACCTTGTTGAAACTCACTGAACCAGAAAACTTCTTGTTTGAAGCTCATCGGTGACGTCCAATCAAGGGACGCTACTCTTCCGCTAATCTCATTCCCTGTTTAAAATAATCATGATCCAAGTTCATGGGAGATAACTGTATACGTTATTGCTGTATGATTTGATGTGTGTTTTTTTTGGATTGTCTCCCTTGAATTTGGTATTTTGTCCCGGAACTAGAGTGAAGCTGGCAGATGATGATGATGATGATGATGATGATGATGATGATGATGATGATGATGATGATGATGATGATGATGATGATGATATGTTTTGATTTTTTGACAAGATTGGATGGATTGGCGATTGGAATTTTATTCGCCTTATTTTGTTACCTTTATTTGGTCAAACAATAAAATCATGTATAATTTTCTACTATACATGGTGCCGATGACCCCGGGAACTTTAGATTAGATTGTGAATATTGTTTGACAAGAACTAGAACGCCGCCATTGACAGATTTCACGTGTGAAAGAACTCTTGTGACCTTTGTGAGAGTTTTCTATGTGAGGCTTGGATTATTCTTTAGATATTCAAGTAATTTGTCACGTTTGTTGATTCAACTAGATACAATGGAGGAACTGGAACGTGCTAAAAGAACCAGATCAGCAGCCAAAACAAGACTGACTTTGGATGCAAACAAAGTGAAAAATTTAGATTCAAATTCAATTGTAAGTACGTGTCACAAATCATAACTAACATCCAACAAAAATTAGATATTTTTGACGATAGCCAGAAAGCGGTGGAGAAATTAATTCCTACCGAGGATTTAGAATCGGAGATTGGTGCTAGTGAGTAGTACCGGGATGATAAGGAAAAGGCTCTCGTAAGAGCGAAAGAATTGATGGACGACAAGAAGTCAAACAGTTCGTCAGTTAACGATTACGATTCGTGTTCGCAGACGGCAACAACACCGCAGTTAGCAAAGTTAGCAATGTTAGAACTGCCAAAATTCAGTGGTGACCACAGCCAATGGCAAACGTTTTGGGATAAATTTACTGCCATTGTTCATCATGCAAACATCCCTGACATTAGTAAATTTACATACCAGCAGTCACTACTGAAGGGAGAAGCACTCTCTGCCATCAATGAATGGCCCTGACAGATGCCAACTACGAACCAGCCAGATCCATCCTTCAGCAACGCTTTGGTAGGAAAGAGCGTATCGTTTTCGCTCACATTCAACAGTTGCTGAACCTGGCTTGTCCGGGTAATTCTACCTTCGATTTATGGACACTCTACCTTAAATTACAGACGCACATCAGAAGCCTGGAGGCCCTAGTTGTCAGTGGTGACACTTATGGTGTTATCTTGACCCCTCTCGTCCTCCACAAACTGCCGGAGAACATACGTTTAGAGTGGGCTCGTGAAGGGGAGGGAAAGGAAAGCAACTTGGAGGATCTCCTTTTATTTCTCCACTCGGAAATCCTCAGTCGAGAACGGTCACAAACATTTCGTGCAGAGCAATCCAATCCAAAAACAGAGGGAAAGGTTGTCAATACACAACATCAACTCTTCACACCAATTCGCATCGAGTTTACCCAAGCAACTGTAGCGTGTGCAGCAAACACCACCCAACGGTGAAGAGTCATTCTTGGCATCGACTAGATCTAAACGGCCGCAAAACGCAGTGTTATGAGAAAGGTTTGTGTTTCCTGTGCATGGGTCCTCATCGAATTAAGGACTGCAGATCCCAGGCCAGATGTGATTCGTGTGGTGGAAAGCACCACAACTTCCTATGTACCTCGTCGAACAATCCAGTACGAAACACTGTGAATAGTGATCCAGAGCTCGACCAGACTCAGTCTCTACATGTGAAAGCCGTACCAGTGAAATCGTGTGTAACAGTTCTTTGGACGGCTCGTGTTGCGGCGGCGAATAGTGATAGTAAATACACCATGAAAGTCAATATTCTCTTTGACAGCGGCTCAGACAGGAGTTACATTTCTTCTCGGTGCATTCAAAAATTGAATTTATCAGTTGTTGGCAGGGAGAAGATTTCTGTGACTGCCTTTGGACAATCAAAACCACATCTGTCAGTGATTAGACAGAAATACAAATTATCACTTGTCTGTCATGATAATAATAGAACTGAAGAAATGACTGTCATTGAGTCACTCATGATCTATGCCCCTATCCAAAAACCCAAATTATCCCCTGAAATTATCAGAATAATATAAGGGAAAGGTTTGAAATTGGCTGAAGGATCATGTGTGGACAGTGACAGTCCTTTGAAAATTGATATTCTTGTTGGTTTAGATTATTTTTGGAAGGTTGTGAAACCAAATGTATGCTCAATAACGGAATATCTGTCTGCACAAGAGACCAAGTTTGGGTGGATAATCTCAGGCTCTTGGGAAAAGGGTGTAAAAGGGGGTGATCATACTCACATTGGCCAACAACTCTTGTGCATGACTGATATTCCGGATCAGCTTTGGCATAAGCTTTGGGATCTAGATGCCATTGGCATTTCAGATGATGTATATGATACATTTGATTCAGATGCTATAGTCGTTGATCATTTTAATAGGACGTGACAATTTGATGGAGAACGTTATGTTGTTCAATTGTCATGGTTAGATGGTCAATGTGAAAAGTTAGTGGATAATCTAATGATTGCTAAGAAAAGGTCTGCCAACCTCACCAAACGCTTAGATTCGAACCCTTCTTTACGCACAGCTTACAATGCTGTTTTATCAGAGATAGAGACCAGTGGTATTATCCACGAGGTACCTCCACATGAAATAGAAACTCGCAATCCCACATTCTATTTGTCACATAGGTCAGTGGTCCGAGAAAGTAGCGTGACAACCAAAATACGACCAGTGTTTGATGGTTCCGTGAAAGGGCCCAATGGTTTATCTTTGAATGATTGCATGTCAAAAGGGCCAAATCTCATCCCGAATCGGATCGAGATAATGCTGCGATTTCGAAGATGGAACTTTGGACTAACTTCAGACATTACAAAAGCATTTTTACAAATCAAAGTGAGTAATGTTGATCAAAATGTTCATAGATTCATTTTGGATGTCAATGGTCAGATGAAGGTTATGGGTTATGGATTTGACCGTGTGGTCTTTGGGAATGCTAGTAGTCCATTTCTTTTGAATACTACTATCAAATTACATTTGCAAAACTTTGAAGATTATGTTGTTGTGAATGAGTTGAAAAACAATTTGTATGTTGATGATTGGCTCTCTGGTGCAGATACTGAGGAGGAAATAGAGCAAATGGTCACTAGGGCAAGTGATATAATGAATCAAGGATCTTTTCCCCTTGCTAAATGGGGCTCTAATTCTTCTTCTGTATCTCAAAGCACCTACAAAGAATTTGACTTTGATGCTGAATCTGCTGGATTCCCACCATTGAAAATACTAGGAATGCATTAGTCTACCAAAGAAGACTGTTTCTACTTTGAAACAGTCCTTGAACTTGAAAGCCTGCAGTACACTAAGCTCCTTGTCCTGAGTTTTATAGCGAGGATCTATGATCCGATGGGTTTCCTAAACCCCTTTACAATAATGGTCAAAATCCTATTTCAGGATGTGTGGAGATTAAGCTTAGCCGGGGATGACCCTTTGCCCAAAGCTTTACTAAACAAAATGAGTCAATGGGCTCATGAATTTAAAGAAATAAGTCAATGGAAGATTCCAAGATGTCTTGCAGTTACATCATGGAAGAATCGTAACAGTATTGAACTACTTGTTTTTTCAGATGCATTCGGGTGTTGTGTTTATTTGAAACTGTGATAAGATGGATGTGAGAAATTATCTTTGGTTGCATCTAGGGTTAGGGAAATCACAATTCCAAGAATGGAATTATTAGATGTAGTGTTGGGAGCCAGACTGCTTTCTTTTGTAAGGTCTGCATTGGTGTTGCCTTCAGACACACCTTATTCGTGTTACACAGATTTCACCATTAATATTATATAAAGCGTTGTATGATGATTTAGAATTACAAAGAGGCATAAAAATAATAAACCATCCTCTTGATGGAGTGGAAAAAATTCACGGAAAAGCAATAGAAAGGAAAGCATTCTCAATTACCAACAATAAAAAACATATTGTATACCATGAATTTAGTATTTTACCATCTGGGAGAAGGTTTTGTCAGATTAAATGTAGAACTAACACGTATAAATCAACGTTCGTTCCATCAGCAATAAAAATTTTGAATATTTCATATGGTACAGAAAAACCAAGGATTGATGCGTTGACTGATTGACTGATTAGTTTATTTAATGTAGATTAATTGACAAATTGATAATGATGATAATATTTGGTGTTAAATTGCCAAAAATGTAACGATTTGAAAATGAAATGAATATGTTTATGTTGTGTATATCGCACGCGTGAAAGAAAGAGAGGAAGAGAGAGAGAGAGAGAGAGAGAGAGAGAGAGAGAGAGAGAGAATAAGTAGGAGTGAAGTATCTGTTCAATGTTATAGTTATCTTATAACGTTATAACAAGTGTAACTAAATGACAAATTGCCATATTTATGGACAATAAAGATCTATTATTATTATTATATTATTATTATTATTATTATTATTATTATTATTATTATTATTATTATTATTATTATTATTATTATTATTATTATTATTATTATTATTATTATTATTATCATTATTATCTTTAAGAAGTAATTATTGGATAATTGGTTTGAGATCTTTTGTAAGAAAGTTTGCCACCAATGTGTTGATTGTCAAAGACAAGATTCTAGGGCATGTAATGTAAAATTTGCTCCCTTATCTTCTGATAGAATTGATCGTTCGCCCTCATTTTCCATTGTGGGTGTGGACCATGCTGGCCCTCTGTATTGCTCATTCTACTGATATCATGCGCAGTTATCAGAGCTTTACATTTAGAACTGGTGTCTTCTCTATCATTAAATGACTTCATATTGACGTTTAGACGGTTCTGCGCTCGAAGAGGAGTGCCATCTGTTATTTCCTCAGATAACGCCAAAACGTTCAAGGCTGCAAGAGGCCTTCTGCAACACCATTTAGGTCATGATGCGCCAGTCTGGAAATTCAGCATTCCATTGGCACCCTGTCATGGAGGTTGGTGGGAACGACTCGTTAGGCCAATTAAGTCTGCTCTTAGAAAATTCATTGGCAGGGAAATGATAAGCAAATCTTAACTTGAAACCACATTGTATGAAGTTGAAGCTTGTATTAATGCTAGACCTTTGACTTATGTTGATGAAGACATAGAATCTCTGACTCCTTCTCACTTCTTGCTTGGGCGAAACTCACCCTTTGATACTTTTCATGTCAAAACTTGAACCCCTCAGAATGCTAATGAGTTTAATGTTGCGCACAAGAACCATCTTTTTGCTCTTGATGAATTCTGGAGAATCTGGAGTCAAGATTATATCAGAAATCTTCCCACATGTTAGGGATAGAAATAAACTTCAAGTTGGTTCTCTGGCCCTTATTAGAGAAGAAAACACACCAAGAATGAAATGGCCATTGAGGACGGTATGTAGGTTGATCCAAAGCAAATATTATGGACTGATTAGATCAGTTGGAGTGAAAACTGAGAAAGGGGAATTAATCAGAGCTGTCCAGAAACGTCTTAAGCTTGAAGTTTCGGATGATGCAAATGGAATAGAAATTGAGAATCCAGTATCAGAGAATACTGATCGAACCCCTGAACCTGACTGTGTTGTTTCAAGGTCCAAATCGGGTAGAGCTATCATACCCTCCAAGACCTTTGATTTATAATCATTTAATGTTAGAAAATTTGTTAGTTTTTTGTTGTTTTTTTTTGTTTTTTTTTTGCTTTGTTTTTAGAAATTGTTATGCTGGCATCAGCAGTGGATTGGCCAGGGGTAGGGATTGTTAAAAATAATCATGATCCGAGTTCATGGGAGACAACTGTAGACGTTATTGCTGTATGATTTGATGTGGGGTTTTTTTGGATTGCCTCCCTTGAACTTGGTATTTTGCCCCGGAACAAGTCGGCAGATGAAGATGATGATGATTATATGTTTTGATTTGATGACGAGATTGGATAGATTGGCGATTGGAATTTTATTCGCCTTATTTTGTTACCTTTATTTGGTCAAATAATAAAATCATTTCTATAGAATACAACAACACAACTCGTTATTGAAAATATATAATTTTCTACTGTTGGGATTGGATGTGTTGCATTCGTGGATAGCATAACAAGAATCAATATCATTTATTGTTATTAAACTAGACAAACCACTTCATTAAAAACTACATTTATATAGCAACGTTGTGCGGCTAGGTGGTGCTGTGATAATATGACACTCGCTTGCTGATCGGAATGTCCTGGGTTCGAGCCTCGCCCGGCGCATAGTTGAGGCTCTTTACTCACATAGTTGAAGCTCTTTACTTACATTCTTTCACCATATTCGGGTGTAAAATGAGTACCTGGCCACTAACACGTTGTTTCTGTCGGGGAAAAATGTAATATCGCCTGACAAGCACTTTGTTAAGCGCTTTGAACACGCATATTGGATACTGCGCTATTTAAAAGTTTTTTTTTGAAAGTAGTAACCTATTACTTACACGCGTTAGTCCCGTCCACAGTGGTGTCACTGTAGTGACGTAACTTCCGTTTCCAAGATCCTTAACTATACCGGTAGCAAATTTACTTTCTCCAGAAGTCTTATTGGAATCTTTCTCAATCCAAACTCTCACCTCATCTCCACCTAGAGGGCGCTGTTGACCATATCTGTTCACAAGGTCGACTCGGAAGGAAAGGGGTTCAAACATTTTACAACTCACATTTTTTGTAAGAGATGGAAGTTGACCATTCCGAACGAACCAAATCCTTGAGAATGTTAGGTCAGGCAATAAGTTGACGTCTTTTAAAGGTGGTTTGTTCAGGTAATCTTGTTCCCAGGGAAAGACATATTCGTCTGGTAGGAAGAGAGGAGTTACTTTTACTGATCTTTTTTCCAAAGCTTTATTCCACTCGTTGACAGTTTTAGGATTGGACATGTTGCCACCATTGCAAGAATCTTTTGTCTTGGGAAAGAATCGACGATCGATTTCAGTGATGGTTACCTGTTTTGAAAGGATTGGCTGACTCCTTTGTCCACTGGCTAAATTTGCATTGTGGTCGGATGTAGACTGTTTTTGTTGTGGTGGGATGTTTTTGAAGTTATTAAAGAATGTAACCACTTTGTGTTTCATCCCATGCAACGGGCGCATTCCTGTGACATTATTTGTTGCATTGTCGCTTACAATGAACATATTTGGTGTTGAAAAACTGGAAAAGAAGTTTATAATGATTTAGGTTAACGGCGATAGATTAATGTCTACTATATTAATCGTGATGTAATAATAATAATAATGATAATATTAATAATAATAATAATAATAATAATAATAATAATAATAATAATAATAATAATAATAATAATAATAATAATAATAATATTAATAATAATGATAATATTAATAATAACAATATTGATAATGATAATAGTAATAATAATAATAATAATAATAATAATAATAATAATAATAATAATAATAATAATAATAATAATATTAATAATAATAATAATATTAATAATGATAATAATAATAATAATAA